>NC_079147.1:149808373-150121763 GCF_945859685.1 Eupeodes corollae | reverse complement strand
AAGGTCGCATAGAAGGCACTTTTTAGTTGACTTTGGTCTGCTTTAGTGCAATAAAATCAAATGCATACCGTGACTGGAATATGAAACAGAGATTTTTAACACACATAAGTATATTTTTCTGTGTAAAAATATCAATGATGCTTGATGTTAAGCTTTCTCATGACTTAGTCGTCGTCGTCGTCGTCGTCAGTCTTCGTCGTCATCGTCAGTAGTTTCTGTGACATATTCTTAGTACGTTTTGTGTGTTTTGTCAACTTAAAGTAATATTGACTTGGGAAAAACTTTTTCCTAGAGTGGTTTGTGGTTACTTAGCCAAGTATACTTGCTTTTGGGAAATCAAAAGCTTGGATGCATGACCGTGACCATGTAAGTACAAAACTACTGGGGACATATACCTTTGCTACCTTTCCTACTATAGACCTTTACTGTACGTGTTTTGTCATTTTGGTTTAGTAATACAAATTATAAATTTGACTTTACATTAAGGGTTCTTTTCTGCGCCCTTTAGGGAAAATCTTGATTCTTTCTTTAATTTACTTTTTTAACATATAATCGTTTTTGCTTATTGTATATTTTTCTGCATGAGTTATGTTTCCTTGTCATTACATTAATGTGAAATAACGTATAGAAAGTCAAGGACACGTTTAAGGTGAATGAAAAGAAAAACAAACATTTTATATCGAGCTCAAAAATTCTCTTGGGATATGAAACGAAGGATGTACTTAAAATTCTATGTTAAGAATGCAAGTGAAAAGTTTGAATATGGTATTTTTTTAAATGAGACAAAAATAATAAATTAAAAAAGAGGCTCCTGGGATTAGAGCCACACTGCTTGTTCCTGTCTGTCGATATTTGTTAAAGTCTTACAAAATATTTGTAAAACTTTGAAAAAAGTTTGAAGGGTATATCTTCTCTTGTTCTCAAAATTTTTGAGTCGACAACAATTTTGAATCAGTTTTTGTAGGTTTTCGAACTTAAAGCAACCAACAATATTTGGCAAATGAAAAAATAAGTTTGATTCTAATATCTGTTCCTGTTCCCGTGATTTTAAGTGGAAAGCCAATTTTGTACCAATTTACATAGCAGTTTTTTGAAAGTTTTTATTTCTTATAAAAATAAGTAATATTGGAAAGGAAAATCATACATTGAAATAATTTAAAGTTACGATTTCACACTTTATGATAAGTTTTAAATGAAGTTTTAATCAATATTTTTTGAAAAAATTGACTTCAAACTCAAAATTTATGAAAAAAAGGTTTAAAAAATCACTTCGAGGATTTTGTTTGTCATGAATATACAGTCCCCTGGCAATATTATTAGACGCACTTAAGATTTTATGCTAAATCTTAATTGATAAACTACTTCCTAGAAATAAAGCAATAGATTTAAAGAATTTTTTTTTAAATTAATATTTTCAGTTTTGTTGTTGTAATTGTTGAAATTTTTTTGCAATTTTCTTTTTGAACCGCCTTTTGCTTTAATGATATCCTAAATTCTTCACGGCATACTGTCAATGGATGATTTGACTGTTTCCTGCATTTGTGGGTGGTGATTCCACACGTGAATTACGCTTCCAATAAGTGAGTCCATCTTGAGCTACTTCCCTCTTCATCAGCTTCCACACGTTTTGAATTGGGTTCATATCAGATCTGTTTCCAACCAGTCCAATAGAGGGATGTTTTCTTCAATCAAATAAGTTTTTTAAGGACCGGTCTGTGTGGCATGGAGCTCCACCTACTTTTTTAAGGGTTTGTCGTTATTTACGATCCATAATTTTCCATTTAGCGTTTACCAGAATGCACCACGAGGAGGCATTGCATTACGCGTCCCAGTGGTCAAGAGCAAAGGTTGTTTTAGCAGTAACACATTTTAGCTTTCCTTAGAAAGTTATTTGTAATCGGTCCGATTTATCGCATTGAAAATTTTAACATTTTTGAACGTTTCAAGGTCCCTAGAATCTAAATTAAAGATTTACAGAGAGATGTCTGTGTGTGTACATTAAGTGAACAAGAACAAGCCTGGGATGCGACCCACACTGATAACTTCCCATCCCGTCGGTCGATTTGTCTTGCTTAAAAGTTTGTCTATATGTAATGTACTCGTATTACTTTTTACCAAATTTGCGTACTATTTTTTGTAGATTTTGTTTTTTATGAAAAAAAAACGGATTGTTGGATTTTTATTTATAAAAATTACTGAATATCGAAAACAATATTTTCTGTGAAATAAAATAAGTTTGAAGCCAATATTTTTAATTTTTGAAAAGCTATTTGAGTCGAAAGTAAATTTTTACCAAGTTTTAGTATTGTTTTTTTTCAGAGTTTTATTTTTTTTTGTAAAAAAACTGTCAAATCGATTTTTTTCAAAATTTAATCGAATGTTGAAAACGATATTTCTTATAAGATAAAATTAGTTTGAAGCCAATATTTCAAATTTTTGAAAAGATATTTGAGTCAGAAATCAATTTTTACCAACTTTTGTTAAATTTTATTTAGGTTTTTGATTTTTTGTACAAAAACTGTCAATTTGATTTTTTTCCAAATTTTACTGAATGTTAACAACAATATCTTATGAGAGATTAAAGTAGTTTAAAGCAAATATGTACAATTTTGAAAAGATATTTGAGTCGAAAATCAAGTTTTAAAAACTGTTATATATTTTTTCTTAGGTTTTTATTTTTTGAAAAAAAAACTTTTTTCTCAAAATTTGAATAATGTTGAAAAGGACATTTCTTATAAGTGAAAATTAGTTAGAAGCTATTATTTCAAATTTTTGAAAAGATATTTGAGTCGAAAATCATTTTTTACCAACTTTTGTTAATTTTTTTTGGGCTTTTAATTTTTTGTAAAAAAACGGTCAATTTGATTTTTTTTTTAAATTTTACTGAATGTTGACAACAATAATTTTTTGGAAAATAAAATTAGATTAAAGCCAATATCTTAAAGTTTTGAAAGATATTTGAGTCGAAAATCAATTATTACCAACTTTTTTCAATTTTTTTTTTAGGTTTTTATTTTTTGTAAAAAAAACTGTCAATTCGATTTTTCTCAACATTTTTGAGAATATTGAAGAAAATATTTCTTATAAGATAAAATAAGCTTGAAGACAGAATTTCAAGTTTGTGAAATGATATTTTAATCGATATTCAATTTTTACCAGCTTTGAGCAATGTTTGTTTTTAGATTTTTATTTTTTTATAAAACAAACTGGCAATTCTATTTTTCTCAAAATTTTATCCGATGTTAAAAACTTTATTTTGGTTGCACAAAATTGATTAGGATATGAAATTATATTTTAGTTGTTAAATTTTGGAGGTGAAAAATTTTTGTTCAGTCTTTTTTATTTAGAAAAAACCGTTTAATGTATTTTTTTTTCAAAAAATATATTTCTTTGATATCACGTTACAATATCTATATATATAAAAATCAATGCCACTTTTCGTTGTAATCTTATAACTCAACAATGCCTTTACCGATTTGGCTAATTTTGGTCCTGAATTATTCGTGGAAGTCCAGAGAAGGTTTGTACGTAAAGAAAATCAAAAAAGTCTTGAAAAGGTGTAAAATCAACATTTTTCTATACTCCCATATACAAATAATTTGTACTAATACTTAAAGAAATGTCGGTTTGTTCATTTCCTTGAAAATGTGCAACGAAGCTGTAATAATAATTGAATATATGTGTCTAACGATTGTAAATAAAGCATTAGCACAATTGAGTATGACCGCACCAAATCGTGAGATACTTGATTTTTTTGATTGTGAACTGCAAAGTGAGCAGGAGTTCAATTCTAATGGCTTACGTTTATTTCTACAATCGAATACAACCAAATTGAATATTCAACAAAAACATGTGTATAACACAATCATGCAAGCCGTTTTCAATAATAGAGGTGGATTATATTTCTTGGATGCACCTGGTGGTACAGGCGAAACTTTCGTTGTATCATTGATTTTAGCGACTATTCGATCGAAACAGAAAACTGAATTGGCACTTGCATCTTCGAGAATTGCTGCTATATTATAAGAAGGTGGTCGAACCGCACACTCTGTATTAAAATTGCAATTGAATGTACGGGTAATTGAAACTACAACTTGCAATATTTCGAGAAATTATGCTATGGCACAATTTCTGCTATTAACATAAATTATTTTATTTTTTTAATGGCGAATAAAAAATCAATAGAAGCATTTAATCGAACAATGCAAGATTTACGCTGCAATTAACAGCTGTTTTGGTGGTGCTCTGATATTGCTGCCAGGGGACTTTCGTCAAACATTGCCTGTCATTTCTCGATCAACTCCTACTGATGAAATGAACGCCTGTTTGAAGTCATCAGTCCTATGGAGATATGTACGAAAATTGACACTGAGCATTTTACTACATAATGATGCAACTGCCCATGAGTTATCAAAACAAGTGTTAGAAATTGGTAATGGCAAGATTCCAATCGACAATACCAACGGATTGATCACTTTACCGAACAATTTTTTTTCAATTGCGCAATCTATCGATGAGTTGATCGAATGTCTTTTTCCGAATATTCTTCAGAATTACAGAAATCATGATTGGTTGCGAGAACGCACTATTTTAGCACAGAAAAACTTTCATCTAAACTGCCAGGGGTAGTCCGACACATAAATTAATTGACAGTGTTACGAATCAAGATGAGGCAATGAATTATCCAATTGAATTTTTAAATTCATTGGAACCGGCTGGTATACGACCCTATAGGTTGAATCTGAAAATTGGTTCTTTGATTATATTATTGCGAAATATTAATCCACCAAAATTGTATAATGGCACCAGATTGGCAGTGAAAAAGTTATTGTCAAAATTGATTGAAGCTACAATCTTAACTGGTAAATCAAAAGGAGAAGTGTCTTTTATACCGTGTATCCCTCTGATTTCAACTGATATGACATTTGAATTCAAAAGATTTCAATATCCTGTGCGTTTATCATTTGCGATGTTCATAAATAAGGTCCAAGGTAAGGTCCATTTTACGTTTGTGGTGTCAATTTGGAGGAATCATGTTTTTCACATGGCCAACTTTATGTTGCTTCTTCCAGAGTCGGTGCTTTCAACTGTTTATTTATTCATGCTCAAAATGGAAAACCTAAAAATATTGTTTATCCGACTATTTTAGACTAACCCATATAGACCCACCATAGTAAAAGTCGGTACCCAATTCTTTTTTATTGTTTAGTTTTTACTCTTAGCTGATAAATATAATATAAACAATATATCATTTGGGTCATTTGGACTTTTAAATAGCTAGAAATTTAAAATATATTTTGTTTGAATAAATTAACTTAATAATCATTTTTTTATTACTATGTCTTATACGTAGCGAAGCACGTACCGAGCCGCTAGTATTATATACAATTTAATTCAAGTTTCTAGCGTTTTTGGTTTGTAAGATATTTAGGGTTTACCAAAATGTTCACCTTTTTTCAAACTGCTATGGTAAAAAAACCACCCACGCAATTTACTCAAGAGCCCTTTCTGCATCTTTCTGCCTTATTATCTGTATAACAAATTTTATTTGAAATCGATATGTAATCTGGTTCTTGAGCTATGGACGACAAAAAAAACGTCGCGAACGTACAGACGTACGGACGTACGAACGTACGTACACACTCACGCACAGACATCTTTCTAAAAATCTTTTATTTCTACTCTAGGGACCTTGAAACGTCGAGAAATGTCAAAATTTTCAATTTGACAAATCGGACCCATTACAATAACTTCCTATGGGAAGTTAATAATTTTATGCAACGAAAAATAATATTTCTAACAAATAGAAAAATTGAAAAAAATCAAAAGATCAGTTTTTTTACAAAAAAAAATTAAAAATAGGTAATTCACATTTCTAAGGCTTGCACAAAATTGATTTTCAACTTGAATATCTTTTATAAAATGAGAGACATTTTTTTCCAATATGTTATAGTTTTTCTTACCAAAAATAAAAACATGTGCAAAAAATTACTAGAAAATGGTAAAAATTGATTTTCGACTCAAACATATTTTTAAAAATTGTATATTATATATTGTAACGTGATACCAAAATAGTATATTTTTGGAAACAATTTTATAATTAAAAAAAGCGGAAAAAATAAGTGTCACCTCAAAAATTTAACAAATAAAAAATGATCTCCAAACCAATTTTGTGCCCCGAAAAATAATGATTTTAACTTCTAGTGAAATTTTGAAAACAATCAAATTGACAGTTTATAAAAATAAAAACCTAAAAAAAACATTAATCAATGTCGGTAAAAATTGAATTTCGACTCAAATATTTTTTCAAAAACTTATCTTATAAGAATTATTGTTTTCAAAATTCGGTAAAGTTTTGAGAAAAATCGAATCAACATTTTTTTACAAAAAATAAAAACTTATCAGAAAATTTAACAAAAGTTTTTAAAATTGATTTTCGACTTATATATCTATTTAAAAATTTGAGATTTTGGCTCAACAGTCTGAAAAATTTTAAGAAAAATCGAATTGACAGTTTCTATAAAAAAATAAAAACGAAACAAAAAAAGTAGTGACAGTTTGTAAAAATTGATTTTCGACTCAAATATATTTCCAAAACTTTGAGATATTGGCTTTAAATTTCTTTATCTTTTAAAAATTATTATTGTCATAATTGAGTAATATTTTGAAGAAAATCGAATTGACAGTTTTTTTTACAAACAATTAAAAAACTTAAAAAAAAACAATACTAAAACTTGGTAAAAATTTTCTTTCGACTCAAATAGCTTTTCAAAAATTGAAAAAAAAGTCTTCAGCCTTTTTTATTTCACAGAAAATATTGTTTTCGATATTAAGTAATTCTTTTTAAAATCTACAAAAAATTGTACGAAAATTTGGTAAAAATTGATGTTCGGTTCTTAATATCTTAATTTCATTCATCTGATTTATAAAAAAATAAGAAATGCTACTAAAATTGGCAAACATTTGTTTTCAACTAAAAATCTATTTAACAAAACTAGATTTTCAAACTAAAACTACTTCTTTACACGAAAAATATTGTTGGTAATTTTAATTTTTTTAAGAATAATTCAACTGGTAACTTTCTTAACCCAACACGAATAATTACAAACTTTTAAGCAAGACAAATCGAAAGACGGGATGGGAAGTTATCAGTGTGGGTCGCATCGCAGCATCTTTTTAGATTTAATATCAATTTTTATAAAAGTGACCCTTCCGCCTTAACGAGTGGAGATATAGCACCTCCCTCCAATAGCAAAAAATGTTTGTATTTAGCTTCTCTACCAAAAGCCGTTATTATATCTTGTAGCCAAAGCTATCCTATCTTTTTTATGGAAGAAAAATATGCATACTTCAGTCCAAAAATTAGGGTAATAATAATAACAAAACACACGAATTCTCTTTCGATAAATTGATAGTTCTGTTCTGACATTAAATTTTTCCTTCCAAGAAAATTTCCCCTTTCAATTATAGGGAAGAAATAAACCCCTTTTCGATGTGAACTATTGATTGTTTCTATTTCTTCCCAGCTTGTCGTGTGGTTTGATGCATATCCTTAGCTAGAACAAAAACCCTACATAATATAGAAATAACTCTAATGCTGTATGAATGAAGGAACAAATACAAACGATGAGTAAAAATTCAGATATGCGTTCCCGATGAACGCAAGCCATAAGGATTAGAAAACCATTCGTCGAGGTTCACCGTTTCCTATACGCCTCGCTTGTTCGTCGGTCTTTCTGTCATCATGAAAATAACAGAAAACAACCAACTTCGAGGGATAAATGTGAACATGAACATGGTGAAATTGCATTCCACGGTTTTCATTTCTCATCTGGCTTCCATATCCACACAACACAATCCAACATGAGGTTAGCTATACTAATGGTTTCATCGCTATGCATTTAAATAAGATTCGCAATTGGATTGAATTCCAATTGCATTAGGGTTCCTAACCCACACCTTACATACTCCTACTGCAACCTACCTACTAATATTTGTAGCATAGCAACAATCTATTTACCTACGTTATCAATAATATGTGGAGATAGAGGTAAGTACCTAGCTTACATTCCAATTCTAACAGATTTATAATCCAAAAAACAACCTTTAACTTTATAATACAATGTTGAAATATAATAAGTACGTCCTCTTGGTATAGATTAAGCCATAATTAATTCCAAACTATACAATGCTTCAGTTCTTAGACATATGTTTGCTTTTAATTCGATTGGAAGTTTTATCTATCACAAGACGTATCAGATAGATAAAACTGCAGATCTTCTGGAGTCCAAAAATAAGTTACATGATCACATTTCTGATCATGAATGGCTGATCTTACGTCTATCAGTTTTGTTGATCTCAAGCTGTGTTTCCCAAGCTTTTTTGGGCTACGCCGACTTGCAAATGGATTTTATGTCAGGTTCTAGTTTAGAAAGATTAAGTTTCCCCTTTTTATTTAATTAAGACGATTACTATTTTTTTATCAGCAAGCCATTTATGACACCAAATCATACTTGCTTACTAAAGATGGCGCTCTAGTCCGGTGTGATCTAGGGCCTCAACTAAAAAACTTCTAAATCTAGCTCGGTCCCTAGTTAGATGTATCCAGTTGCGCACATCAAGTTGATCCGAGGTCTTCCTCTACAGCGCTGTAATTTGGGAGTGGATTCGAAAACTTTCCCGGCCGAAGCATCGATATCCATGCGCTCTACGTGACCATAATCAGTCGTTAGACTTTCATCCTTACGGCTATGTCTACGTTGCTGTATAACCCTTACAGGTCGTCGTTCTTTCTTCTTTCCACTTACTTAATATGCCTACGGAACCGAAGATCACGCGAAGAACTTTTCGATCGACACGACCCAAGGACCATTACAAAAGAGCATGAACTCTTTTGTAATGGTCCATGGTTCTGCACCTTACAGCAGGACGGGGATGATGCTAGTCTTATAAACCGACACTCGTCGCTCGGGAAGGGGTTAACTACCCAATTTCTGTCGTAGCCAAAAGAAACAGCGGTAAGCAAGAGTTATTCTGCGTTTGATCTCAGCGCTGGTGTTGTCTTCTGCGTTTACAGCGAAGCCTAGGTAGAGAATCTCCTTAACTACCGCAAAGTTACGTCTGTCGATGGTGACGTTTTGACGGAGTCGTCGTTGTTGAGATACCTTTCTTGATGACAGCATGTACTTCGGCTTATCGTCAATAACCGTTAAAGCCATTTTTGCCACCTCTGCCTCAATACTCACAAACGCTTAATTGACATGACGCTGAGTTATTCTGATAATGTCAATGTCTTTAGCATACGCCAGTAGTTGGAAAGACTTTTAAACAATAGTGAATCTAGTGTTCCTCTATTCTTTCAAGAAAGATGTTAAAGAAATCGCATGACAATGTATCACCTTATCTTAATCTTTTTTTGACAGCGAAAGATTAAGTCAAGTTTTTTAAGCGCGAATTCTCCACGGTCGTCGTTCACAAACGGACGAGTTTTACCGTGATGTCGAAACATGGTTCTACAAAGTTTGTCCGCTTTGATGCTATCATACGTGGTCTTGAAATTGATTTAAAGAACGTGGGTGTAGTTTAAATGTCTTTGGTTTTTTTTGTAGGATATACCATAGTGTGATTATTTTATGGACTGTAGATTTTCCTGGTCGGGCGAAACGTCATGATAGCCAGTACCCGGTTTCCAAACCTCAACATTCAAAAAGAAACTTGGTCTTCTCCAGATCAATCTACCGTCAACCCGATTGATCATATTGCGACCGACGCCAGACACGCTTCCAGCAACATGGATGACCGAACATTCCGAGGAGCTAACATCGACTTATACCGCTACCTCAACTATCACCACTACCTCGTTCTGACCGAGTTACAATTAACCTCTCTCGAAGTTATCTGCCGCCAACACAATGAATCGAAAACCAGTCTCAACATTGCCAAGATGCAATCAAGCAGTCACCAACAAGGAACCACTGGTTTGATGAAGAATGTCGGCAGGCAAATGCAGCCAAACAACAAACATAAAGGACGGGAGCTGCTCAAGAGCTCTATAACCAGAAACTACGAAAGAAACACCGACTTCTCAGAAGGAAAAAGAGAGAGCATGAGAAGCGTGCGGTCGAAGATGTTGAGAGGTTTAAAAGCAGGAATGAAGTTCGAAAGTTTTATGAACAGGTGAAACAAAATTCACAGGTCCATAAACCTAGAACCGAAGGCTGCAAAGACGAAAGTGGAAACATCATAGAGGAACCACAGGATATAGAAGGACCACTTCTCCAGACTCCGACGACGATCCGAATTCCGCTGTCATTCAACATAGACGACGATAGCCAACAATCCCGTCCTCCCGACTTAGACAAAGTAAAGATTGCTATATCTAAGCTGAAGTCTATGATAAAGCCGCTGGAGCGGATGGTTTGAATGCGGAGCTCTTTAAAGCAGCTGGAGATAAGTTGGTTAGGAGCATGCACTTATCTGTAAAATATGGTCGAAAGAAAGTATTCCCGATGCTCGATGAACCTCAGTATTGTTTGCCCGATCCTGAAAAAAGGAGACCCTCAAAAATGCACCAACTATAGAGGAATCAGTCTACTTAACATCGCCTATAAAATCTTCTCTGTCGTAATTTGTAACAGTCGAAAGCTCATCATTAACAATCTAATAGGTCCTTATCAGTGTGGTCTTAGACCAGAAAAGTCCATAGTCGATCAAATATTCACATTACGGCAGATCCTGGAAAAAACCCAAGAACATCAAATCGACACCCACCATCTTTTCATCGATTTCAAGGCCGCATATGACAGTATCTACAGGGACGAGCTGTATAGAGCCATGTCTAGTTTTGGCATCCATGCCAACCTCGTCCGTTAGTGCAGGATGACCATGGGGAATTCACGGTGCCCCATAAAGGTTGGAAACAACTTAACAGAACCTTTCTATGTCAAAAAAGGTTTTAGACAGAATGATGCGCTGTCATGTGCTTTTTTTAACATTGTGCTTGAAAGAATAGTGCAGAGCTCACACGTCAACACTAAAGGCACTATCTTTCAAAAGTCTCTCAAATTACTGGCATATGCTGATGATATTGACATTATCGCAAGAACTCAGATTAATGTCAATGGGGCTTTTGTGAGTATTGAGGCAGAGGCGGCAAAAGTGGGGCAAAACAAAGTGTATTCTGTCGTCAAGAAATGATATACAACACCGACGTCTTAATCAATACGTCCTCATCGACAGACGAAACTTTGAGGTAGTCAAGGACTTCGTCTACCTAGGCTCCGCTGTAAACCCTGAAAACAACACGAGATCAAACGCAGAATAACTCTTGCTTACCGCGGTTTCTTTATACTTAGAAAGCAATTGAGTGGTTTGGTCCTCTCTCGAAGGACCAAAGGGTTGCTATATAAGACCCTTATCATCCCCGTGCTGCTATACGGTGCAGAAGCATGGACTATGACAAAAGCGGATGAAAGCACCTTGGGTTGGTTCGAGAGAAAAGTTCTTCGTGTGATCTACGGCCCCTTATGCATCGAAGGGGAGTGGAGGAGAAGATGGAACGATGAGCTGTACGGGCTGTACAGCGACGTAGACAGAAGCCAGAAGGGTAAAAGTCCAACGACTAAGATGGCTGGGTCACGTAGGGCGCATGGAAACCAATACTCCGGCCCGGAAAGTCTTCGAATCACAACCACAGAACAGTGCAGTAGAGGAATGCCGCGGATCAGGTGGCGCGCACAAGTGGAAAGTGACCTTACCCTACTTAGAGCGCGAAACTAGAGACATCTAGCTAGGGACCGAGCTAGATGGAAAAGTTTGTTGGGTGAGGCCCTATAGTTCACACAGGATTGTAGCGCCACCTTAAGTAAGTAATGCTTTTCCACTCGTCTTATTTCCAAAAGGATTTACTTGAACATTTAATGTTCAAACGCTGTAGGTATGGCTTCATTTGTTCTCTTTTTCTAATAATCATTATATTAAATATGAGCAACTAGTTATGTTTTGAAAATTGTTGTTTCAAAAAAATTTAATTTCAATTTCTTGCAAAATTAATTGCAATGGCTTAATACTGGTCTTTTAACATTTTACTCGACGGGCTACTACATTGACATACTCTTCCAGTGTTCCTTTAAATTTCGACTGGTTAAACCTCTTATAAATAGGTATCGGGTTTAAAATTATTCAAAACATACATTTTCTGAATCAGGAGAGTAATTAGTTGCTATTTATTACACGCCAAATGAAATGACTTTTAAATCATTATATTTTTCTTCTTAAACACAAACTTACTTTCGTTCGTTTCACAACACACGCGCCTCTCCCTACGACCTAAAGCTCAAAGTTCTATTAGGGTTAGGGATTGTTTGCTAGAGACTTTTTTTTTAATTTAACTCTGCTTTTCCAGGATCTTGTAGTGGGAACTGGGAAGGTATTATTTATTTCAATTTGGAGTCAGAAATTAATTGGACGCACAAAATCACTAGCAAACAGCACGGATGGTAAATAGACATAGGTATGTATTTATAAAGAAGCAGGCCGCTAGCAATATTTCTCCGGATCGCTAATTAGAACCCTTTCAACCCTATGCTTTTTTAAGCACTGTTTCTCAACTGCACGAAGAAACTTACACTATGCTTAGTAATTTTGAGGTACCTTAACGGTATCATAAAAGAATATTTATCAAAGTATGTAGGCCGAAGCATTGTATATTTAAACAAAGTTATGCGATAACGTCCTATCCTCGGCGTCGTCGACGTCGTAGTCGACGTTGATTTTGGTACGAACTCAGTCGGTCGACTGTATACTGTTCTCGTAATACAACTCCCGCAGACATAACACGTTGCTTCTAACGTCACAGAATTAATGTGAATTAATTTTGCAATGAATCGCCATTTCGCCATTGTTACCCCAGTACCGTTGGATAATGTTTTGTTTACACTTCTACGGAATCTAGTGAAAATTAATACTATGAAAAATACATATAAACATATCTTTTCCCATGGGTGGCTTGCCTAGGTTAGGGAACTAAGGTACTATAGATGAAAGCTGGATGCTGGAATGTATTTTTATGGGTGTTGAAGTGATTACTGAAACGGTTACAAAGAGTTTGGGGGGTGTTTTTTTATTTTGCAGGCTCGCAAATAATGGACCTTTGCATTGGCAGTAAAGAAGGTCAGGAGATTTTCTTGTTAAGAACGATAGAAACAAGAAAATTATGAAGGCAAACTATTTACGCAAGACAAAAAATACGATACTTATTAACGAAGAAGAGAAGACTCCACCTTGGTTCTGTAATGGAAACCAACCATTGCCATTCCCATCATTTTGTATTTTAATAAGTTGCTCATGAATAATCGTAAAATGACGGTGCATTGGTGGCATACTAAAAGGAACAAAATTGTATACTTCATTTCATGATGATGTAAATATAAATGATGAGGACCAAAAGAGGATAGGGACCGGAGATATAAGTAGATAATTATAAGATATACGTTATGCACAGTTATGCTTCTAATTTTAAAAAAATAGCAGTATTAAGTAAAATTCGAGCAACAAAATAGAAATAATAATACATTGGTTATAAATTACACTGATTTGATAGAAACTCTAATTGTTGTTTAATTGAAAGGTAGGTACTCGAAGTCATCTCTTCCACTTTTAAAAAAGTGACCAAAGTACTCGTTTTCGAAATAATCTATGCTAATTTCTACTCACCTGAATAAAAATATCCTATAGACGTTTAATTATCTTTTGTCGACGAAGAAAACTCGTTTATTAATTTCTGTAGTAAACCAAAAAAATTTCACCTAGTAGCTTTGACGTAGTAGAGAAAAATTCCAGGGCAAAAAGAGAAGTCAAGTTAAAGAAAAATATGTTCTCAGCGGTTCTTAATTGAAGCTTATGAAGCAATTGTAAATTTCAGCAAATTAAGGAATTTAAATAAATTATGTAAGACATAAGACAAGACAAGACAAATATTCTTAAAGGTTTCCTTGGTTCAAAAAAAGTGAAATACCCAATACCTCTAAAAATGTAATTGTAAATGACAGAAACAATAATCCCTTCTTCGCGGACGAAGTAAAAATTGCCATATCTAAGCTGAAGTCTAATAAAAGCGCCGGAGCAGATGGCTTGAATGTTGAGCTCTTCAAAGCAGCTGGAGATAATTAAGTTAGGAGCAAGCACCAACTTATCTGTAAGATATGGTCAAAGGAAAGCTTGCCCGATGAATGGAACCTCAGTATTGTTTGCCTGATAGGTCCTTATAAGTTTGGTTTTAGACCAGGAAAGTCTTACTTACTTACTTAATAAAGGTGGTGCTACAGTCCTGTGTGAACTATTGCCTCAACCAACAAACTTCTCCATCTAGCTGGGTCCCTAGCTAGATGTGTCCGGTTTCGCGTTCCAAGTTGAGTAAGGTCACTTTCCACTTGTGCGCGCCACCTTATCTTCATGAGCAACTTATCCTCTACTGTACTGTGCTGTGGGTGTGGATTCGAAGAATTTCCGGACCGGAGCATTGGATTCCATGCGCTCTACGTGACCCAGCCATCTTTTTCGTTGGACTTTTACCCTTCTGGCTAAGTCTACGTCGCTGTACAGCCCGTACAGTTCGTCGTTCCATCTTCTTTTCCTCTGCCCTTCGATGCATACGGGACCGTAGATCACACGAAGAACTTTTCACTCGAAGCGACCCAAGGTGCTTTCATCCGCTTGTTGTTGTTTTCTGCGTTTACAGCGGAGCCTAGGTAGACGAAGTCCTTGACTAGCTAGAAGTTACGTCTGTCGATGGTGACGTTTTGACCAAGACGACGGTGATGTATGTCCTTTCTTAACGACAGTATGTACTTTGTTTTGCCCTCATTAACCGCTAAACCCATTGTTGCCGCCTCTGCCTCAATACTCACAAAAAACCCATTGACATCACGCTGAGTTCTTCCGATTATGTCAATGTCATCAGCATTTGCCAGTAATTTGACAGACTTTTGATAGATAGTGCCTTTAGTGTTGACGTGTGAGTTCTGCACTATTCTTTCAAGCGCAATGTTAAAAAAATCACATGACAGCGCATCACCTTTTTTGACATCGAAAGCTTCTGTTAAGTTGTTTCCAACCTTTATGGAGCAGCGTGAATTCTCCATGGTCATCCTGCACAAACGTACTAGCTTGGCAGGGGCCAGGGATGCAAAAACTAGACATGGCTCTATAGAGCTCGTCCCTGTAGATGCTGTCATATGCGGTCTTCAAATCGTTGAAAAGATGGTGGGTGTCGATTTGGTGTTCTTGGGTTTTTTCCAGTATCTGCCGTAATGTGAATAATTAAATAAAGGGCTCGGCATTCAAGCCATCCGCTCCAGCGCCTTTGGTAGACTTCAGCTTAGATATGGCAATCTTTACTTCTTCCAAGTCGGGAGGATGGGATTGTGGACTTTAGTCGTCTATTGAGTGAATGGTTCGGTTCGTTGTCGCCGTAATACAGTCTGCGGAAGTGGTCCTTCCATATCCTCAGCATTGACTCTGGTTCCACTATGATGTTTCCACTTTGGTCTTTTTAGCCTTCGGTTCTAGGTTTATGTAATTGTGAATTTCGTTTTACCTGTTCATAAAACATTCGAACTTCATTCCTGCTTTTAAACCTGTCAACATCTTCGACCTCACGCTTCTCATGCCCTCTCTTTTTCCTTCTGAGAATTCGGAGTTCCTCTCGCCTCTTCTGCTCATAGAGCTCATGAGCAGCTCTCGTCCTTTTATGCAGCACCGTGTGCGTGCTTGTTGTTTTGCTGCATTTGCCTGCCGACATTCCTCATCAAACCAAGGAGTTCCTTGTTGGTGGCTGCTTGAAACCCAGCACATTAGAGGCAATATTGCCACTGGTTTTCGATACATTGTGTTGGCGGCAGAGAACTTCGAAAGAGTTTACTTGTAACTCGGTTGGAAAATAATTTGGCGATTGTAGCCGTTCGACATTGTACCTTCTCCCAGCTTTGCCTTTGGTCTGGAAACTTCAAGTGCTACCTTGGCTACAACGAGGTAGTTGTCCGAGTCGATGTTAGGTGCTCTGAAAATTCGGACATCTATGATGCTGGAAGCGTGTCTGGCGTCGATCGCAATATCGTCAATCTGGTTGACGGTAGATTGAAAGATTAAACCGCTCCTAATAGGCTTGGGCTCCGAATAAGTCAAAGAAGGCCTATAAGGTGTTCAATAAGTAATTCAACCTTACTGGAACTGTAGACGCCACCGTTGATTCCATCTCGGGAATTCCTCCGCTGCCGTCTAAATAATAAGAGGTGCTTTTGTGGAAACACCTCTCCCCCCTTCTCCCGTTTGCTGCCCCACACAACTTTCCACTGCTGTTTGAACCCAATCTCCAGTTGAGGTACTAGGAACCCGATGTAAACGACGGCGGCGGGGTGGTGAGACTAGGAGTGGATAGACAGAGGTGGGTTTTGAGAAAAACCTGTGGATGCTTGTGTCCCCTCTAATGCACAGTGCACATGTCTACCATTTGAACATCAGAAAAGCATTAAATGCGGCATTTTAAAAGATTGTTAGTCTCACATATCCATTGTAGAAATTTTTGATGATTATCCTTTTGTCCTAGAACATTATACCAATTCTTCATTAACGTTAAGAGTACATAAAGAGAGGGACATGTCTATGCAAATTCACATACCTTGAAGAATGAGATCAAGCTTATTGATGAGATTTACTTTCCAACACCATAAACTAGGTATTAAATTTTACTTCCTTTATCGCAGTCACAGTTGTTTTTGAATTCAGCAGAAACTTTATCAAAACTTTCGCTGTGGTATCTGTTGTTGCTATTTATATATTGTAGAACCTACGTACAGTTAAATTCAAACCAACCATGCTTATGCCAGATCTCATTTGCCATTTTTTATTAATCATGCCCAAACCATGCCCCATATCAACCATTTGTTGCAACAGAAAATTTACCTTTGTTCCAGGTTTTTGTATCCCTCGTGCATTGCGAACAAATACAGTTACCATATCAAGAAAGGAAGGACAAGCAACATACCAAATGCATACATACATCCTCTGCACACAATGCCACGTCCTGATGCTTTGACATTTAAAAATCCACCAACCAGAACTAAAACCAAATCGTGTCCAACAATAGCCTCTCAAATGTACTACCCAACTGACTGCACTCGTACACTGCTCACAATTCGAGGTAGCTCGATCAAATTAAGTCGGTAGCCTGTGTGACACTTGACCAAAGTCTTACTATTCGTCGACATGTCCTGCCGCAATTAACCGGTGTCTTCATGGAAGCGGTTGACATGACTATCTGCCAGGAAACACGTACCTACAACCAACCTGGATAAACCTACATATGCATGCCATATACCAAGCCAGTATAAGGTTTGATAGTTGAGTGCACATGGCGAAAACTCTGATTTTCCTCCTCCATACGAAAGCAATTTAATTGGTGAAATTAGAGCTTTACTGCAAAAGCAGTCGACTTGAACAATGGAAGCAGCATAAAACTTTCTCTCCCTAACTTTAGTTTCGACTCAATTGAATAAGGACATGGTCCTGATTTTGATTGGTTTTAATTGTAATTTGGATTTGTTATAAATCACACACCTATCTCGTATGTTTGAAGTAAATATTAATAAGACCTTATGAAGGATCTGCACTTAAGTACTTATAAATCAAATGAAAAACATTTTGACTCTCTGACTAACATTTTAAAATATATCTATCTACGTATTAAACATGTTATTATCTCCTCCAGGTAGCATGTTATGTGCATTAATAGTAGATTGAAATATATTTACGGCTTATGTCAAGCCATTAAATTAAAATAATATTTCATACAATTACTTGAGTTTCAATCTTAAGGAGATTGGGCACTTATGTTGATAGTGTTGCAATATGAGAAAACACGTCTGACTTCTTTCACTTGTTACAAAGAACTGTAATGTATTTTATTTAGAGTAAGCTTACAATGATGTATACTAAGATCGTAATTAAGCAAGTTTAAGTTTACATATTATAAGAGAAGAGAAAGTGGGAGATAAAAGAAACAAGGAAATAAGCAAAGTAATTATTCAACATAGGGTTTACTTATTAAGTATTTAAAACATACAATAAAAACTAATATTTTAACACTCCCACTTTTTATAATGTTTTAAAAGAAAAATAATTCATAATGTTTTCAACAATTCAAAAAAAATTAATTAGTATTATTTAAGGCAATAACTCCCATCATAGAACGAAATCGTTGAAATTTATCTTTGGGCAATGGTTTCGTTAAAATATCGGCCACTTGGTTTTGCGTCGGCACATATTCTAACTCGAAACGACCATCTTCAAATTTTTCACGTATAAAGTTGAATCGCACATCTATATGTTTTGTCCTCTTATGGAACTCTGGATTCTTAATCAATCGTATGGCGCCTTGATTATCAATATACAGAATAGGATTCATCTTTTGGCTAAGCAAATCGTTCAAAAGTTGTTGGATCCACACAAGCTCTTTGACTGCTTGACATGCAGCCACAAATTCAGCCTCAGTTGTAGAAAGTGCCACGCATTTTTGGCGTTGCGATGCCCAAGTGATGCAGCTTGATCCGATCAAGAAAACGAACCCACTGGTTGAGCGCCTTGTTACTATGTCACCAGCATAGTCTGCATCACTGAAACAAGAAAATTTAAATTTAGTGCTTTTAAAATATATACCGTAATCAGCTGTCCCTTTCAGATAGCGAATTATCCTTTTGACCATGGTAACATGATGTTGACTAGGATTATCCAGGAAGCGACTGACACATCCAACTGCGAAGGCTATATCCGGACGTGTAGCCACCATCAGATACATAAGGCTGCCCACTGCTTGTCGAAAAGGAAAACTTATCTCTTCAGAGGACTTTTCTGAAAAGTTCGCACCTTGTGATGTGTCTGCTGGAATAGACACAGGTACTGCATCCGACATATTGTATTTCTCAATCAAACGTTTCACATACTGCGATTGATTTATATGAATAGACCCGCCCGAAATCTCCTTATCTCCAATCCCAGAAAATATTTTGCAGGAAACACCTTTATTTCGAAGTTAAGTTTAAGATGCTCACAAAACTTCAAAATTTCGTATTTGTCTGTTGACGCAACCAAACCATCATCTATATAAATTGCCAAAATAACCTTTTTACCCTTTTCATCGCTTACAAAAACACATGGATCTGCAGCACATGGTCGGAAATTAAACGTTTTAAGAAACTTAGTAAATGTTTGGTTCCAGCATCTAGAGGCTTGTTTTAGTCCATACAGACTCCTTTGAAGCTTGCAAACACGAGTGCTTCCATCCTCATATCCTCTTGGTTGTCGAACATAAATTTCTTCTTTGATATCACCGTATAAGAACGCTGTTTTGACATCGAACTGTTTAATGTGGAGTTTTTCGGATGCCGCTATACCCAAAATTGTCCTTATTGAAGTGAATTTAGCCACAGGGCTAAACGTTTCAAAGTAATCCACCCCAAACTGCTGGCTAAAGCCACGAGCCACTAATCTTGCCTTATATCTTTTACCTTCATTCTCAGTTGAATTCTTGATTGTGAAAATCCATTTGGTATCAACTAGCTTTCGTTCAGCAGGTAAATCCATCAAAACCCAGGTTTCATTTTTGTTCAAAGAAACAATTTCTTCATCCATAGCCTCTTTCCATTTAGCTGCATCTTCACACTGCATAGCATTTTCAAAACAATCTGGTAAATAAGATTCCGCTAAAAAGGCAAAGCTTTCCTCCATGCAAAAGTTCGCATCACTTTCAGCAATCCTGGTCTTACTTCTCAATCGGTCACTAACAAAGCTCCTTCGGGCTTCTTGTTTATCTGCATCATTCATCTCACCTTCAAAATCTTCAAAAACATCTTCATAAACTTCATCACCCTCATTATCAACATCAACAACAACATCATCATTCGTAGGTTTTTCTTTTTCAGCAGCAACATGACCACTCTGATCATCCTTACAATCCGGAACAGTCTCTTCCAAAGATGATTCACTATGTTCATGAGAATCATTATTAAAAACACCATACAATTTTTCATGATTAACCATGACCTTCGAATCGTGAAACCGGACATCACGACATATTTCTACCTTGTTATTTTCGGGTGAATATATTCTATACCCTTTTACATTGTCACCATATCCTACGAAAATACCCTTTTTGGATTTTCGGTCCCATTTTCGCCTCTTCTGGTTGGGTATATGAACAAAAACATCTGTTCCAAAAACTTGAAAGTTTGTTATACCGGCTTGCTTCCCATACCACAGTTCATACGGTGATTTATCTTTGATTGGACTTGAACCTGTTCGGTTTAGAACAAAAACTGCAGTATTTACTGCTTCAGCCCAAAGTTTCATGTCTAAGTTTCTACCATGAATCATTGTTCGAGCTGCTTCTACAATGGTACGCATTTCACGCTCTGCACGACCGTTTTGTTCAGGCGTATAAGGTACAGTTCTTTGATGCACGATACAATTTTCCACTAAAATCTTTTGAACTTGTTGATTTGTATACTCTAAGCCATTGTCGGATCGCAAAACTTTCATCTTTCGACCTGTTTCAGCTTCTATCAATTTTAAGTACCTTGCGATTAGAATATGTACCTCCGACTTCTCTTTTAGAAAAAAAACAGTCCTAAAGTGCGAAAAATCGTCTTTAAACAACAAGAAGTACTTGGCACCTCCAACTGACGTGCACTGCATTGGACCACATACATCTGAATGCACAAGTTCACCTACGCAACTCGCCTTATTTTCACTTGCATGAAAAACTACACGATGTTGTTTTCCATACATGCACGCCTCGCAAAAGAATTTATTATCATCTATAAAAGAAATATTTCTGGCCTTTAAAATGTTCCTTACTTGAACAATATGTTGGTGCCCGAGTCGTTCATGCCATATCTGAAGTGTTTCCTTCTTTCTTTCTGCTAAATGAACATATGCACCCACATTTTTGCAGCCACTTGTGACCTTCAAAAGTAATTTGAAAAGTTTCGATTCACGAACTCCCACTACTAAAACAGAATCTTCTTTAAAGAGTTCGCATTTTAAATTATCCGAAGATAAGCGGAGACCCTTATCTAAGGCACAATTTAGAGAGAATAAATTAAGGCGAATATCTGGAACATATAAAACATCAGCCAAATGATTCTCCTCCCAGCTAACATTGTTAAAAGACAATACATTTATGTCCCCTCTGCCATATGCATTAATAGTATTTCCATCTCCTAACCTTACTATTATAGGCTTATCAAAATGTTTGTAATTAAGGAACCACTCTTTCCTACTGGTCATGTGGTCACTCGCTCCAGAATCCAGGAACCACTCGTCAGCTCGAGCATCACCTTGTGACAGCATCGCCTCACAAACAAACGCATTCCCTTTTTTTTCATTAAAATTAGATCCACCAAACTGTTTCTCCTTTTTCTTTGGACATTCATTTTTCCAATGCCCTACGCCTTTACAAAAGAAACATCTACCTGGCTTTGAATTCTGTTTACTTTTGTTAAAAAACTTCTTGGGTGTACACTGTTTGTTTGCTATCAAAGCACTACTTCCTCCTGGCTCAGAAAAATTGTTTTGCGAATTAATACGCGCCTCTTCAAGAACTAATCTACTCGTTAGATGCTCTAATGTTTGCTTATCGGTTGCTGTAGATTCCCAAGCGCTATGGAAATGGCTAAATGAAGACGGCAAGGTCATAAGTATTTTCGTAATGACCATCGAGTCAGAAACCTTTTCTCCTATATCGGCAAGCTGTTGCACAATAGTCTGCAACTTGGAAATATGCAAAGCAATATCGTCTTGTGGATCTTTATTAAAACTATAAAATTGCTGCTGGAACATGTGGATACTCGCTTTTGACTTTACCTCATAAACAGTATGGAGCTTGTCCCACATTTCCTTTGAGGATTTGCAATTCATGATATGCAAAAGTGGTTGTGGACCAATTGAAGTGGCTATAACTTTTTGAGCCTTACTGTCAAAACGATTCCACAGCAGCAATTTTTCAGCTTCAGTAGGCTTAGCTTCATCTCCTGTCACATATTTCAATACATCATATGCACTCAAAATGATTCTTATCTGAAATTTCCAGATGTTCCACTGATCACCATTAATCAGTTTCTCAATTTTAGTTTCACTGTTATCAGATGACATTATGATAAAAAAAATATTAACGGTCAAACACAATGAGATCTAGATAACCGTATGACAATGACCAGTTAAGTGTGTATGTAATAAAATTACCAGTTATGTACGTATTTGAATTATTTACCAAATCAAAAAATTTGCAATTTTATGTGCAGCAAATTTACCCAAATACCAATCGTCGGCAAATTGTTTATGCTTCTCGGTATTACACAGAATTTTCTATACTTCGAAAACTTCTAGCTTTTGATTAAACTTTTAATTTAAAATTCGTACATGCACGTGATTCTCAAAAAAAAATCATAAACACAACTGGGCCCATAACCTGTTGCAATATGAGAAAACACGTCTGACTTCTTTCACTTGTTACAAAGAACTGTAATGTATTTTATTTAGAGTAAGCTTACAATGATGTATACTAAGATCGTAATTAAGCAAGTTTAAGTTTACATATTATAAGAGAAGAGAAAGTGGGAGATAAAAGAAACAAGGAAATAAGCAAAGTAATTATTCAACATAGGGTTTACTTATTAAGTATTTAAAACATACAATAAAAACTAATATTTTAACAGATAGCTTTGAATATCATTCCGATTAAAAGGATTATTGATATTATATTTCGTCGACTTATGTCTCTTGAAATATCACGTGGTATAGACTTTTAAAAAATAGAACAAGTGTTGATAAACTGTTAGTGTGGGTTAAAGTCGGCTATCTTCATGCTTAGTAGTTTTTGAAAATAGAGGGCTGCTGAATATGTATTGTTCGTTGCTTCTGAATTTTTGTATAAGGATTTTTTTTACTGGTTGTCAAAATAACAACAAGAATGGCATCAAAATAATTGACATTTTTAGGATATCAGGTCTTTGATTTTCATCATGGAAAGTTCATGAAGATTTTAAAGGAATGCCCCTCCGAAGTTTAACATTCATTTTACAGAAAAAATGAAACACGGTTTCGCTTTCATGTTGGTCTCCACAGCTACGGTAATTCATACCGACATTGTTGTTGAGGATGATAGCCATAACCAAAAATCATATAAAAGATAACATACATAGCTCAATAATTTATTTCTACTTCTATAGAAAAGAGCTAGCCTGCAGAATTGATATAATTTTTGAACTTCCATATTGTTAAGCAAGAGTATAACTTCATTTTGCGTCAGTATTTCGCTTCCAACAAAGTGTAAAACATCCTCCCTTTCCTTTTAATTGCACAATGAGATTTCGGCAATGCTACGAGTATTATTGGCCCTAAAATAATTCCTCTCTTCCAAGTTGTGATTTAGTTTACAGTGGAGCTGCCTGTATATAGATCCTGTGGCGTCATTCAGGTATTTCTCTCGTTGCTTTATGTCCACTGCGGAAATGAGCTGGCTTAAAGAAGCTTTTAAATCATCCTGGTTATAACACCAAAGGTTGAGTTCTGTTTCACATTCTCTTGCCAAATTTATCCAATCAGCACACCACTTGTTTTGGTTCGTATTACTTCAAGCACTACTATCTTCGGAAGCATATTTTTGCTCATCTTCATAACTCTCAAGATGTAATCGACTTGCATTTTTAGGGTTCGTATGAACATAGGTGATAATCCTTATTCCAGCATAATAATATAGTTGTATTTGATGGCAGTCTAAAAATTGGCTTAATATAGTATCGGAGAAGTTTCTCAACTGTTTCGTATTGTTTCGCTTCCGAAGTTTGTGCTATATATAACATGACAGACTCAGATACCGCTTCAAATATCTTGAAGTTCCTGCTATGTGCTATACTTTTGTTAGCAAAATATCTTTTCCAAGTTGCACTTATTGCACATTTAGCCTTAACTAGTTTCTCTCTTAGATGAATTTGCATGCTCAAATTGTTTGTTAAGTGAACTCCAAGGTATTTGAATTCCGTGACGACTTCAATGACCTCTCCATTATAGAACCATTTTTCTTTCGCTAAGTTGCGGCTTCCTCCTCGTTTAAAAATCAAAATCTTGGACTTATTAAGATTCACCATCAAACTCCAAAGCTGACAATATTGATACAAGCGGTTTATCATTAACTGTAATGTTTCAGGTGATGCTGCAAAAAGAACAATGTCTACGAATCGGGAAAATGATGGACTCCTTGAATTCTAGTGGTATCATTCCTGTTTCCATGACATTGTTATACATAGTTGTTAGTCGATTGATTACCTCTGCTGTGCCATACTTATAAAATTCTGCTGGTATGCCATTCGGTCCGCATGTTTTCCCATCTTTAATTTCCATTACATCTGAAATAACTTCTTGGAATCTTATTGCAGCGTCAAGAGTTTTATTTTTAAAACCCGGAGTAGCGTATTAAAAAACAAGTTTCCCTTCTGTTGGATTCAACAAACTCTGAAAGTGATCTGGCAGCTGATCAGAACCTATACTAAAATAGATTGAAAACTTTTTCCCCTTAAGCTGCTTTGTCAGGTTCCAAAATTCCTTTCCGCTTTTACAAGACGCTAATCTCTTAGATTCAGCTTCGAAGAATGCTGCCTTCTTAAGCTTACATACTGCGTTGGAAGATCTATTAGCCAACAAATATTGAATTTTGAAGTAGCTACCATTCGAATATCTGTATGTTCTAAGCCATCAAAGTCTATATAGTCTATCAAAGTATCACAGAGCTTCCCTGACCACTGACAGAAGTTAATTGACCTTCCATATCTGACAAGCTTGTACCATTTTGTATTCTCAACCCATACGAGTTACTGTTACAGAGGTCAATAAGCTTTAAGCCTCTTGCGTTGCAGACTAAATCCTTCGATTTCCTCTCGATTCCCAATACCTACACTGTTCTCGTTTCCAGCTTGACTTCCAGTTCGTGCATTCATGTCACCCACAACAAGCAGATTAGAAGTATTGTTTTGTTTAAGAGTAGTAATATCTGTGCTGATTGCTTCAATATTAGACTTGGTTGCAACGTCTTTTAGCTTGACATCTAACAAATTAGCCATCGAATTCTATAATATTTTCTCCAGATCACAGACTGCTAAGTTCCCAACAGGTGTTTTATTTTTAAATGCAGTACTCGATGAATTCGATAGTGGTGAAGACATTTCGGTAAACGGTCTTTTTGATGGGTTTTGTTCGTTCATATTTGGTGATCGAGTCAGAGGCATATTTTTAATGTTTTTAATATGTAACTCACCAAATAACTTTAAAAACTATTTAAGTAATACTTATTGTCAGGTCAATTTCGACTACAAAATATTTATTGCAAAACAAAAAACACTGTTGTTAATATTAAAATAAAAATTATGTATACGGAGCTTTAATTTTCACTTTCTTTATTTTTTGGATCAGAGTTGCCAATCTTTACTAGGGTTTAATGCAGCGTTGCAGTAGAAGGTGTTAAGAAAACCAAAATCCTTAAGCCTTAGCGGCTAAAACACTCACATGTTTGGAAGAGAGTATATTATATAACGAAGCTCGAATCCGTCTATTACTTAGCATGCATAATGTCCATTCTTAAATAAAAACTTCTACCCCAAAGTAAGTAGGTGATTCGTGAACCTATTCAGTAAGAACGTTATTGGAAGCACCTTCTACGTCCAGGAAAAGAAGGTAGCTAGAGTAAATTCTTAATTATCTTCTTAATCACGTATTCACTATCTCATGCAGGATGGTCTTAGTAGACTTGCCTTTGAGATATGTGTGCTGACATTCTTCTAGCAAACATTCGTCGAGAATGTCCCTCTACGATGCGTTCCAGTGTTCTAAGAGCAAAAGAGGTCAAGGTTATTGGCCGAAAATTCTTTGCGTATTAAAGGCAACGTCTTACCACTTTCTTGATAAGAACTACTTTACCCTGACTCCTTGTCTCCTATACATGATTGAGATAGAGGCATCCTTTAAATATGGCATCCAACCATGTTCCTGCTATGTCTTGCAGTTTTTGTAGCATTACTTGAGTAGTATACCATCTAAACCAGGAGATTTAAATGGAGGGAAAGTGTTAATAGCCCAGCAAATGCTTTGTCTTGCAAATACATCAAATAAATTAGGTGGTGCAATAGTCCTTTGAGAACTAGGGCCTAGTGACTTACAATTCTTAAACATTCCTGTGTGCGAGTACTATTATCAGTGATGGAAAGCACCTACAGTTTTAAGCCAAATCCGAACGGCAAATTTGAGAAAGCAGTTTTCATGAGAAGAATTATTATTGGAATATTTGTCAATTCCTCACGAACTTCGGATGGCATAGGAAGGGATTGAACCCAAGACCTCTGGTATGACAGTCCGATGCACTAACCATCATGCCACTAGTACGCACGCTTTTTCTTGTAATAACAGAATTAATTGGGTCTTCATGAATTAGATTGGTGTTTGGAGTTTTAAGCGTTTCGGGATTGCTATTCTCACAGCCCGGAAAATGTGTCACCATCATTACTTACAAGGACTCAACTGAAGAGCTTATTCACAGTCTATTAGGTTTCTTCAAAAAAAATGAATTGCAATGTCATTAGAAAAGACTTGACCAAGTCTGGTAGAATAATTATTTATGTCTTCAATCAATCGACAATATTCTCTCCAACTTTGTTATTTGGCAGTTTCTATAACTTGCTTATATGGTTTAAGGGAGGTTGATACAAATCTTTATTGTGGCAGGTATTAAAGATCATCCTAGTCATTTTTCTAAGACCAGAAAGCTCTTCGTTTAACGAGGGAGTGAAGTTTTGTACAGCTGCATTTTACTGGTCATGAAATGTTAAAAACAGTGTTAACTGATCCTGAATTCCAGAGAATTTGATGAGCCAACATATATTCTGTCATTACTAATATCGAGCAATTTTTTGATTGGTCGTTCTTCAATTTGAATTTCATGTTCATACTGAAATACACCTTTCCGTATTACCGGTAATTTCTGCAGCCAATACAATTATTGCAATCCCTGACTGGTTTTGGTGCCTTCATAAATCTTGCATAGAGCTTCCAAATTTTTGATTATGCACCATCCTAAAACTTTTACAAATTAAAACAAAACATTTTGTGGTGTGTCTTGTAACTCAAAGGTTTTAAGAGTTTACGACCGTTTTTTAAACTAACAAATATGCAAAAGAAGACAAATTACGTTTACAGTTTAAAAATTCAAAAAATGTTATATCCACCATATATCAAGTTGGCTATCATCTACGTTACTTTGGTCAATTTGGGAAGTTTTAATTATTTTTGTAAGGCATTGACAAGAGACGTTAATGAAATTGAAAATTTTATTTTCTGTTCACTTAATGTTTTTTAAGGCCAAAATATTAAAAACATTAAGAGTACCATTTGGAACTTAGGTGGAAGCTTCCGTTAAAGTTTTGTACTTCATCGTGAAAGTTGTAAGAAATGAATATGACTGATGATAGAAAGCAATTCGAGTGGATACTGCCAGGGTCATTTTGTGTAATAGTCATGTAAAATTCGGTATTGTCTCGCACAATGCGGTATTTGTATTTTATTTATTTCAAAAATCAATTAAAAGGTAGGACATGAGTCTTATAAAGTGTTGCAAGCCTTTACATTAATTTCAGAATTTGAATAAAATTATATAACTAAGACTTCTATTTAAATATTTATATAAAGAAGAGGAAATTTAACATCAAATTATTTGCCAAGTAGTTGAGAAGTAAAAATTAAAATCTACTTATACTTCTTCTTAACTGTCTAGGCTACAACCGAAATCCATACCGCAAAAATGGATATGTGATCATAACGACGTAGATTATAAATAGCCTAGTTTACAAAAGATTTCAAACCCATGCAGAACAATTTGCAGTATAAGGGCCTTAGCAAGTAGCAGTTTAGTTTTGATCGGGATGAAGTTTCGAGTGATTTGAAGAAGGCGGAGACTTCTATAGACTTTACCAATGGCACTATTAAAGTGGTCATCCTAAGTGAGAGTGCGATTGTACACTACTCCTAGGTTTCTAGCAGTGCTAACATATTCAATGGTTTCGTCGCCAAGTTTCAACAGGTTTAAACCCGATAGATCAAAGTGTTTGCGATAGATGGGGAGGTATGTTGATTTGACAGGGTTCGTTCTTTTTTGACGACTGTGAAATGCGGAGCAGATCCTTGTTCATTAAAGCTACGGCATCATTTTAAGCCCCAACAGGTCGACTTATCAGGAGTTGCACATCATCAGCATAAAGATGAATTAAACCATGTTTAGCAACTTGTGGTTACTCATTTATGTAAAGTGAAAAGAAGATTGGGCCAAGGGTAGATCCCTGTGGCACTCCACTCAAAACATTGAGAAATGTGGACGCATTGTTGCCTTCCGCTGAGATACGAAACATCAAGCTTACAGGACCCTAAAGAAAACCCTAAGTTAATTCTCAGCTTTCTACAAAGAATTGAGTGGTTAACAGTATCAAAAGCCTTTAAATGAGAGTGTTAGCAATGTAACAAGATCACTGTTCATAGCCATTCTTATTTCATCAGTTAGATCGAAAACCAGACTGACAGGTACTTAATAGGTTTTTCAAACACCTTCAAGAGAAACGGAAGAATGGCAATCGGCCGAAATTCTGTAGCAGTACCTGTTTGCTTTTTGGGTATGGGAATAATCTTAGCATTCTTATATTCTAAAGGAAACTCGGAAGTAGTCAATATGCTGTTAAATATGTTAGTTATGTAGCGCAGTATATATGGAAGCAGTAGTCTCAAGAACTTAGATTCCATATGGTCAAAGCAAGTAGCATTAGATTTAATCGATATTATTGCCTCTCCAATGTCTTCCTCTTGTATTTTTATAAAACTCAGAGAGCTGTTGATAGCAGTTGGTTCCTCCTAAGTAAGGGAATGAACGGGTGAAGCAACGTTTAAGAGCATGGACGTAAACTTTTTGTTGAGTGCATCACCATCGACGTCACCAAAGGCTTTTTAGATTGTTTGCCAAAACCGATTTCACGCAGGTTTTTCCATTATTTTTTGCCAGAGGTTGATTACGCAGTCTGCAATACAATTTGTGGAGGTGCTGTAGTTTGTAACGTCTCGATTGACTGTAGGCGGCATCTCGTCGTGACATCAGAGCAGAGATGTCGCTATTCAGCCAAGGTGGAGCCGTATGCCTAACGTGAAGGGTTTTAATAGGAACGTGCCTCTCAAAAAGCTGATTGACGTTTTGCCGTAAAAACCTGACTTGATTATTTATATTTTGCATATGGTATAGTGAGTTTCATGCTACGCAGTCAAAATCGCGCACTAAGTCAAATGTATTTAACTTTTTGAAGTCTCAGTATTGAAAAAATTATTGACCAATCTGAAAAACTATATCCAAACATACAACAAATAAATCGTGATTGGAAAAACCAGGTGCTAAAAGCTAGCTGTAAGGCATAACCTAACCAACATCGCTGGCAAGATACAGATCTGGTAGCGAAATAGACTTTTGGTGAAGTGGGTAGAAGTGGAACAGTTAACGGGACTCAGATTCAGCGCCTTAAATACATTAAGGAAATTTTCAGCTAAGAAAGGCAAGAAGAAATTGTCTCTAACGTCGTAACCAATGGTATTATGCTAATATGGTTGTATGGTCTGTAAACTGATCCAACTAAAACATTTTCAGTGTTACAAACGATACTGACAAAGACATATTACAACTTATCTTGTCACGCACAAAATGAACGGCATCTCTTTCTATCGGCTCTGAACTTTCAATCGGCTCGGAAAATTTTCAAACTAGAGGCGTTAGCTGCACTCGCGAATTATTAAGCTTTGAACGTGGCAGAAGCTTGAGAAGGATTATGAAACAAAAGGAATAATAAAAATAATAATAACTAGAAAATAATAACGCGGTACTATGCGAAATAACTCTAAAATAATAGAAATAAAGAAAATATCGAAAGATCGATAAATATAACGATCAAAAAGCGAAACTACATCACAAAAGGTTATTGAATATGACCTTATGATGGTATTATGAAAATAAAACTCTGGAATCAAAGCATCATATTTATGTATTGCTAAGGGATATGCAAAGGTTGGCAGTAGATTAAGACAAGCCTATGCCTTCTTCCTACACATAAATATTTTCAAATAATGGAGGATATTCTACTTCAAACAAAAATATCTTTTGATGTATCTTGTAAAATGTTAAATACTTACTCCTACATACATGCCTATATATCATTTTCAGTAAAATGATGAAAATTCAATTTGGAAGATTTTCCTAATAATAAGCTGTTCCTAAACATTTCAAAAGATGAATTAATACGAACAAAGGATTTAATCTGCCAACTCAAACCTCTTGGGATTCTCAATTGATTAGAGAAAAATTGTGTTTACATACATATTTTTTTTTCTGCGTCTACTCCAAGTTTATAAATTATTTAAACCATTTAAAGTAACTTTCCCAGAAGGGAACATTTGTCGATAGCGATGCACAGAAATAGAGAATTCGGAAAGAAATACATAAATTGGAGTAAAAACAAAAAAAGAAAAAGATAAAAACGAGTTGATATCCTTCGTTCCATTCGGATATGTTACTTGTTCAGAAAATTAATGTACCGTAGCCAACGAAATGCTTTGTTTCAATGTTATAAGGACAATTTCGATATCCTTGTTCATTTTGCTTTTCTCTCTTTTGTTTGATTTTATAGTTCTTCCGTTTTCGAACGATTATTTTTCTCACTGAACGACACGAAAACGACACAACGGACGATTCGACTCTGAACCATAGCAAGGACGTAAGGACATCAAGGGTTGGTGGGCTAGCGAGATGAGAATGAGAATTCCTTTTCATATTGGTTAACAAAAGTCAATAGTTATTGGAACGGAAATCTAGTTTTTATCTGTCTTTTTGTTTGATTGCTATCCAAGTTGGAATATTGTATTTATGTATAACGTTATGCTTTTCAGATATCGAAAAATGAAAGGATGCGGTCCTTGCTACCACAGAAGTTTTGCTACATTATTATAATAAAATAGATACATATATATTTAATTTAATTGGTGGAGTGGTAATGAAGAATATTGTTACACAAAAAAATATTGTGTAGCCTTGTGCTGAAGCTGATGGACCTTTGTTATGGTGAATGTTTACAACTTACAAGCAATTTCACACATTACGTACAAAAGAAAACAAATAAAAGTAAAGACGTGGATCATTTCAATGACTTTTACATATTGTTCCTAAACTACTCACAGCAAAAGTCGGCCGTTTTCCAGCAAAAACTAAAAACTAAAATTTTAGAAATATTTTTTTTAGTTTTGAAATTGTTTAGAAATGTTTGTGAAAATACTCGACACACTATATTTGAAGAGTAGAATTTCACAATTCATCCTGGTATTGTTTAGGACATTTTTAAGGCTAAAAAGTCATATACACCGTCAATACCCTAGAGTTTGGTGGAAAAATGGTACCAAAGAGAACGCGGCGCGGAGGTGAAGGCAAAGCAGTTCGTGAAACCTTTGCTCAGAGCTGCCAATGTTTGTGTTTAATTTAAATAAAAAATTCCTAGCAAAAATATCCATACAAATCCTATAAACTATCTAAATTGAAAAAAAAAATAATAAAGGCAAAAATACGCTGATAAACCGCAAATATGTTCTCACTGTAATATTAAAAGATCAAAACACCACAAGTAAATCAATAACAACAAACAAATGAAAATAAGATTTTCTAGTTTTCTTGCCATCGGGGTGCATTTCTGGCCACCTTAAGTTGCGAAGCACCAACAAGCCTTGGATACTGACGGATTCACTGTTGACAACCAACGAAAATGAAATAAGGACAACGAACCTATGATCTGTACGTGGAATGTTAGGTTCCTTAACAGACCACGTGCAGCCGAACAATTAGGGAAAGCTTTGAACTACTACAAGGCAGATATTACCGCCATCCAAAAAGTGTGATGGGAATGGGATGGAGCGGGCAAACGCAAACTAAAAGACTGCGATGTATACTACGGCGACTGCTACCGAGAACAAAGACAGCGTCTATTTGGGTGTTGATTTGTTGTTAGACTAAGGCAAAAAGTCTTGAGTTTTAACAGTGTGAGCGAGCGCATCACGACAATCCGCATCAAGGCTGAATTCGCCTACATAAGCCTCATATGCGCGCATGCCCTAACAGAGGAGAAAGATGAAGACACCAAAGATATATTCTTCGAACTCTTGGACAAGCTATGTGAGCAGTGCTTTGGCTATGACATTAAAATTGTCTTAGAAAATTTTAATGCCAAGGTAGGAAGAGAAGACCTTGTTTGTGGCAACGTCGGGAGATACAGCCTGCACGACACCACCTCCGGAAACGGATTCAGGCTGATCAAATTCGCTGAAAGGCGAGACGTTCTGGAAGCTAGTATGCAGTTCACAAATATCCATATCCACAAGGGGACATGAAAATCTCCTAATCAATCAACCGTCAACCAGATTGACCACATTGCGATCGACGCACTACACTTCTCCAGTATACAGGATATCCGAACATTCCGAGGGGCAAACATTGACTCGGACCACTATATCGTTGTAGCCAAGGTACGTCTACGGATATCCCGATCCAAGCCAAAACAAGGAAGTACTGTGAGAAGATTCGACGTTAGACGGCGACAATCGCAAGAGACTTCCATGCCCTTTTCCGATCGAGTCTCTAATAACCTCTGAATTAGTCCTATGCTGCCTGCATTAAGCATTGAAAACCAATGTCAATATTACCTTGCAGCCTTCAGAAATGCCGCCTCTGAAATGCTAGGTTTCACACGGCCACAACAGCGAAACCCCTGGTTTGACGACGAATGCCGGCATGCGCACGCAGCGAAACAACAGGAATACAAAATGACGCTGCACAGACGGACAAGAGCTGCTCGCGAGCTCTACGAGCAGAAGAGGGGAGAGGAACACCAGCTTCTTAGTGAAAAAGAAAAGAAAACACGAGAAGCGCTCGATCGAGGAGATAAAGGTGTGTCACAACAGCAATGAGGTTCGTAAATTTTAATAAAAGGTAAAAAAACCTCCAAGGGGTACCAGCCACGAACCGAATCCTGTAAAGACGATCAGGGGAACATCGTAGTAGAACCGCAGTCTATGTTAAGAATATGGAAAGACGACTTCTCCAAAGTATATAACGGCGAAGAGGAACCGAATTACACTGTAAGGGAGATAGAACCACTCAAACTGGGCAACGCAGATCAACAATTCCGCCTCCCCGACCTTGATGAAATGAAGATAGCTACATCTAAACTTACGTCAAACAAAGCTGCTGGAGCTGGCGGCATCGCTGCCATATTATTCAAAGCAGTAGGTAATGACTTGGTAGGGAGCATGCACCAACTCATGTGCAAAATATGGTCGGAAGAAAGAATGCCCGATGAGTGGAATCTCAGCATAGTGTGCCCGATACATAGGAAAGGATACCCTCTAAATTTCGGAAACTACATCAGTCATCAGCCTTTTTAACATTGCATGTAAGATCCAATCTGCCGTATTATGTGAAAGTCTAATGCATTTCGTCAAAACCCAGAAACTTCAAATCGATACCATCCATCTCTTTATCGATTTTAAGGCCGCGTATGACAGCATCTATAAGGAAGAGCTTTACAGAGCAATGTATAGTTTTGGCCTTCCTGTCAATCTTATCCGTTTGTGCAGAATGATGATGAACTATGCACGCTGCTCTATCAAGGTCGGGAAAGATCTCACCGATGCATTTGATGTCAAAAAAGGTTTTAGACAAGGCAATTCGGTCATGCGACTTCTTCAACATCGCTCTAGAGGCACAATCTTCTAAAGGTCCATCCAAATACTCGGATACGCAGATGATATTGACATAATTGGAAGATCAAAGCGTGATGTCAGTGGAGCGTTTTTGAGCATTGCGACGGAAGCGAAGAAGATGGGTTTAGTGGTCAATGAGGACAAGACCAAGTACCTATATGCTGTCATCAAAGAAGGACATTGAACAGCGACGTCTTGGAAAAAACGCCACCATGGACAGCTATAACTTTGAGGTAGTTAAGGACTTTGTCTACCTAGGCACCGCTATTAATGCAGACAACGACACCAGCGCTGAAATCAAACGAAGAATAACTCTTGCAAATCGCTGCTTCTTTAGACTTAGAAGGCACTTAAGAAATAAAGTCCTCTCTCGAGCATCTAAAATCACCATCTATAAGACACTCATCCCCCTGGACCCTGTCAAAGAAAGATGAGAGCGTCTGTCAAAAAAAAGATGAGAGCGTCTTAGGATGCTTCGAGGGAAAAATTCTTCGGGTGATTTTTGGTCCCGTACGCATAGATGGAGAATGGAGGAGAAAGATATAACGACGAACTGTACGGGCTGTACAGCGACACTGACATTGTGAGCAAAATTAAAGTCGAACGGTTTAGATGGCTGGGTCATGTAGAGCGAATGGAAATCAACGCTCCAGCCCGGAAAATCTTCGAGTCTAATCCCGAGGGACGGCGCAGTAGAGGAAGACCGTGACCCAGGTTAGAGAGGACGTCAACCAACTTGGCGTGCGAAACTGGAGACAGCTATCAGGGACCTAACTGGCTGGAGACACATGTTGGTTTAGGCCCAGGTCCACCTGGACTGTAGCGCAACCTAACATAAGTAAGTAAGTAAGAACAATATCTTTGGTTATAATTTAGCATAGAATGAAAATATTTTGAAGACAATACCCTCACTTATTCACGAGATATTGATAATCAAACACCGGTTCTTGCAAATTAAACACGGAAAGAAGTGTATGGCATTTATGACAATGCTAGTATGGCCTGGACACCCATACTAAAAAATTATTGGTGATATTCCTGCATTGTGTTTTAACAACTCCTATTAGTATGGGATTATGTACTTTACTGTATGGTACCACAATTTTTTCTGCTTGAGTTTTAATTTTGGAAAAAAAAACTGTGAGTTCGATTCGACATCTTACTTTCTCTTACTTGACGTCTTACTTTCTCTAAACAATCACGAAATGGATACTTTAACTTTTAGCAATTCGATATGATATCTGCAATATTATTCTTATAAGAACAATGGATAGAATAGTCCAGTCAAAAGTTGGTAATTCCAATAAATTGGCCCGTTGAAGTATATTGGCCTTATTAGTTTTCATTAACTGTCAATTTTTAGACTTGTTTGGATGCTCGTTTTCTAATAATAGGCAATTAGAAAGTTACTTGTAAGCAAGACGAAAGCAAGAAAGGTTTACAATTTTAAAGTCCTTTAGTAAATTTCTAAATATTCCGAAAATTGCTTACTAGTAAATTGTTAACCCCTTAACAATAAGTTTTTTTAAATGTTGTGCCAAAGGACGTACAAAGGTACGCATATACACACACACTGATATCTTTCTTGAAATCCTTGATTCTAGGGACCCGAACCTTCGAGAAATGACATCATTTTCCATTTGGCAAATCTATGTGAAGTTGAAAGTAAAGTATATGTAATGATATTAGGGAAGCTGAAGAGTAGCTTTCGGAGAGAATCGAATGCCAATTTTTAAATTGCTAACAATATCTAATAAAAACACTGACTCCATCGGAAACTCATGCCACAGATTCAGTTATCACTCAAAAGTTAATAAATACGGTTTCGATTTTATAATAAGACAAAACGTACAAAATATAATGAAATTTATTTATTTACAGATTCGAGAATAACAATAACAAATAACCGTCGAGTTAAAGCAAGGTTTAATCACTTCAAAATATAAAGTAAATATAACCTATCAGTATCTACTCTACATGATAATGGTTAATTATTAAGAATTAATTTAAATATTTAATCACAAAAATTCGATCATCGGTAAGGTCTTTTTAAACTGACTATCCGGAAATTGTTTCTATGAGAAGCTGAGGAGAGTGCCCTCCTGCGTCTTAAGTCAAAGTAAGGGAAGTAACATCAAAAACAAATAATCCACAATTAAGGGCGAAACGTGTATAACTTGCCTCTTTTCGTGCTACAATTTCAGTTCTTAAATACACACGTTTTCATAGATTTAGTTATCAAAGTATTCATTGATGTTAAAAAAACATGTAAGTATCTATCTGCAAGCGTCGAAAACAAACATTGAACAATGGAATTATGTCAAAACATAATGGAGTTATTAATAATGAACGCCTGTTAGGACTCATTTTCTATGAATAAATATGGCCCCATTATGTAGTGACATATATATCCTTGAGCTTAACTTAACGTTTCCACAAAATCAAACAATGACAGTTGCATGCCAATGAGCCATAACCTTAGAGAACCATTTCAGCATTCTGTTCCGTTTAACTGAACACATGAACGCCTGCTGAATTTACTTGCTAACATGCTACTCTCATTATGAACTTTCTCAATGTCATTTACATATCATACAGGCATGATTTTTGTGTATAAAGACTTAATAAACAGTGTTGTTCACTAGATAAAGATCAGACCACGACTTTAACTGAATAGTATTTAAAAAGAAGAAAACCATTAAGAACCCCCAAGTATAGGTTGGTAAAGTATTTGCCTTTAAAACCAACTATCGGCCTACGTATTCTGACATTGATTATTTTGGCTTGAAATTGCTTCATCCTCACTTTGTATGACTTTATATTGTAAATAAGCAATTTAACCTCTGCGTTTTTAATAATTATCCCTCAATTAAACTTTAATTCACAGGTGACTTATTAAAAGGTTTTTAACAAAGAGGATAAACACGAAGGCTTAACAGTCGTTCGTTAACATAGCCTCAGTTCAGAATTCAGATCGACAAAAGGGCGGCTATAGCAATGTCATGAAACAACCGGTAATATAAATTTATGAATTTTATATTTTACTATGTTCCATGAAAAAAAAAATGTCACGAATGACTATAAACTTTAATATATTTGTACCAAGAAAAAGGGTGACACATAATTATAATAAATGCCAGGTGTGTTAAGGTGCTTTTGTGAATAAGACATTGTTATTATCGACGATAAGAATAAGAAGTGTTTCAAACGTCAAACAATTTGCCTTTCGATAATCACATAAATAATCATCATTTCTCAAGAACTACTGATTTGAGACGTATAGGTTTTAGAGTTATAGATATTGCTATTGTCGTATACGAGATAATCAACTTTACTGCTTTTCAAAAGACTAAAATAACATTTCACAACTTAAAATATGCTGAATAACTTAGTTTCTTGTTTGTAAATATGTAACGGGTGTTTTTTAAGAGTTATAGAAGTGTAAGTGGTCAACAATATTTTGACTGGTGACAATTTTGTTTAAAGATTAATTTTGGTTGAACGGATACATGAACAGCCGTATTTGGAGTGCTGATAATCTTCAAGTTTCATCCATAGAAAATATCTTTTTGGTATGCTTCAATATCTGGTGGAGTAACTTACCCACACTTTCTTAAAATCGATTATAAACGGTGATTTTTTAAGAGCTTGAGCTTTTTAAAAAAAAAACGCATAAAATTTGCAAAATTTCATCGATTCTTTATTTGAAACTTTAGATTGGTCCATGACATTTACTTTGAAGATAATTTCATTTAAATGTTGACCGCGGCTGCGTCTTAGGTGGTCCATTCGGAAAGTCCAATTTTGGGTAACTTTTTCGAGCATTTCGGCCGGAATAGCCCGAATTTCTTCGGAAATGTTGTCTTCCAAAGCTGGAATAGTTGCTGGCTTATTTGTGTAGACTTAAGACTTGACGTAGCCCCACAAAAAATAGTATAAAGTCGTCAAATCGCATGATCTTGGTGGCCAACTTACCGGTCCATTCCTTGAGTTGAATTGTTCTCCGAAGTTTTCCCTCAAAATGGCCATAGAATCGCGAGCTGTGTTGCATGTAGCGCCATCTTGTTGAAACCACATGTCAACCAAGTTCAGTTCTTCCATTTTTGGCAACAAAAAGTTTGTTAGCATTGAACGATAGCGATCGCCATTCACCGTAACATTGCGTCCAACAGCATCTTTGAAAAAATACGGTCCAATGATTCCACCAGCGTACAAACCACACCAAACAGTGCATTTTTCGGAATGCATGGGCAGTTCTTGAACGGCTTCTGGTTGCTCTTCACTTCAAATGCGGCAATTTTGCTTATTTACGTAGCCATTCAACCAGAAATGAGCCTCATCGCTGAACAAAATTTGTCGATAAAAAAGCGGATTTTCTGCCAACTTTTCTAGGGCCCATTCACTGAAAATTCGACGTTGTGGCAGATCGTTCGGCTTCAGTTCTTGCACGAGCTGTATTTTATACGGTTTTACACCAAGATCTTTGCGTAAAATCTTCCATGTGGTCGAATAACACAAACCCAATTGCTGCGAACGGCGACGAATCGACATTTCACGGTCTTCAGGAACACTCTCAGAAACAGACGCAATATTCTCTTCTGTACGCACTGTACGCATTCGTGTGGTTGGTTTAATGTCCAATAAAGTAAACTGAGTGCGAAACTTGGTCACAATCGCATTAATTGTTTGCTCACTTGGTCGATTATGTAGACCCTAAATCGGACGTAAAGCGCGAAACACATTTCGAACCGAACACTGATTTTGGTAATAAAATTCAATGATTTGCAAGCATTGCTCGTTAGTAAGTCTGTTCATGATGAAATGTCAAAGCATACTGAGCATCTTTTTCTTTGACACCATGTCTGAAATCCCGCGTGACCTGTCAAATACTAATGCATGAAAATCCTAACATCAAAAAAATCACCCTTTATTTGGAACGGAACAGTCAGTGATGACCACTATAGAGCAAACCACATTGTTTCACGCAACAGACCCTTGATTATTTTCTGTGGGGATATGTGAAGCCACTACTTCGGTAACTTCAAAACGGTTCACGGAGTAATTACTGACATACGGCCATAAAAAAATGAAAAATCGTCAAACTTTTTAACCTTTATAGATGATAATCTTGCGAATAAACTAAATTTCATGTCAATTAAAACAAATATTTGTTTTATTTCATTTTCCTCTAAAAAACACCCTTTCTAAATTGTCTGCTTTGTTGCACCATTTTAACCTTTTTCGAACATCATATGAAATACATCTAAATTCCTATATTTGTCAAATTGAAAATTTTGACATTTCTCGACGTTTTAAGGTTCCTAGAGTCGAAATAAAAGATTTTTAGAAAGATGTCTGTGTTTGCTTGTTTACGTACGTTCGCAACGTTTTTTTCGTGGTCCATAGCTCAAGAACATTTTTTTATAAAGATAATAATGCAGAAAGATGCAGTAAAGGCTCTCAAGAAAATTGCGTGAGCGTTTTTTTTTTACCATAGCAGTTTGAAAAAAAAGTAAAAATTTTGGATAACCCTTAATATCTAACGAACCAAAAATGCTATAGACTTGAATTAAATTTTATATAATATATTGTAACAATATATCAAAAAAGTATATTTTTTGAAAAAAAAACCATTTAACGGTTCTTTTATAAAGCAAAAAAACTGAAAAAAAAATTTGTCACCTCCAAAATTTTACGACTTAAATATAATTTCATCTCCAAAACAATTTTGTGCAAAGGAGAATAATGTTTTTGACATCTAATAAAATGTTGAGAAAAATCGAATTGACAGTTTTTTTACAAAAAATAAAAACTTAAAAAAAAATTAATATAAGTTGGTAAAAATTGATTTTTGACTCAAATATTTTTTTAAAACTTTTAGATATTGGCCTTAAACTAATTTTATCTTTCAAAAAATATTGTGTTATTAACATTCAGTAAAATTTTGAAAAAATCGAATTGACAGTTTTTGTACAAAAAATTAAAAACCTAAACAAAATTTAACAAAAGGTGGTAAAAATTGATTTTCGACTCAAATAGCTTGTCAAAAATTTAAAATATTGTCTTCAAACTTATTTTATTTCACAGAAAATATTCTTTTGATATTCATTAATTTTCCGTTTTTTTCATAAAAAATAAAATCTACAAAAAATAGTATGCGAATTTGGTAAAAATTGATACGAGTACATATAGAAAAACTTTTAAGCAAGACAAGATGGGAAGTTAGTAGTGTGGTTCGCATCCCAGCCTCTTTTTGAATATTGTTTTCAAAATTGAGTAACATTTTGAGAAAAATCGAATTGATTTCGATTTCTTACAAAAAATTAAAAACCTAAAAAATAATTAACAAAATTAAAAGTTTTTTCTCGACCTAAATATCTTTTCAAAATTTTGAGATTTTGGTTTCCAACTACTTTTATCTTTTTAAAAATATTGTTGTTAACATTTAGTAAAATTTTTTAAAATATCTAATTGACAGTTTTTTTTTACAAAAAATAAAACAATACTAAAACTTGGTAAAAATTTACTTTCGACTCAAATAGCTTTTGGAAAATTAAAAATATTGTCTTCAAAATTTTTTAGTTTCTCAGAAAATGTTGTTATCGATTGACAAAAATAAAATCTACAAAAAATGGACCGCGAATTCGGTAAAAATTGATGACTAAAACTCTATTTAACAAAACTAGATATACAAAATAAATTATTTCTTTACATAAAAAATATTGTTGGTAATTTTAAATTTTTTAAAAATAATTCAACTGACAACTTTTTTAACACAACACGAAAACCTACTCACTTTTAAGCAAGGCAAATTTATAGACGGGATGAGAAGTTATCAGTGTGGGTTGCATCCCTGAAACTTTTAAGAAATTATTTTAAATTAGTATATTTTTTGTGGATAAGACAATATATAGGCCTATATTAAGTTTAATATCGTTTGGAGAAAATTGTTTGACTAAAGCTTAGGATTTATACTTGCTTCGTTAATTTTACTATTATCATCGAAATATCAACTGATTAAATAAATAAAAATAAATAATTTGGCCGTTCAGAGCTAGAGCCTAGTGACTTGCAACATTCAACCATTCCTGTGTACGAGTAATGTTACCAGGAATAAAAGGTACCTACAGTTTTAAGCCGAACCCCGAACTGCTAATTTAAGAAAGCACTTTTCATGACTAGAATAACTCTTGGAGAATTTGTCAATTCTTTGCAAGAAGAATTACCAGCGAAAAAAAACTTTAGATGGAACAGGCAGGGTTTGAACCCAAGACCTCTGGCATGTGAGGTGAATTGCTTAGAACTTGTGCTCCGAATCCCAACGACTAATTAGAAAAACAGTTTTTCTGATAACACTTACTTTTGTAGGATTTGTTAATTGATCGCAACAGGCAGTACCCGTAGTCTTGCCATTCGTCAAGATTTCGACGGAATCTTCGAGCTTTAAGCGTGGGAGTCTTTGTCCAGGATTTATTTTAAAATAATAATCGCTCAAAATATAGTCGGTTAAAGAAAAATGATTCCCGGGACCTACAAATCAAAGTCACAAAACAAATTTTTAAGACTTGCAAACCTACAAGAGAGCATTTAAAGAAAACACTAGAAATGCAGTGTGTGTCAATTAATGGAAATAAAAAAATATGTTAACCTTGATGACGAGGTTTTGCTGATTTTGGAGCTAGAAAACACAATGTTGTCAAAAAAAAAGATGTAAACTTTGAAGAGAAGTTGTCAAATAGATGACGGTCCCAATGTTATCCTGCGATAGTACTAAAAAAGTGTAGTAATGCTTTAGTTGAACCCCTTACATTCATATTCAAATTTTTTTTAAAAACAGGCAAATTTCACATTATATGGAAGAAGTCATTTTTGACACCAATTTTCAATGTGGATATAACAAACTACAGGCCCATTGCAAAGCTTTGTTGCATTCCTAAATTGTTTGTGAAAGTGTAGAATTTTTTAGTAAGAATCTCATTTGCGAACAGCAAGATGGTTTTGTGGAAAAAAGATCAATCGTTACTTATCTCCTCACATTCGCAAACATATGTTCAAAAGGTTTTGAACAAGGTTGACTGTCTATTCACTGATTTTTCTAAAGCTTTCGACCAACTTAGCCGTAGAATTATTTTATTTAAACTTAAAGCTCTTTGTATTCCACCGTTTTCCTTAGCTTGAATCAAATCATACCTTAAAAGCAAATCCTATAAGGTCATATTTAGAAATTGTCATTTAGAACCTTTCGTTGCTCAATCTGGGAAGCCATTTTGGCCCTTTTCTGTCCATCCTATCTATTGACGATGTATCGTCATGTTTCACTCAAGTGAACTTCTCATTTTTGCTGATGACATGAAGATTATTAAAATAATGAAGTCCATATTCAATTTTTAGCGGTTTATGAGCTAGAGGTAGTCAAAAAGAGCAAGGGTGTATTTAATTTCGACGTTGAACATGGAAAAAAGCTCTGGGCGCTCAAGGAGCGGTCCAAAATAACCTTGCTATATCTAGAATGATAGTTCTTGACTAGGCACAACTTTTTCTTTTGCAAGTGAAAATTCTATTTTTAGCGGTTTAGGAGCTAGAGGGGTCCAAAGGAGCACGTGATTTTGTGAGAGTATTTGATTTTGCCATATTTGAAAAAACTGAATCGCGTCTTCACATTTAAAGATTTAGGGTTTCATATTTGTCTCAACTTAGAATTTACACATCGCATTAATTTTATTGTTAATAAAGCAAGTTCTATGCTTGATGTTTTATAAAACGCTGGTCAAAGGAGTTCTATGATCTCTATTACGAAATTCATAGAAAACGTATCGAATCAATTCGACATAATTTTATTCGCATTGCCCTTAAGGGTCTTATTTGGGATGAGCTGCCTCCCTATGAACATCAAAGGCGTGTTAATAATGGCTTAACATTTCTTCATTAACTAATTAATGGTGGAATTTAAGCACCTTATTTGCTATCTTGTGTACCTTTCAATTATCGATGCGGAACTTACCACCTGCTGCGTTCATTTGATTTTATTGACTTCCATAGAACTAACTTTGGTCGTCAACGTCTTTATTTTATTTTTTGTTCTGTAATAGTAAAATGTTAATTTTGTGTTGTATTGTGTGGTTGTGTTAGCCTATAAATGTATTATTTTCGTACTAACAACTATAACATGTACTTATGTTGCCTCTGATCGTAGTTTAAAGCTTTAAGGCCAACTGTTGAAAATTTCCGTAACATGGGAACTCCTTTAATAATACTAAAGTGTCGTTGCTAAACCAATTTTTCACCGGCTAAATATTAATCACATATGTACATAGAAGTTAGCTGAACGAAGTTTCTTAATATATTAAAAAGTATAAAGCAATTGAACCATTGAGAAGAAAATTGTACCAAGTGACAATTATAAAGTTTCGATGATAAGAAAAGTTAATCGATGATAAGAACTCAAACTCTTTTATACAGCCAAATTAATAAAAAACTTGTATTACACCTTTATTCCGCGAGTTTACTAGACCAGGGAATAAGAGCTAAGCTGTGGGTTAAAATGTTCCATAATAAATAATAAACCAAAATGTTCGTGGAATAGTAAAGTGACGTTTACAATAAATCCCTTAAGAAAATTCTAATACAAGAACTTGAAATTTCCACCAAGTAACGCAGACTTGTTTTTTTTTTGTGTGGGTTTCGAAAGCAAATTGTGATTTTTTTTTTTTTTTTTTTTATAATAAGCGCACACTCAAGGGGATATATTACCCTTATTATGTAGACACAGTGTGAGCACTAGGAAAGGGAGAGAGGGGTTGAAAGGAGATGTCGGTGCACATTGGTTTTGAATTCCTGAATATTGCAATAGCTGGGAAAGACAGAGTGTGGCAAGGCATTCCACATTCGCATAGTACGGCTAAAGAACGAATCTCTGTACTTGACAGTACGACCGAAGATGGGCTCGAGGGTATATTGATGAGCATTCCTAGAAGCGCGAGTATTACGGTTGAACTGTTTAAGGGGAGGAATGCAACTGGCTATTTCTCTAGAGCATAAACCATTAAAATAACGGTAAAACAGGGTGAGACAAGAAACATTTCGACGATGTTCAAGTGACGTAAATGATCTTATGATGGTAATATCACCAATCAATCTAAATGCTCTACGTTCAATACTATCCAAGAGGCTTAAGTAAGTTGTAGGAGCACCGGCCCAGATATGGGAGTTATACTCAAGCTTTGGACGTATATAAGTCTTGTAAATAACAGCCAGATCAGAGGGGGAGAAAAACTTCTTGCATCGCCTTAGAAAACCCAAACATCTTGCGGCATTTTTGGCGACATTGCGTATGTGATCGTTCAACAAAAGGTGGTTGGTGATACACATACCAAGAATATCCAGATGTTCAGTTTCCTCGATGCAAGTGCCATTTATGGATAATGGCAGGGGGGGTATATTTCGCTTTAACGATACAAGACAGCATTGCGTTTTCGAAGCATTAAATTCCACGCGGTTTCTTATTCCCCATTGTACAATGCTGTTTAGGTCGGAATTTAATGAGCTTATCATATTTTGTCGTTGCAGTTCCACATCCGAAGAAGAGGGGTGTGAATCTGAAAACGAATATGAAAAGCTAAGAGTACTATCGTCAGCGAAACAATGTATTGGATTAGATGTTGCAGACAGGAGATCATTAATAAAAATGAGAAAGAGTGTTGGAGATAGAACAGAGCCCTGGGGCACACCAGCATTTATTTTGTGGTTTTCAGACTTGAATCCATCCAATACAACTTGTATTGAACGATTCGAAAGATAATTACTAATCCAATGAAGTAGGGATTCATGCAAACCGAAAGCACGCATTTTCGATAAGAGAGCCTGATGCCAAACCCTATCAAACGCTTTTGAAATATCTAGTGCAATAATCTTACTTTCTCCAAAACTATGTAAAGATTTGTTCCACTGTTCGGTGAGATGAACCATGAGATCACCAGTGGACCTATTGCTACGAAAGCCATACTGTCGGTCATTAAGAAGCTTCCGTTCTTCAAGATATTTCTTGAGCTGATAATTAATCAGCGTTTATATGACCTTGGAAAGAAGGGACGTAAGTGCAATCGGTCGATAATTAGACGGTGAGGAAGATTCGCATTTTTTAGGAATAGGCTGGACAAATGCGGTTTTCCATCCGCTCGGAACGAGACCTGAGGAGTAGGACAGATGAAAAAGCTTACGCAGTGGTTTTGCCAGCGCTGAAGAACACCTCTTCAGAACAATAGCGGGGATACCATCCGGACCAGCAGATTTGTGTATGTTAAGATCTTTTAGGACTCTCGCTACAGTACGAGTGCGAAAAAAGATTTGCCCCATAGAATCATTAACTCGCTCAAGTACAGGCGGAGTCATAACACTCACTGGCAGAGTTGAATTGGCGGCGAACTGCCTAGCAAAGAGATTTGCTTTCTCTAAAGAGCTAACAAATGGAGTGTCATTCACAACGAGCGTAGGAACCGAGGAAGAGGAAGAATTCCTCATATTTTTTACAAATGACCAAAAATTTTTACTGCCTTTGGGACATTGCAGTATTTTTTGCCGTAATTGTTGGTCATGTAAAAATTTGGTCCGTCGAATATGGGCGTTGCAGGCCTTCCTGGCTTGCTTGAACTTATTCCGGTTTTCCTCAGTTGGATTGGCTTTAAAACAACGGAAACTTACCTTCTTAACCCTAATAACCTCTTTACAGCTCGCGTCGAACCATGCGTTTTCCTTAGGTCTGATGCTTTTAACCCTATTCGGGATAAAAGTTCTCATTCCCAGGAGAATCAAACTTGTGATCATATCAGCGCTGGCGTCGACGTCACTATCGAGGAAGCATAGTGACCAGTTAAAGATCCTAAAGTAATTGTTGAGACCGTCCCAGTTGGCTTTCTCGTATTGCCAAACGGTTCTCATAGGAGCTCTTTCTTTAACTGGAGAGTTTTTACACGAGAAATTTGCTGATATGACACAATGGTCAGATGTGCCTAGAGGAGATAGAACACTAATAGTGTACTTACCAGGGTCAGAGGTAAGAAACAAGTCAAGAGTGTTTTCTGCTCGCCCTACCACGTCCGATATTCGAGTGGGCTCGTTGACCAGCTGAGTTAGGTGGTTTAACTCAGCGAAGATCTCAGCACACACTCCTTCTGGTGTTGACTGGCCCGAATGTTGAAGCCATGAAGAATTGTGTACATTGAAATCGCCCGTAACAACGATTTCAGTGCGAGGATAGGACGAAACAATTCTTTGGATGGAATCAGACAAAGCATCAAATTCACGAGAAGTTGATACGCTGTCTAGATTTGGGCTTCGATAAAGGAACCAATAGTGAATGATTTGCTTGTTCACGGAAAATTTAAACCACATAAAATTGAAAAAAGAATTGGTGCAGAGACCATATTGTGGCAAAAACTGATAAGCAACATCATTCCTAATGTATATGGCGAGACCATGGTGAGAAAAGAATAATGGCACCAAGTTATACCCTTGAATAAAAAATTCAGTGGGATCGGAATTCTCACCCACTTTGGTTTCACTTAGTGCCAAAACAGCTGGCCTGTTTAAAGCAGTATGGGAGTACACAGAAAGAAAATTCGCTCTAAGCCCACGAATATTACAATAATCTACCCTGAAATTTCCAGCCATTGCAAATATAAAAGAATAACAAAAACCAAAACAGACGAAGACTTTAAGAAAAATATTACTGAGTTGAACCACAGAATGCAATTCGATACACGCCACTACTAGTGTTATGCCTTAGTAGTGACAAGAATCAAATCCGGCCCTGTTAGTACAAAACAGTAAAATTTTTGTTGTCAACAATCTGCTATCAACAATGACGTAGCTGTGTATCAATTGCATTAGTAATTAAACACAATGCAATTTGATACACATGCTAAGCCATGCGACTGTACGAGAGAAGGGGGAAAGTGAAGGATGGTACTCACTGTGCTATCGCTATGCTGAGTTGGCTTAACATGATATGTATTATTTTTTTGTTGGTTGATTGTTGTTTTTGTTTTATTGTAATTCATTTGGTGTGGCGTGATTTATTGTTTTTTTTTTTTGTTTATCACTTTTAATATTTTGTTTGCTATTTTTTTTTGTTTCGTTTTGTTTTTTGATTATTTGTTTTATTTAAATTTTTTTTTATGTTAACATTAAGTTTTAAGGGAAAACAATTAGACAGATATCACGATAGGCACTAGACTCGAACAAGACGCGCATGCGCAACGGACGCACAACACAGGGGGACCTTCCCCAACGAAAGTTCACTGACAACTGATAATCTGTAACCAAACCTAGGAACTCTCTTCTTTATATATTTCTGTCAAAATATTTATCCTGTTTCAACTGTGTGTATTTTGTCTATTTTCTGTCCAACTCTTGTGTCCCCATTTAGGTCATCTTCAACAACCTCAAAAACCTATATTTATTCCTGAAACCTTCCTCGATTAGCTCTTGCGCTGGATCATACCTGGTTTTGTACATTATTCTTTTTCTGTCGTTTTTTAGCTTGTTGTCCAATAAGTGCAACTGGTAAAATCGACAAATTCAGCACACATAATTAAAACAAAGCTAAATAATCACTTACTATTTTTATTTCAGAATAAATTTGAGACATTTGGATCTCATTGCTTCGTTAGTAAATGTCACTTAGTGGGAATTTTATTTTATTATTAATATTTTGATCTTATTCCATGGAATTAGACCTAACCCTTCGATATTCCTCGTTTATTAATTTGGCTGTTAATATATAAAGTAAGAAACCGACTTTCTGAAAACATAACCTTTAATTAATTTAAATAGTTCAAAGGCATTTTTTAACATATTCTCCCAAAAAGTGTATTGAACCCCTTTTACAAACAATCAATAAAAACCTTTTAATTAGTAGGAAAAACGAAAGGATTAATTGGCACATTTTATCTTGTACTTTTTTTTAGTTTCTTTATTATTTTTTCCTCGGAAGAATCTTAAATTGCTTTTTTATAAAACCAGAGATGCTTCTTTGAATTTTAAATGTTTTATGTTTTAAGTTGCTTGTTCTTTTTTCTCGAGAAAAATATTCTTGGTTTTTGTAGGGAATCGTTTTTGACATTGATATGAATACTTCTGAAATACAGATTCTTAATGAAGTATTATTTATAAAAAAGAGCATGTTTGTCATACCTATTTTTATTTATCTAACTTTGTCAGGAAAACCCGTGAAATGATGGTTAGTGCGATGGACAGTTATGCGAAAGGTCTTTGGTTCGATCCCTGCCTATGCCATCTAAAGTTTTTTTCACGGGTACTGCCTATTGCGAGGAATTGACAAATTCTCCAAGAGTAATTCTTGTCGTGAAAAGTGCTTTCTCAAATTTGCCGTTCGGTTTCGGCTTAAAACTGTAGGTCCCTTCCATCCCTGACAACAGTACTCTCACACAGGAATGGTTAAAAAGTTGTCAGTCACTAGGCCCTAGTTCTGAAACGGACTGTTGCGCCACATAATTTATTTATTTAACTTTGTCAGGATTGTCATGTCCTTTTCTGATCGAATCTCTAATAACATCTTAAGCAGTCATATGCTGCCTGCACTGAAAACCAGTGGCAACATTGCCTTGCAGCCATCAGAGATGCCGCCTCTGAAATGCTAGGTTTCACACGGCCACAACATTGAAACCCCTGGTTTGACGACGAATGCCGACAATCACACACAGCGAAACAACAGGCATACAAAACGGCCGGCGCTGCACTAAAGGACAAGAGCTGCTCTCGAGTTCAACGAGCAGAAGAGGAGATAGGAACACCGGCTTCTTAGATGGAAAAAAATAGAGCATGAGAAGCGCGCGATCGAGGAGATAAGGGATGTCACAACAAGAATGAGGTTCGTAAATTTTAACAAAAGTTAAAAACAACCTCCCAAGGGTACCAGCCACGAACCGAAGCCTGTAAAGACGATCAGAGGAACATCGTAGTAGAACCCCAGTCTATGTTGAGAATATGGAAAGACCACTTCTCCAAAGAATATAACGACGATGACGAACCGAATTCCACTGTAAGGGAGGTAGAACCACTCAAACTGGGCAGATCAACAATTCCGCCTCCCAGAACTTGACGAAGTGAAGATAGCTACATCTAAACTTAAGTCAAACAAAGCTGCTGGAGCTGGCAGCATCGCTGCCGTATTATTCAAAGCAGTAGGTAATGACTTGGTAGGGAGCATGCACCAATTTATCTGCAAAATATGGTCGGAAGAAAGCATGCCCCATGAGTTTCCACTCAGCATAGTGTGCCCGATATATAAGAAAGGAGACCTTCTTAATTGCGCCAGCTACATCAGTCATTAGTCTTCTTAACATTGCATGTAAGATCCACTCTGCCGTATTATGTGAACGTCTAATGGATTTCTTCAACAACCTTATCAGTGTGGCTTCAGACCAGATCAAATATTCACACTATGGGAGATCTTGAAAAAAAACTTCAAATCGATACCCACCATCTCTTTATTGATTTTAAGGCCGCGTATGACAGCATGTATAGGGAAGAGCTTTACAAAGCAATGTCTAGTTTTGGCCTCCTTGTCAAACTTATCCGTTTGTGCAGAATGATGATGGACTATGCACGCTGCTCTATCAAGGTCGGAAGAGATCTTACCGATGCATTTGATGTCAAAAAAGGTTTTAAAAAAGGCGATGCACTGTCATGCGACTTCTTCAAAATCGCTCTGGAAAGAATTGTGCAAAACTCAACTATCGACACTAGAGGCACAATCTTCCAAAGGTCCATCCAAATACTCGGATACGCAGATGATATTCACATAATTGGAAGATCAAAGCGTGATGTCAGTGGAGCGTTTTTGAGCATTGCGACGGAAGCGAAGAAGCGGTCAATTAGGGCAAGACCAAGTTTATGCTCTTATCAAAAAAGGACATTGAACAACGATGTCCAACAAAGAATAACTCTTGTAAATCGCAGCTTCTTTGGACTAAGAAGGCATAGACGGAGAATGAAGGAGAAGACATAACGATGAACAGTATTTGCTGTTCAGCGACATTGACCTAGTTAACAGAATTAAAGTCCGACGGCTTAGATGGCTAGGACATGTAGAGCTCATGGAAATCAACGCTCCAGCCCGGAAGGTCTTTTAAAAAAAAAAGTTAAACATTTTTGTTAACCCTAAATATCTCACAAACCAATAATTTTCACAATCGAAAAAATTTTGAGAAAAACCGAATTGATAGATTCTTACAAAAAATGTAAACCAAATAAAAAATTAATAAAAGGCAGTAAAAATTGGTTTTCTACTCAAATAACTTTTCAAAACTTTGAGATATTGGCTTTAAACTAATTTGAGTACCATTTTGAGAAAAATCTAATTGACAGTTTAAAAAAAATTAAAGACCTAACACAAAAGTAGGTAAAAACTAATTTTCGACTAAAATTACTTTTCAAAAATTAAAAAAAAAACTTTCAAAAGTAAAAATCTTCAAAGTTAATTTATCTTATAAGAAATATTGTTTTCAACATTCAATTAAATTTTGAAAAAAATCGAACTGACAGTTTTTTTTACAAAAAATAAAAACCTAAAAAAAAACATTACTAAAAGTTGTTAAACTTTGATTTTGGACTCAAAACCTTTTCTAAATTCAAAAAATGGTGGTCTTTTTTCTATATTCATTAATTTTTTTAAAAGAACCTATAAGTCCGTTTTTCATTAAAAATAGTTCGCAAAATTGGTGAAAATTGGTGGGGTTGGGTTCGATATCCCGTTTTTTATATCCACGTTCCTTAATATCCCGATTTCAAAATGCCGTTTTTTGTAATTCTGCTTTGTAAAATCCAGATTTTGTATAATAATTATTAGATATACTCTGGTGTAGGTTGCATAGCTGCCTATTTTTTTAATATTTAAATTGGTTATTTAAAAAAGGTTTTTTTTTTATTTAAAAAGAAAATTTATCCTGTCATAAAATATTGAATTTTTAATATTTTTTTAAGAATTTAATATTCAACTGGTATATGTATATCACCTACCCGTATTTAATACTTATTTCAATAAAATCCTTGAGATAAAATATTTTCTACAAGTGATTTATTTAATAAAGTGCTCTCATTATTTCATTGTTTGCTGAACGAGGCGAGTTCCATTCTCCAATCTTCGTCTGAATAAAAGCTCGAACTTTGTGAAAACAAACGACTATAATCACTTTCACCTGCTCAAACCAATCAAGAATAACTAAGAAGATGAAATCCATTCGGGCAATACCTACTTAATTTGATGGAAATAATAGCAAGGTAGATTTATACCTACCATAGACATCCCTTACCGTTATACCTACACCACCTCTTTTGTATTTACCTATAAGCAAATAAGAAATTCGAAAATCTGAACACTTAAATCCGATTATCACCTCCAGCCAGCAATTGTTAAAGCACACCCACAATAATCACTCTGTCTCAGATGTTCAAATATTGATTATTCTTTTATTCTACTCCACACCTTGAGCAAACAAACGACGAAAATTCATTATCAAGGACATGATTTCGCATGAAAAAACGAAATAATTTAAAAGCTGACGATGAAGGCTGCGAAGACCTATAGCAGAGAGATGAAGTTTCACTGGTATTCTAGAAAATGTCAACACCACAATAAACGTCACAATCTGAAAGGACACTAGTTGTGGGCTGTGAGCATATCCGCAACCACAACATGATTCGCCAATTCACCAATTCGGCCTTATCACTCCCGATCCCGGGTTTTCAAAATCTGAACTTGAAGGGAATATGAAGTGTTTATCTGCAGAGATTTTCTGCTAGGACGACTGCCACGCTGTGCAGCTCCGCGTAAGAACGAATAGCTTTAACTTTTCAACCCCATTTCTGATGAATAAATGAGATGTTGTCGCAATTCACGACATATGCATGACCTACAAACAAATGAAACAACTACTATACCCCATGCACACGCAATAGCTGGGTAAATAATAAGGGTTTAAACGATTACGTTAGTCTCCCGTTCTCCCCCAATTGGCCTTACGGGAATGAACTGAACCAAAATAAAAAAAGGAAAACACAGGAAAAAGTCAAAGATACCACCAGTATAGTGATTTGCTTTTATTTTAATTGCATTTTTATTTTGCCGGTCTTTGTTTATCCTTCTGGTGCTGTCATTGATTCGCCTATCATTCACCGATTCCAACCCCTGCTATACGCCTTCTTAATGGCGTGCAATATTTTACCACGATTTATGATTGCCGCAAAAGAGAAATACCTAGGTACCTTTATAGTATCTAGAGCTTTCAGCAAAAACCCAGCTCACCAAACATCATACAGTAACTGCAAGCAATATAAAAACAACAAAAACAAAACTATACAAAAGATAAAATCATACAGCTATTTACTCGTACATACAGTCATTCATATTACGTATTTCCAACATATGTAAGTTGGTAGGGATGTTTATTATAAACATAAATATGTAAATGAAAAATATTCGACGCACTGCTTGTTACCATTTTGTATCATTCATATATGTAGATAGGTAAGGGAGATGTACCGTAGGGATGCATTGCGCAAGTTTTGAACCATAGGTCCCAAAAACGACATAGGTTTTAACGAAAGAAGCAATGAGTGACGGCTTTAGATACAACCAATAATTATGGCAAACGAAAGTATTTGAAAATTCTACAGTTACACGCCGAATACTCGTAACTTTAGAGCCTTTTGAGTCACAACATAAGCCACGACAACAATGGTATTCATATTTTGTTTAGCCAAAATGGTTCAGTTAATGCAAACTTAGATTTCGGTCTTATCAGAATATCTCTAAGACATTTAGTTTCGGACTTAGCACTCTTTTTGGTTAAAAGGGATAAATGCAACAACTTTTTTTTAAATTGCTAAAAGAAGTCGTAGGACTCACTTACCTCTTTTTTACAAACAACAAATAAGAACTACAAATAAAAAGTACTGATCCTTTTTTGAAGATTTTATTTTTTTATTTTTAATAAAAAAAGGACTTTTGGATTTTTATCAAAAATTCACTGAAATTCGAAAACAATATTTTATGTGAGATCAAATTAGTTTGAAACCAATATTTTTAAATTTTGAAAAGACATTTGAGTCTAATTTAATTTAAGAACTTCTAGAAATTGTTTTTTTTAGGTTTTTATTTTTTATTAAAAAACTTCCAATTCGATTTTTCGCAAAAAGTAATAGAATGTTTAAAACAATATTTCTCATCAGTAAAAATTAGATTGAAGCCAAAATTTCAAATTTTTGAGTCGAAAATTAGTTTTTACCTACTTTTGTTTTAGGTTTTTATTTTTTTTTAAACTGTCAATTAGATTTTTCTCAAAATGGTACTCAAATTAGTTTAAAGCCAATATATCAAAGTTTTGAAAAGTTATATGAGTAGAAAACCAATTTTTAATAACTTTTATTAATTTTTTGTTGGTTTTCATTATTTTTAAGAATCTGTTAATTCGATTTTTATCAAAATTTTATCGATTGTGAAAATAATATTTCTTATAGGTAAAATAAGTTGGAAGCCATAATCTAAAAGTTTTGATATTTTGATGTTTGGGTCAATTTGGAGTTTTTACCAACTTTGAGAATTGTTTGATTTTTTCTAAAAATATACTTGTTTGGTATCACGTTACAATATATTGTATAAAATTTAATTCAAGTCTCTAGCGTTTTTGGTTCGTGAGATATTTAGGGTTAACAAAAATGTTCAACTTTTTTTTAAACTGCTATGGTCAAAAAACACAATTCTTTGAGAGCCCTTTCTGCATTTTATCATCTGTATAAAACCATTTATTTGAAGTCGTTATCGCTTCTGGATCTTGAGCTATGGACGACGAAAAAACGTCGCAAACGTACGATCGTACGAACGTTTCGACGCCAAGATGGTTGAGGTCTTCACCCACCTGCGTGCGCTATCTGATTCGCGGTCTTCCTCTACTGCGCCGTCCCACGGGATTGGATTTGAAGACCTTCCGGGCTGGAGTGTTGATGTCCATTCGCTTTTCATGACCTAGCAATCTAACCCGTCGGACTTTAATTCTGTTAACTAGGTCAGTGTCGCTGTACAGCCCGTACTATTCATTGTTATATCTTCTCCTACATTCTCCGTCTATGCAGACGGGACCAAAAATCATCCTAAGCATTTTTCTGCCGAGGCATCCTAAGACGCTCTTATCTTTCTTTAACAGGGTCCAGGTCACAAATTAGAACCGGGATGATGAGCGTCTTCTGGATTTAAATTTTATATGCTCGAGAGAGTACTTTACTACTCAAGTGCCTTCTAAGTCCACGGAAACAGCGATTTGCAAGAGTTATTCTGCGTTCGATTTCAGCGCTGATGTCGTTGTCTGAGTTTATAGCGGTGCCTAGGTAGAAAAAATCTCCAACGACATCGTTGGGATTGCCCTCATTGAACACTTGTCGTTTTTGTCCTATTTTGACATCAAATACATTGGTGAGATATTTTCCGACCTTCATAGAACAGTGTGCATTCTCCAACGTCATTCTGCACAAACGAATAAGTTTGACAGGGATGCCAAAGCTAGACATTTCTCTGTAGAGATATTCCCTATAGATGCTGTCATATGCTGCTTTAAAATCGAAAAGGGATGGTGAGTATTTTTTTGAAGTTCCTGGGTATTATCCAAGATCTGCCAAAGTGTGAATATTTCGTCGATAGTGGACTTTCCTGGTCTGAAGCCACGCTGATAAGGACCAATCAGGTTGTTGACGAACGGCTTCAGACGTTCACATATACGGCAGAGAGGATCTTATATGCAATGTTAAGGAGATTGATGCCTCTGTAGCTATCGCAATTTAGAGGGTCTCCTTTCTTTTGTATCGGGCAGACTATGCTGAGATTCCATTCATCGGGAATGCTTTCTTCCGACCATATTTTGCAGATGAGTTGGTGCATGCTCCCTACCAAGTCATCGCCTGCTGCTTTAAATAGTTCGGCAGCAATGCCGTCAGCTCCAGCAGTTTTGTTTGATTTAAGTTTATATATAGCTATCTTCACTTCATCAAGGTCGGGTAGGCGGAATTGTTGATCTGCGTCGCCGAGGTTGATTGGTTCTATCTCCCTTACAGCGGAATTCGGTTCGTTATCGCCGTTATATAATTTGGAGAAGTGATATTTCAATAAATTCTAAGCGGTTAAACTACGATGTTTCGCTGATCGTCTTTACAGGCTTCGGTTTGTGGCTGGTACCCTTGGGAGGTTTTTTTTTTAACTTTTGGTAAAATTTACGAGCATCATTCCTGTTGTGACATCCCTCTATCTCCTCGATAGCGTGCTTCTCATGATCTCTTTTTTCCTTTCTAAGAAGCCGGTGTTCCTCTCTCTTCTTCTGCTCGTAGAGCTCCCGAGCAGCTCTAGTCTTTTTGTGCAGCGCCGTTTTGTGTGCCTGTTGTTTCGCTGCATGCTCTTGCCGGCATTCGTCGGTCTGCGATTGTAGCCGTCTAACGTCGAATCTTCTCACAGTTCTTCCTTGTTTTGACTTGGATCGGGATATCCGTAGACGTACCTTGGCTGCAACGAGGTAGTGGTCCGAGTCAATGTTGGCCCCTCGGAATGTTCGGATATCCTGTATACTGGAGAAGTGTCGTGCGTCGATCGCAATGTGGTTAATCTGGTTGACGGTTGATTGATCAGGAGATTTCCATGTCCCCTTGTGGATATTGAGATGTTTGAACTGCGTAGGTACTAACTACTAGAACGTCTCGCTCCGCAGAGAAATTGATCAGCCACCGTTGATTCCATCTCGGTAATTCCTCCGCTGCCGTCTGGATAAGGAGAGGTGCCTTATTGGAAACACCTCTCCCCCTCTCTCGTTTGCTGCCCCCACCAACTTACCACTGAGGTTAGAACCCAATCTCCAGTTGAGGTACTAGGCACCCGATGTTCACCACGAGGAGGTGATAGTAGAAAGTGATAGCAGGAGTTGATAGACAAAGGTGGGTTTTGAGAAAAACCTGTGGACGCTTGTGTCCTCTTGAATGCACATGTCTACCATTTGAACATCAAAAAGTATAAATTGCAAATTGAAATTTTCCAACAGTTTATGTTTTTAGATTTTAAGTATATATTAAGAATTGTTATTGTTATTATTTAACGAATTATAAAACGATCCACTCATTCCATTTATTTTCAAAAAATAAGGAACCATTTGTGAAAAAACCTCCTGGATATATTTCCATAATTTGGGTTCGACCTACCTCTGAACTCTCTTTGAATGGGTTACACGCTAATTGAATATTGCACTGTTATTCCGGAGACGGTGCTATCATAAACTGTGTGTATGATCGTATATAAAGGGTGATTTCTTAGCTATTATCTGTTTGGCAACTCTGGTTTAAACGCTGACACACGTTTCATGTTTTGTTTCACTGACAAATTCGTCTATAATTTAACCATGAATCCTCTTACAAACGAACAACGCTTGCAAATTATTGAATTTTATTATCAAAATGCGTGCCCTGTTAAGAAAGTTCATCGCGCGCTTCTTTCATTGTATGGTTAGTTTGATCGACCCACTCAAGCTTCTATTTGGGCTACTGCGACTAAATTTCACACCAAATTAACATTGTTGGACATTGAACGACCAACACGCTTATATAGAATGCGAACTGAAGAAAATATCGCAGCTTTATCTACAAGTGCTAATGATGACCATCAATTGTCGATTCGTCGCCGTTCCCAGCAATTGGGCCTCTAGTACTCAACAACATGGAAAATTTTGCGGAAGGATTTAGGTGTGATGCCTTTCAAAATACAGTTGGTGCAAAAATTGAGCTTGACGACCTACTGCAACGTAAAACACCGCATCGCATTGGAAGACAACATTAAAGCATTTATTCGTGAGATACCGGCTGAAATGTTGGACTGCCAAAATGGCCTGCAGCGGATGGACCATTTGGACCATAATAAATTATATGGACCGTACTATCGATTCAAATAAAGATTTTATGGGTTTTTCTGATTACTATGTTTTTTTTTTTAGCTTTTAAGAAATGACTGGCATGTCTCAAAAGAGAATTCCTTCTCTGACCACAAATACATTCAGTTTGAGCTCAAAGATGTAGCAAATACATCTACGGGATTTCGAAATCACCGGAATACAAACTGGGAGCGTTATAGGGAGGTACTAGCACAACTGCTTAATCACAACCTTCTTAAAAGCTCCTCCAGTAAAGATGAACTAGACCTTTGGGTAAATCATCTCACCGAAGACTTAAATGAATCAATGAGATCTTCATCTTCAGAGAAACCTCATTGGTGGCATAAAGAACTAGAACCATTCAGAAAGAGCTGTCGCAAACTCTTCAACAGATCTAAGTACACTAGATCTCCTTCTGACTGGGACTTATACAAACAAGCTCTAAAGCAATATAAAAAAGAATTAAGAAAGAGTAAGAGGTCTTCTTGGAGAAATGTTTGTGGTAAAATAGAAAATACTTCAGAAGCCTCAAGACTCAGGAAAATTCTCTCAAAAAGTCCAACAATACCTAGTGCTTTAAAGACAGAAGCAGGCACGTGGACTATCACAGATGAAGAATCTCTTAATCTGTTATTAGACACCCACTTTCCAGGTAGTTTTAACATACTCAACGACTTAACGTCAGAGCCTCAAGCTTCTACAAGCGATTTAGTTGATCTAATAACGCGGGAAAAACTGCAATGGGCCATAGACAGCTTTGATCCATATAAATCTCCAGGACCAGATGGAATTATTCCGGCCGAACTACAAAAATGCTCAGACATGATTATTCCACCATTGGAAATCATTCTGACAAGCTGTGTAAGGTTGAGATATATTCCCAAAGCCTGGAGAATGGCAAAAGTAGTCTTCATTCCCAAAGCAGGGAAACCCTCACACGTTAACCCTAAAGATCTACGACCAATCAGCCTATCATCCTTCCTTCTTAAAACCTTGGAAAGATTGATTGAAATTTATATCAGACATAATTTAAAACCATGTCTCATTTCCACAGCTCAACATGCTTACTCTAAGGGAAAATCAATAGAATCAGCACTTCACTCACTGGTACGTACTATTGAACATTCCCTCGAATACAAAGAATATAACCTGGTAGCGTTCCTAGATATTGAAAGAGCTTTCAACAACGTCAGTTACCAGGCGATCACAACAGCAATAGATAAGCGGAAATTAGAGAAGTCATTCACAGAACTTATAAGTCTCATGCTCAAAAGCGGGACAATAATTTCTAACATGAGAAGTTTTACTACCACCAGATCGGTGAATCGAGGCACTCCCCAAGGTGGAGTCCTTTCACCTCTTTTATGGAACATGGTAGTAAACGACTTACTTACAGCATTGGAAACAGGGGGTTTCAAGGTGATTGCCTATGCTGACGACGTTGCGATATCCGTATCTGGGAAGCACCCCCAAGTTCTCTCGGAACTCCTACAAAATGCCCTAAACAGGCTAACTAAATGGGCTAAGCAATGTAGATTGGACGTCAACCCACACAAAACAGAATTAATACTCTTTTCGAGAAGATATAAAATTCCTCAGATTAGCCCACCCAAGATTAAAGGAATACCATTAAGCTTTTCCGACCAAGCTAAATATTTGGGCCTCATTTTAGACAAAAAACTAAATTGGAAGGCAAATATTGATGAAAGAGTCAAAAAGGCTACTGTAGCGCTTTTTACTTGTAAAAAGGCCATAGGATCAAAATGGGGCTTCTCCCCAAAAATAACCCACTGGCTATACACTGCGGTAATCAGGCCGATACTCATTTATGGAGCCGTCGTATGGTGGACCGCACTGGACAAGATGGTAAATCTAAATAAACTCATTAAAATCCAGCGGTCATCACGTATGGGCATCACAGGAGCACTTCGCTCAACACCAACCGCAGCACTGGAAGTGCTTTTAAACCTAACACCACTTGACATCTTCTCTAAAAAGGTGGCTGCCAACTCATGTGTAAGGCTAAGAGCCACCTCTCAATGGACCAGTAACAATACTGGACATACAACTATTCTAGACAATTTCAGATCTATCCCAGATCGCTTAGACTATACCACCCCAAAAATGGTATTTGGTAAAAGATTCCATGTGTCCATCCCTTCAAGATCCTCCTGGGAAGAAGAGTTACCCCTGGAAGACGATGCGGTACACTTCTATACTGACGGTTCAAAGACCGATCACGGAGTTGGAAGTGGTATCTTTTCAGAACAACTGAATCTCAGTCTATCCTATAGACTTCCCAATCAATGTTGTGTCTTCCCGGCAGAAGTAATGGCGATTAAAGAAGCACTATCCTGGCTCAAAGAAAACGTTATATCTTGTAAGGATATACGAATCTTCTCGGACAGCCAAGCCGCTCTTAAATCTCTCGAGTCTGTCTCCACAAACAGTCCACGATTGTCAATCATCTCTGAAGGAGATGACGGAACAGTTTAACATTCACCTCATTTGGGTGCCGGGCCACAGAGACATTCCGGGAAATTGCAAAGCCGATGAGCTCGCCAAAAACGGAACACTTCTGCCTTATGTTATACAAAAACATAACATAGGAACACCACTTGCTACATGCAAATATCTTCTCAAGCGATATGCTTTAGAAACAACAAATACTAGATGGTCACAAAGTACCACCTGCCTGGCAACCAAGCAAATATGGCCAAGTATTGACTTAAAACGGTCAAAAGGCTTGATATCACTAAGCAGACAAAGTATAAGCTCTACAATTGGAGTAATAACGGGACACTGCCTCATAGGTAGACATGCTCTGAGGCTAGGGGTCTACACAAATGACTTCTGTAGAAGCTGCATGGACGAGGAGGAAGAGGAAACAGTCCAACACCTTCTACGTACATGTCCAGCACTCTCCATTAGAAGGAATTACTTTCTCGGTAATCCCTTCTTCGATAATACCAGTGAACTGGCAAATATTGACACAAAACGTCTCTCTAACTTTATTAAAAGCACAAAATGGTTTATTTAAATTCATTACTCTCCCATGAGTAACTTCATTAGTGGTATCACAATGGACCCTTGAAGTCTACGTGTGTCAATGATATCTGGACAGCCACTCCAACCTAACCTAACCTAAGAAATGACCCGATATAACCTCGAAGCTGATATTGTGACAAAAACTGGCTCAGATGAGAGTGTGCACTAAAGCTAATATTTTCGATAGCTTTTTGGAAAAATTGTTTTGTAAAATAAATTATTTCAATTAGTTAAATTTTTCACTGAAAAACAATTAAAGGGTTTTCAAGTAGAGTCCAAAAGCCAATACCCTTGCGTCAACGAAACTTAAGCTCTGTCCAAATCATCGCCTATATTCAGCAAAGCTCACAAAAACTTGGGCTGACCGAGGAGTTTTCCTCTTATTGGATTTAGGAGCAGTTGGAAGTTGACCCTAGTTTTGGTCGAAAAATCGGATCTTAGGCTCTGACGCATATTTTTGGATGAATGGGTACGTCGATGCAGTTGCCGAATTTGGGACGAAATCAATCGACGCAAGATTCACGAGTTGCATAGATTAGATATGCATGCAAACATTTTTGTTTTTTGGAGCGGAGGCGCCATCGGTCCGTACCTACTTCTGCGCCGCTTTCACGTCAATTAGCTACCAAGATCGTATGATTTAGACTTTTTCTTGAAGAGTTTATTTAAATCGGAGGTCTATGCGCGAATTTCATGCAACTAGAAATAACATTTTTGAAATCTTGTAAAATTTTGAGAAAAATCAAATTGCCGGTTTTTTATAAAAAAAGAGGCTGGGGTGCGACCCACACTGATAACTTCCCATCCCGGCTGTCGATTTGTCTTGCTTCTTGTTTATATGTACTCGTATCAATTTTTACCAAATTTGCGTACTATTTTTTGTAGATTTTATTTTTTATGAAAAAACGGACTGTTGGATTTTTATATAAAAAGTACTGAATACCGAAAATAATATTTTCTGTGAAATAAAATAATTTTGAAGCCAATATTTATAATTTTTGAAAAGCTATTTGAGTCGAAAGTAAATTGAAATTTTTACGAAGTCTTAGTATTGTTTTTTTTAGAGTTCGATTTTTTTCAAACTTTAACTGAATATTGACAACAAGATTTTCTGAAAGATAAAAGTAAATTAAAGCAAATATCTCGAAGTTTTGAAAAGAGTCGAAAATCAATTTTTACCAACTTTTATACATTTTTTTTTAGGTTTTTATTTTTTGTAAAAAAAACTGTCAATTAGATTTTTTTCAAACTTTAGTTGTATGTTGACAACAAGATTTTTTGAAAGATAAAAGTAAATTAAAGCCAATATCTCGCAGTTTTGAAAAGATATTTGAGTCGAAAATCAATTTTTACCAACTTTTAAACATTTCTTTTTTAGGTTTTTATTTTTTGTAAAAAAACTGTCAATTCGATTTTTTTCAAACTTTAACTGAATGTTGACAGCAAGATTTTCTGAAAGATAAAAGTAAATTAAAGCCAATATCTCGCAGTTTTGAAAAGATATTCGAGTCGAAAATCAATTTTTTCTAACTTTTATACATTTTTTTGTAGGTTTTTATTTTTTGAAAAAAAATTGTCAATTCGATTTTTCTCAACATTTTTCAAAATGTTGAAAACAATATTTCTTATAAGATAAAATAAGCTTAAAGCCTAAATTTCAAGTTTTTGAAAAGATATTTAAATCGATATTCAATTTTTACGAACTTTGAGTAATGTTTTTTTTAGATTTTTTTTTTTTATAAAAAAAACTGTCAATTAGATTTTCCTCAAAATTTTATCAGATGTCGAAAACATTATTCTTTGTTGCACAAAATTGTTTTGGAGATGAAATCATATTTTAGTCGTAAAATTTTGGAGGTGACAATTTTTTTTTCCAGTTTTATTGATTAAAAAAAATGATTTTTTTCAAAAAATATACCTGATTGGTATCACGTTACAATATATTATATAAAATTTAATTCAAGTCTCTAGCGTTTATGGTTCGTAAGAATTCAGGGTTAACCAAAATTTTCACCTTTTTTTTAAACTGCTATGGTAAAAAAACCACCCTCGCAATTTTCCTGAGAGCCCTTTCTGCATCTTTCTGCCTTATTATCTGTATAACAAAATTTATTTGAAGTCGATATCTCTTCTGGTTCTTGAGCAATGGACGACGAAAAAAACGTCGCGAACGTACGGACGTACAAACGTACGTACACACGCACGCACAGACATCTTTCTAAAAATCTTTTATTTCGACTCTAGGGACCTTGAAACGTCGAGAAATGTCAAAATTTTCAATTTGACTAATCGGGCCCATTACAATAACTTCCTATGGGAAGTTAATAAAAGCCTTAAAAAACATTACTAAAAGTTGGTAAACATTGATTTCCGACCGAAATATCTTTTCGAAAATTTCAGATTATGGCTTGAGAATAATAATATTTTATAAGAAATACTGTTTTCAACCTTCGGTCAAATTTAAAAAAAAAATGGAATTGACAGATTTTCTTACAAAAAAAAATAAAAACCTAAAAAAAAAAACAATACTAAAAATTGGTAAAAATTTACTTTCGACTAAATATCTTTTCAAAGTAGATACAAAATTTTTGGCTTTAAACATTTTTATCTCACAGAAAATATTGTTTTCGACATTCAGTAAATTTTGTATAAGAACCCACTGCCACTGTTACATAAACAAAAAAAACGAAAAAAATTTGTAAAAATTGATGTTTGGTTTTCGATATCTCGTCAACAATAAAAGATATTGAATTCAAATTAAGTTCAATCATCCAATTGGTATTTGTTTATATAAGAAATAAAAACTTTTGTAAAATGTTACTAAAATATGTGAAAATCTGGTTTCCGACTAAAAACTCGTTAACTACAATAAATTCAGAAACCAAACTATTTCGTTATATGCAAAATATTGTTAAAAATTTTTAAAATAATTCAATTGAAAACCTGTTTGACAAAACTCGAAACCTACAAACTTTTAAGCAAGACAAATCGACGGTATGGGACGTTATCAGTGTGTTATCAGCGTCTTTCTCAATTTTAACACCAACCCGCCTTTAATAGAAAAACTGAGTGTTGTTGCGTTCTTTGTTTAAAATGTAATCAGTATCTAAAGACAAAACAAATATTAATTAATTAAATAGAATTATGATGCATTTTGTATGATCAATAATCCTTGTTCTTTCCTCATACATTTTTTCGGTTTAAGTTCTGAAATCAAGAATCCTAAATAAAATAACTTTAAAAGGATAAAATTCAATTCAAATTTAAACAAGCTATTAAAGATACACCATAGCCTTATTGTTTAAACTCATAAAGAGATTGTATCCCTGCTCTAACTGTGATGTTCACTATCTGCAGAAGCTCATGGTTCCGGAGTTTTTCAGATTGCACAAAATAGGTCGTCCTTATGCTGATGGCTCTTCCTGTTGCATACTTTACTGAAACATTACTCGTATGTGTGAGTGTTTCGTTTCGAAAATATTCACCCAAAACTAAACGTAGATGAAGGCATGGGTGATGACGGTTATTTTATGATGACGATGAAACCAGAAGCAAAACGCAGAGCACCTTAAATCTTCCCTCGGTATTTTTAATTAAACAGTAAAACTGCAGGAAAGTGTGATTTGTTTCATGTTTGCAAAAAAGGACTTTTGGATATACAAGGAGAGGTGAGTATATTATACGAACGGTATAACTTAGCTAGGTAAATACGTTGTCGTTAAAGTTTAAATATTTTCCTTCTAAAATAAATGTAGGTACCTTACCTACGTATTTACGTATGATAATTGTAGGTAGATAGTTAAAAGCACTCATCGAAATTAGCACTTAAAGTGAAAAAGACTACTGGTTTTTTACCTGTGAGCTTATGTGCTATATGTAAATGTAGGAGTTGGCCGTGGTTGTGGTGGCAGTGAATAATGAACTCAGTATATTCTCAGGAAAATCTACTGCAATTAATTACCTGCACTGTGCATATCACGTACATATTTACATATAAATACGATTGAACATTAGGGTGGGTCACATACAAATGGAGGACAAAAATTAAATTTTCTTGCGGGATACTGTGATGACATACAGTTAAATTGTAAAAGTAAAGAAAACACCTTAGTACCCGTGTCATGATGGTTGGCGTTGGACTGTCACGCCAGAGGTCTTGGGTTCTATTCCTGCCTGCCTACGCCATCACGGGTACTGCCTCTTGCGAGGAATTGACAAATCCTCCAAGAGTAATTCTTTTAATGAAAAGTGCGTTCTCAAATTATTCGTTCGGATTCGGCTTAAAACTGTAGGTCCCCTACATCTCTGAAGCAGTACTCGCACACAAGAATAGTTGCGAATTGTAATTCAATAGGTCCTAATTTTGTTTAAATATATCATCTTAAGATTTGTTAGCTAGTTGTTTAACGATATTCAACATTTAATGGGCAGCGATGTCTTCGCCGCCGCGCCGGCCGTCTCGGTTCTTTCTTCTGTACCTAAGCTACGCTTTATACATGTTTCTCGGCTTAAAAATACTGTCAATGAAAACGACATTACTGTCAATAAAAACGACATTAAGAAATTTGTAACACAAAAGTTAAATCTGCCAGCAGAGAAACTTGTTTGCGCTAAATTCGTGAAGAAAGATGCAGATATTTCTAAACTGCGTTTTATACATTTTAAACTTGGTGTACCTTCGAGATCTTTCGTTGCTGTTCTTCAATCATCTTTATGACCAACTGGTGTATAAGTAAAGCAGTTTTTAAACCATTCAAAAAACGGACTAGGCCAAAAACAAAATCCAACATCAACATAATAAAAGATCTTCCAATTTTTAGCTTCGACAAGTGCTTTTCCATCTTTTATCATAATGCGAGCGGTATGAGAACCAAATCGCATGATTTTTTTATTGCTGCCCAGGACTGTCCATACGATATAATAGCTTTAACTGAAACTTGGTAAAATTATAACTTTTTGAATGGTGAATATTTCCCTATGTTAGAAAATAGCATTTATCACAATGCAGTTGAAACAGATTTTAATTTTTCCATTTTGAATGAATCTAAATCGAAAAATAGTTTGCAATTGTATGATTTTAAAAAAGCTGATTATGATTTCATACAAACTTATTTAAGCACAGTATATTGGCAACATATCTTAAGCAGTAAAGATACTAAACAAACTTTTACTCTGTTTCGGAACATTAATTCCTAGGGTTTTCGAAGCTGTAGTAAAAAACAAATTGTATAATCGGTTTCTTAAAAGTTAGGTCACTACTACAAATTTTTCAATATTTTCAAATTTTTGTCTATCACAGATGGAAATGCGTTCTCAAGTTGACACTGATTTTACACTGATTTCGACCGCGTTCAACATAGTGTTCTCTTAAAAAAAATATGTGGATTTCACTCTCAGCTCCTAATGTGGATAAAGAGTTAGAAAACAGGTGGTAAAATTTGATAATGCCTTATCTAAGGAAATTATACATTTTTCGGGTGTTCCTCAAGGTAGCCACCTTGGACCACTTCTTTTCATCATTTTCATTAACGACTTACCATTACATCTTACTTCTTCTAAATGTCTCCTATTTGCTGACGATTTGAAAATACTCAGTTCCATAAATTCACTTAACGATGCAAAAAGAATTCAAATTAATTTAAATAATTTAATTAAATGGGTTAATATCAATGAGCTTTATTTTAACAATAAGAAATGTAGCGTTGTGACATTTTCTAAAAATCACAGTCCATAAAATTATAATTATACACTTGAAAACAACAATTAACAAAGACTTGATAGTCATAAGGATCTAGGCGTAATCTTCGATTCTTAAATGAATTTCTCAAATCATATAGACCATGCGATCTCAAAAACAAACTCTCTGCTAGGGTTTGTTTTTCGAAATTCAAAAGATTTCGAAAACCCCTATACATTATTTATTCTAGTCTCGTCCGACCAAATTAAGAATATTGTACTGTTATATGGAGCCCCTATACCACGTTTAGATTTCTTCGTATAGAAAATGTTCAAAAAAGTTCCACAAAGTTTGCCCTACGAAAAATGTTTGGTTATTGAAATGTTCCATCTTATGAGACGAGATGTATTTTAATTGATCTAAAACCTCTTGCTCAGAGAAGAAAATTAAACTCAATACTTTTTGCTTTTGATGTCTTGAATTTTAATATTGACTGTTCATTTTTGTTATCTTACTTACTTACTTACTTACTTAAGGTGGCGCTACAGTCCTGTGTGAACTAGGGCCTCACCCAACAAACTTTTCCATCTAGCTCGGTCCCTAGCTAGATGTCTCCAGTTTCGCGCTCCAAGTTGGGTGAGGTCACCTTCCACTTGTGCGGGCCACCTGATCCGCGGCCTTCCTCTACTGCGCTATCCTGTGCGTACGGATTCGAAGACTTTCCGGGCCGGAACATTGGTTTAAATGCTTTCTACGTGACCCAGCGATCTTAGTCGTTGGACTTTTACTCTTCTGGCTAAGTCTACGTCGCTGTACAGCCCGTACAGTTCGTCGTTCCATCTTCTCCTCCACTCCCCTTCGATGCATGAGGGACCGTAGATCACACGAAGAACTTTTCTCTCAAACCGACCCAAGGTGCTTTCATCCGCTTTTGTCATTGCTTCTGCACCGTATAGCAGGACGGGGATGATAAGGGTCTTCTATAGCAACACTTTGGTCCCTCGAGAGAGGACTTTACCACTCAATTGCTTTCTTAGTCTAAAGAAACAGCAGTTAGCAAGAGTTATTCTGCGTTTGATCTCAGTGCTGGTGTTGTTTTCTGCGTTTACAGCGGAGCCTAGGTAGACGAAGTCCTTGACTACCTCAAAGTTACGTTTGTCGATTGTGACGTTTTGAGCAAGACGTCGGTGTTGTGTGTCCTTTTTTGACGACAGCATGTACTTTGTTTTGTCCTCATTAACTACTTAACCCATTTTTGCCGCCTCTGCCTCAATACTCATAAAAACCCCATTGACATCACGATGAGTTCTTCTGATTATGTCAATGTCATCAGCACATGCCAGTAATTTGACAGACTTTTGAAAAATAGTGCCTCTAGTGTTGACATGTCAGCTCTGCACTATTCTTTCAAGCACGATGTTAAAAAAAATCACATGACATCATCTTGTCTAAAACCTTTTTTGACATCGAAAGGTTCTGTTTAGTTGTTTCCAACCTTTATGGAGCAGTTGTGAATTCTAAATGGTCATCCTGCACAAACGGACTAGTTTGCCACTGATGCAAAAACTAGACATGGCTCTATACAGCTCGTCCCTGTAGATGCTGTCATATGCGGCCTTGAAATCGATGAAAAGATGGTGGGTGTCGATTTGGTGTTCTTGAGTTTTTTCCAGGATCTGCCGTAATGTGAATATTTGATCAACTGTGGACTTTCCTGGTCTAAAACTGATAAGGACCTATCAGGTTGTTGACGGTGGGCTTTGGGCGTTAACATATTACGGTAGAGAAGATTTTATAGGCGATGTTAGGTAGACTGATTCCTCTATAGTTGGTGCAGTTTAGAGGGTCTCCTTTTTTCAGGATCGGGCAAACAATACTGAGGTTCCATTCATCGGGCATGCTTCTTCCGACCATATCTTTCAGATAACTTATCTCCAGCTGCTTTAAGGAGCTTGGTTGGTCCTAAAAAACTTATCTCAAGCTGCTTTAAAGAGCTCGGCATTCAAGCCATCTGCTCCAGTGGCTTTATTAGACTTCAGCTTAGATATGGCAATCTTTACTGCGTCTAAGTCGGGAGGACGGGATTGTTGGCTTTTGTCGTCTATGTTGAATGTATCATCCTGCCTGACAGCGGAATTCAGTTCTTCGTCGCCGTTATACAGTCTGCAGAAGTGGTCCTTAAATGTCCTCAGCATTGACTGCGGTTCCACTATGTTGTTTTCACTTTCGTCTTTGCAGCCTTCGGTTCTAGGTTTATGTACCTGTGAATTTCGTTTCACCTGTCCATAAAACTTTCGAACTTCATTCCTGCTTTTAAACCTCTCAAAATCTTCGACCGCACGCTTCTCATGCCCTCTCTTTTTCCTTCTGAGAAGTCAGCGTTCCTCTCGCCTCTTCTGCTCATAGAGCTTATGAGCAGCTCTCGTCCTTTTATGCAGCGCCGCTTTGTGTGCCTCTTGTTTGGCTGCATTTGCCTGCCGACATTCCTCATCAAACCAGAGCTTCCTTGTTGGGGGTTGTTTAAAACCCAGCACATCAGAGGCGGCTTCTCTGATTGCATCTTGGCAATGTTGCCACTGGTTTTCGATACATTGTGTTGGCGGCAGAGAACTTTGAGGGAGGTTACTTGTAACTCATTCGGAAAAGGATTTGGCGATCTCTGGTGATTGTAGCCGTTCGACGTTGTACCTTTTCCCAGCACCTTCTTGTTTTGAATTGGGTCTGGAAATCCGGAGTGCTACCGTGGCGACAACGAGGTAGTGGTCCGTGTCGATGTTAGCTCCTCGGAAAGTTCGTACATCCATAATGCTGGAAGCGTGTCTGGCGTCGATCGCAATATGGTCAATCTGGTTGACGGTAGATTGATCTGTAGAAGTCCAAGTTCTTTTGTGGATGTTGAGGTGTGGAAAACGCGTACTGGCTACCATGACGTTTCGCCCCGCAGCAAAATCTCTGAGCCTTAATCAGTAGCTATTTTAATATCGTAGCTAGGGCACTGCTCATATGTTTTGTCTAGGAGCTCGAAGAACATATCTTTAGTGTTGTCGTCTTTTTCTGGTGTGGGGGCGTGCGCGCATATTAGGCTAATGTTGCCGAATTTAGCATTGATGCGTATGGTCATGAGGAGCTCATTGATGCAAATATAGCTTAAGACTTCTTGCCTAAGTCTGGCTCCAATGACGAAGCCGCTTCCAAATAAGCGCTGTTGGTTTTCGTGGTAGCAGTCACCATAGTAAATATTGCAGTTTTTCATCCTCTTTTTGCCCGGCTCATCCCATCGCATTTCAGGGATGGCGGTCTAGGGCCTCCGCTAATTCTTCGGCCGCACGTGGTCTGTTAAGGGACCTAACATTCCACGTGCATATCCGAAGTTCGTTGTCCTTTATTCGTTTGCGTTGGTTGTCAACACTAAATCCGTCCGTATCCGAGGCTTGTTGGTGCTTCGCAACTATGAAAGCTTTTACGTGGCCAGGAAGTCACCATGACGGCACAACCCCCAACCTGGAGAGCCAGATCCTAAGTATTACTCCAAGGATGGGGAGCAGGATAAAACCACTCCTTATAGGCCTGGGCTCCAAATAGGTTGAAGAAGCCCTATAAGGTGTTCACTTAGTAGTTCAACCTTACTGGAACTGTAGACTCCACCATTGATTCCATCTCAGGAATTCTTCCGCTGCCGTCTGGATAGAGAGATGTGCTTTAGTGGAAACACCTTTCCCCACCTCTCTCGTTTGCTGCCCCCAACAACTTTCCACTGGGGTTGGAACCCAATCTCCCGTTTAGGTACTAGACACCCGATGTTCACCACGAGGAACAGGTTAGAGTAGGAGTTGGTAGACAAAGGTGGGTTTTGAGAAAAACCTGTGGACGCTTGTGTCCTCTTGAATGCACATGTGACTTCTAGAAACTTGCACCCTCGTGACTGCGATTTTTTAAATGTTCCTTACCACAGCACTAGCTATGCTAAGCATAATCCTATCACAAGAGCTTAAATGGATTTTAATGAATATTATTTTGCAATAGATCTCAATATTAATACAAATGTTTTGAATCATAAATTAGTAAATTTGTTGTAATGGTGTAAGTATATTATGTATTTTATTTGTATGTTATGTATAATTATTAGTCTTAATAGAGTGTGTAACTTTTAAGACGAATAAATTAATAAATAAACAAAAAGCGTTTAATCTTTGTTTCCAATTTAAAATTAGTAATAACTTTAGTCCTGCTTTAAATTATTTTTCTTTTTTTTTCTGAGAGAAAGATCCAATAGTCAGCTTCTTAAGAAGTTACCTTGAATAAGAGATCACTAACATGCAGTTACCTTTAAATTCCCATTACTCGTATTCAATTCCAAAATATTGTTAGTTATTTTTTTAAATTTTAAATGCAAAAACTTTTAAGATCTTAAAAAATTAAAGAAATTTTCTTTTTTAAATGGATTAGTTTGAATGCTCTAGTTTATTATTTTTTTATTTATTTTTTTTTGTATTTTTAGAGAAATTATGTACTTTGCAGGAGTTTCCTTAAATTCAAGAACCAAATATTTTTCTCTTAAAATTTTGTAAGGTATAACTCTTTAAGATCAAAAATATTTTCAAATGGATCAGCATTAGCACCAATACACGAGTAAGCAGGCTAGTACGATAGTTATATTATAGCAATAAAGAACATTTTTAGCGGTGCTCAAAACTTATCTTCATCAGCTCTTGGAAAAAGTAGTTATCAGTTTAATGTTCTGCCTCCGATATGTTGCTAAAATTGAACATTATAGTGTAACAAGAGCCTTAACAGCAAAGCATACAAAATACATTTATCAAATTGGTCTATACTAAAAAAGTATTAAAGTTTAAAGTTTGATATATTAAGTTCGCTAAAACTAACAATTCTATATTGCTTTTCTAACTTCTATGTGCGTTTGTATGAATGTTTCTAATCTTGTTTAACAATATAAAGTTACTAAAAGTCTTCTTTTCTTTTTTGTCGTTTTTGCCGTTCTGTTATAAAATCAGGCATAACTTTTAGTCTAACACTTTAGCAGACAATGAGCCTGGATTTGAAATCAAAACCAAAACTGTGGTTATGTCTCCTAGTAAAAGGATGTAAGTTATAACTTAAACGTAAATAATATGAAATCTAAGTCAGTTGAGCATGTGTAATGTTGCATTTAAAATTACCTTTATTTCTAAAGTTCAACCACAACCTGCAGACCCAGGCAATTAAACTTAAGATAATGTAATGAAAATTGACCCACCCTAATGTATGTTTTAATTTGTTTGTAGGTAGGTTTTTTTTAGTTGGCTTATATGAAAGCTAACATGCATATTTATATATTCTGTTACTATCTTCCATATATACTAATATACTAGATTAATAGAATAACAGTTTGTTTGCATAAATGAACCTATTTTACGAAAAAGACTCAAAGTAAAAGTAAATATATATTTTTATGTATTGTACCAACACACGTGCATAAGGTACTCCTTAAAATGAAAATAAAAGAGTAATAAAAACAGTTTACCTTTACTTTCTAAAGAGAATAAAAGAACCCTATGGATAAATCTGGTCTTTTTGTTGCAAACAAAGTTAAATTAAACATTTAATAAATTAAATTGAAAATGCACAATAAATAATTAATCGCACTTACTTTACTTTTATTAATTTAATTGTATGGTTCTACATTGCTGAATTAAGAGCACTTTTAGGAGAGTATTTACAGTAAGTTATTGTCTATCGCAATGACAATTTTGAATAAAAAAAAGCACATTTCAAGGCCAATATTGTCTCTAATCTTGTATGCATCATCGTATCAATGTTTGTAAAGGAACAAAAATGTTTGAAAATACCTTTAGCAATTTTTCCAAATATTGATGGGAATTGTGCAATCTGTTGGTGCCAAATACTCCCTTAAAATGTTAGCCCCAGCTTTTCTTTCCCCCATTGTAAGACTTTCTAAAGTGAGTAAGCATTAAGCATTGAAAACAGGTGGCAACATTGCCTTGCAGCCATCAGAGATACCGCCTCTGAAGTGTTAGATTTTACACGACCACCTAAGCAAAACAACTGGTTTGAGAGCATGAGAAGCGCGCGATCGAGGAGATAGAAGGATTTCGCAACAGGAATGAGGTTCGTAAATTCTACCAAAAGGTAAAAAAAACCTAAAAAGGGTACCAGCCACGAACTGAAGTCTGTAATGACGATCTGGGGAATATCGTATTACAACCACAGTCTATGTTATGAATATGGATAGATCACATTTCCAAATTATAAAACGGAGAGGACGAACCGACTTTCGGCTGTAAGGGAGATAGAACCATTCAACCTAGTTGACGACGCGACGAAGATCAACAATTCCGCCTACCCGACTTCGGCGAAGTGATGGTAGCTATATCTAAACTTAATTCAAACAAAGCTGATGGAGCTGACGGCATCGGTGCCGAATTATTCAAAGCAGCAGGCGATGACTTAGTAGGGAGCATGCACCAACTCATTTGCAAAATATGGTCGGAAGAAAGCATGCCCGATGAGTGGAATCTCACCAAAGAGGCATCAGTCTCCTTAACATTGCATGTAAGATCCTCTTTGCCGTATTATGTGAACGTCTGAAGCCGTTCGTCAACAACCTGATTGGTCCTTATCGGTGTGGCTTCAGACCAGGAAACTCCACTATCGACCAAATATTCACAATACGGCAGATCTTGGAAAAAACCCAGGAGCTTCAAATCGATACCCACCATCTCTTTATCGATTTTAAAGCCGCGTATGACAGCATCTATAGGGAAGAACTCTACCAAGCAATGTCTAGTTTTGGCATCCCTGTCAAACTAATCCGTTTGTGCAGAATGACGATGGAGAATGCACGCTGGTTTATCAAGGTCGGTAAAGATCTTACCGATGCATTTGATGTCAAAAAAGGTTTTTTAGATGGAGAAATTTGTTGGGTGAGACCTTAGTTCACACAGGACTGTAGCGCCACCTTAAGTAAGTAAGTAAGTTGCACTGTCATGCGACTTCTTTAACATCGTTCTGGAAAAAATTGTGCAAAACTCAAGCGTCAACACTATAGGCACAATCTTCCAAAGGTCAATCCAATTACTCGGATACGCAGATGATATTGACATAATTGGAAGATCAAAGCGTGATGTCAGTGAGCGTTTTTGAGCATTGCGACGGAAGCGAAGAAGATGGGTTTAGTGGTCAATGAGGGCAAGACCAAGTATATGCTGTCAACAAAAAAGGACACTGAACAACGACGTCTTGGACAAAACGTCACCATGGACAACTATAACTTTGAGGTAGTTAAGGATTTTGTCTACCTAGCCACCGCTATTAGACAACCACACCAGCGCTTAAATTGAACGATGAATAATTCTTGAAAATCGCTGCTTCTTTGAGCTTAAAAGGCAATTGAGAAGTAATGTCCTCTGTCGAGCATCTAAAATCACCACCTATAAGACATTCATCATCCCGGTTCTCATTTATGGCGCTGAGGCCTGGACCCGGTCAAAGAAGATGAAAGCGCCTTAGGATGCTTCGAGAAAGAAATTCTTCGTGTGGTTTTCGGTCCCGTACGCATAGATGGAGAATGGAGGAGAAGATATAACGACGAACGAGGAAGACCGCCACTCAGGTGGCGCACCCAGGTGGGTAAAGTCCTCAATCAACTTGGCATGTGAAACTGTAGATAGCTAGCTAGGGACCGAGATAGCTGCTGACGGTTGAGGCCCAGGTCCGCCCGGACTGTAGCGCCACCTTACGTAAGTAATTAAAGTGAGTAAAGTGAAAAGGTACAAAACTTAAAATTTTTAATGGATTAAAAAAAAAGAGGCTGGGATAACTTCCCATTTCGTCTGTCGTTTGTCTTGCTTTAAAGGTTGTAGATTTTCGTGTTTTGGTTTAAAAGTTATCACTTCAATTATTCCTACAAATTTTAAAATAATTAAGGACTAAGGCTTAAATCCGCAATCTATTTTTCTTAACGAGATTTTTAGTTGAAAAACATTTTTAACAATTTTAGTAGCATTTTTTAAAATGTTGTATTTCTTATAATAAACAAATACAAATTGTATAATTGACAAATGGTTTGAAGTCAATATTTTCTGTCATTGAAGAGATATCGAGAACCGACCATCAACTTTTACCAAATGTTGGTAGTAATTTTTGTTGATTTTATTTTGTTAGGAAAAAAGTGCCTGTTACATTTTTATAAAAAATTTACTAAATGTCGAAAAAAATATTTTTCTTAATGAAATTAAAATTAGTTTGAACCCAATATTTTTTTAATTTTGAAAAGATGTTTGAGTGGAAAGTAAATTTGTACCAAGTTTTAGTATTGTTTTCAACTTCTCATAGGAAGTTATTGTAATGGATCCGATTTGTCAAATTGAAAATTTTGACATTTCTCGACGTTTTAAGGTCCCTGGAGTCGAAATAAAAAAAATTTAAAAAGATGTCTGTGAGTGCGTAAGTCCGTACATTTTTTTTATAAATCAAAAAAACTAAAAAAAAAAATTTGTCACCTCCAAAATTTTACGACTAAAATATGATTTCTTCTCCAAAACAATTTTGTGCAACGAAGAATAATGTTTTTGACATCTCATCAAATTTTAAGAAAAATCGAATTGACAGTTTTTTTTATAAAAAATAAAAATCTAAAAAAATATTACTTACAGTTAGTAAAAATTGAATATCGACTCAAATATCTTTTCAAAAACTTGAAATTTAGGCTTTAAACTTATTTTAATTTATAAGAAATATTGTTTTTAACATTTTCAAAAATCTTGAGATAAATCGAATTGACAGTTTTTCTTACAAAAAATAAAAACCTAAAAAAAATTAATAAAAGTTGGTAAAAATTGATTTTCGACTCAAATATCTTTTTAAAACTTTGAGATATTGGTTTTAAATGACTTTTATCTTTCAAAATATATTGTTGGCAACATTTAGTAACATTTTGAAAAAAATCGAATTGACAGTTTTTTTGTACAAAAAATTAAAAACCTAAAAAACATTAATAAAAGTTGGTAAAAATTGATTTTCGACTCAAATATCTTTTTAAAACTTTGGGATATTGGTTTTAATTGACTTTTATTTTTTAAAATATATTGTTGGCAACATTTAGTAACATTTTGAAAAATCGAATTGACAGTTTTTTGTACAAAAAACTAAAAACCTAAAAAAACATTAAACAAAAGTTGGTAAAAATTGTTTTAGACTCAAATATCTTTTCAAAAATTTTAAATATTGGCTTTAAACTTATTTTATTGCACAGAAAATATTGTATTCAATATTCAGTAATTTTTATATAAAAATCCAACAGTAAAAGCCTTCTGCATTATTAAATTAAATTGGGTGATGATTTGACTGCACTCATAAAAATAGAACAAGTTTCAAGACTCTACGACTCAAGACTGTTGTTTGGAGCTCGAATTTAAATTTGGTTTAGAAATAAGTCGCCTTTTAATATTTTTGAATAAAAAACCCATAAGAAATTGAAGTTTCTTTAAATCCTACCATGGGAATTAAGGTTACTTTATTAAAGTGGATTCAATTTCTACTGAGCGGATTTTATCCACCTTGGCTTTCATGGTTGAGGGTTTCACCTCTATGTTAGAAGAAGACCGAAGATTTGGTGGAGCTCGTCAAAACCAGAAAATTAAAAGTTAAAGATTCTGGTTAAACAAATTTGTCATCCTCGGTTTGTGAACCATATGTGGTGGAGGTAGACACTAGTAAAAGGAAAGTGTTATAGCCAGTAGAGAATCCGTCAAGGTAGATGAGAATAGAGTTCGTAGGACAGATGGTGTCGATAACTTCGAAAGTTTTGAAAGTTCTTCGATGATGGTTGAAAATCCATCAGCTGATCCACCGGAATCATTAAAAACTCTTTTGAATTAATATCATCGAGATTGTAAACATTTTCTTGATTTGATTCATTTTTACAATTCTGTTTTCCAAATGACGTCATTTGGTACCAATTTAATCAGACATGGAGGATTTATGCCTACATTTAAAGTTCAGGGTCAAGTCTATCATTTAGCTGGATCTCTCTTATCAAACAACCCTGACGAACCGAAATGTTTGCAAATATATTTCATGAGTGAAGTAAACGGCGAATGCCAATAGCCCCAAATACTTACAAAGAGCTTTCCGAACTATAGGCGTCGATCAACGGCCGATGGCGGAAAAACTTGCCCACTGAAGATGAAAGGTGGACACGTTATTCTTATTGATAATCGTTGGATTGTACAACAACACATTTGCAGCTATATTAATAAAGGCTCCGATCAAGCAACATTTTCAGTAGAATCACGAGATGAAATTTAAAATTTCCAAAATGGCAGATATATGTATAACTACATCGGAAGCCTTTTGGAAAATGAAAAACATTGGGACGATACTTTAACAGAAGCAGATGTTTTCAACTCTGCATCACAATTACGTGAACTTTTTGTAACCATTGTAATCTTTTGTCATATTTCAAATTTGAATGCATTATGGAGTAAACACAAAGAAAATATGGCATCTGACATATTGCAACATAATTTAAACAACCGGGAATCAGCGATCACGCCACAAATTTTGAATGAGGAATTAATATTGGTTGAAGATCAACTTCTTAAAATATCAGGAAAAATGATGTCACTCTCTTGATGAGGAATCTTTTACACGGATTAAAGAACGTGACATGCAATTTCTTCAGGACATAGATTATCTTTTAGAAACAGCGTATGATGCCAACCACCTTTCAATTTTCGTTCAAAAACATGAACAAAAACTAACCTACGACCAACGACTTGCATACAACACTATAATCGACAAAGTGATGCAGAACAGTGGTAAAATGTTCTTTCTTGATGCACTTGGAGGGACTGGAAAAACGTTCTTCATTAATCTTTGGCTTGCATAGTTTAGAAAGCAAGGAAAATTTGCATTAGCAGTAGCTTCATCTAGGATTGCTGCAACATTACTGCAGAATGGAAAAACCGCTCACACAACTTTTTAATTGCCTTTCAACTTGCAAAGCCAAAAGCGTCCATTTTTTATTATCTCGAAACAAAGCTCACTAAATAACGTGCTTAAAAAAACGACGTTCTTAGTGTTTTGGACGAATCGACTATGGTGAAGCTCTGGATCGTACACTTAGAGATTTTCGAGCTGATGAACGTCCGAAGGGAGGTGTTGTAATACTGTTCGATGGTGATTTTCAGCAAACATTGCCAGTTGTGCCAAGAGGTACAAAAAGTGATGAAAGAAATTGCTTGTCTTAAATTGTCGTTTCTGTGGGCTTCTGTCAAACTTTTAGGATTGACCAAAATATGCGCGTAAATTTGGGTGGTGATAAAAATGTAGAACAATTTTCAAGAATTTTAATAGAACCAACGTTTGCAACTAGCGTCACTGGACAAGACAATCTAATAGCTAATGTTTACCCGCAGCCGCCCAAATTTCCGAGCAAACGGATGATTGGTTACGCGAACGAGCAATTTTAGCACCAAAAACGATTCTGTTAAAAGCATAAATAATAAAGTTCTTTCAATGTTTCAGGCCTATCAACAAACTAATCTTTCTATTGATAATCTGACTGGACGAGATAATGCTTTTGATATTCCAATCGAATATTTGAATTCTTTGAATACATCAGGACTTCCTCCGCATAAACTTGACTTGAAAATTAGGGCTCCAATAATACTTATGAGGAATTTAAATGCAACGAAATTATGCAATGGTACTAGATTACGGATAGTAAACTATGAAAAGGGAACTTGATTGAAGCAAAAATTCTTTCCGGCTCAGCTCAAGGTCAAGTCGTTTTCATTTCCAGCATACCGACGATTACTAAAGAATACCCGTTCGAATTTAAACGAATACAATTTCCTATAAAGCTTATTTTGCTATGTCTATCAATAAGGCACAGGGACAGACATCACTGAAGGTTGCAGGCCTTGACATAACAAATACCTGTTTTACCCACGGACCATTTTATGTTGCTTGCTCCCGTGTCAGCTCGACAAAAAATCTATGTGTGTGCACCTCACCAAACAACAAAAAAAATGTTTATAAAAAAGTATTATAACCGTAATAGAAATATGTACAGATATATTATAAAAGTTAATAAATAAAAAAGGTACAATATAAGAAAATAGTAGTTTTTTCATCCTCTTTTTTGTCTATAAAATAGTTGAATACCTCCCGGGCAAAGCCGGGTAAACCAGCTAGGTAGGTAGGTAGAAATGGTGATCTCAAGGCAACCTATCCTAATATCCAATTAGCGCTGTAGTGCGCCGTTTTGATACCAAAAACTCGTTTGACCTTTAATTGAAAGCTATAGATTTATAGAGAAGCTTCATAGCGGTTATGTTAGAGCTATTTTGTCGCATTGAGAAAAAAGATTAGGTCTCTAATCTTTGTCTCAGATAGCTCATCAAGTTCGTGAAAGAATGCTTTTCCAAAATATTTCATTCTAGTATTTGCCAAAGCAGGACATTAGCATAGGAAATGGATTATCGTTTCACTTTCTCTTTGGTCACTACAGCTACGGCAAAAGGCGTTGCAAGAGATACCCAACTTCTCCGCATTAACTCCTATAGGCCAATGTGTGGTACAAACCGCAACAATCCTGGCTATGTCTTACCTTGGCCTGCATAGAAGATCGTTTGTACGGGTTTTATTATAGGTGGGCCATATCTTCCTAGATATAATGCAGTTGGGTAAATTGCTCCACCTTCGGTTTGATTCAGTTTGGTAGATAGAAAAGATTTTGCCCAAGAGGAATGTTAACCATTTCCGCAAGTGAGCTATGAAGGGCCAATTGGCCCAATTCCGTTTTTGGTTTGGGCTTTGTTTAAGTATCTTACATGCTTCTCTTATTGCCAGCAGTTTAGCCTGAAAAACGCTAGCAAAGTCAGGAAGCCTAAAGGATTTGGCTACATTTAAGGACTCAGAAAAGATCCCAGAACCAACTCCGCACTCCATCTTTGAGCCGTCAGTAAAGATGGTTGTGTCGAAACCTATCGACACCATGTCATCCTCCCAATCTTCTCTGGATGGGAAAATAACCAACCCTTAAAGCCTAAGGCCTTTTCTCGGCTGGCCACAACGTTGTTGTATTCATCAACAACCTTCTGGTACTTTATTTTATCTTGGGCGTCCCTCTCATGAATCACTCCGGTCTCTTCATTTTTGGCAATCTTCGCAAGAATGTGAGAGGTCGTTTTGAAACGGTTCCTGAGAAGAGCGCCTTCTGATGTTTTTTTGGTTCCTCGAGTTGCACTGCTACGGCCGGCACCCACTGGAAAGGTTTGAAACGAGGATTTTTGCCAGGCCGGGTAAACTTGCTAGTTTTATATATTTTTAAATTCATATATTATTTGTTTCAATAAAAATTGAAATCAGATATCTGCCTAAAACTGCGCCGTATGCCATTTTATGTACATATGTTCTAGATTTGTATACTCTTAAAGCAATGCAGTAGTGGGTATATAAAAATGTGTTCCAAAGGAATTTGAGGAAAGGCTGACGCAGTTTGTGTGAGTTCATCAGGAATTCTTTAATGTGGTTTCAGGATGTACATCACTCAATTTTCCGCATCAATGAATCCGGAATATCGGAATAATTTAATTTAAATACGGGTGAAACAGACTTCCGGACTGAATGTCACCATGGTTGAATGTGTTCAGAATAAATGAGAGTATGTTTATTGAATAACCAAGCGGAAGTATGATGAATGCATGTTGTTTACCATGAATTGAATGTCTACATACATTCCAATATGTATGTATGTATATGTGCGAATAAATATGTACCTAGATGTGGTAACTCTATTAGTAATTTATTGTTTTGATGCATTTTTGTACATTTTTAGCGGTTTTAATCAATTTGAGCACACTAAACGTTTGACAACAAAAAGTCCATTGAATATTAACCATGGTTTGTTAGGATTAGGTTTCAATACATGTTTATCCCTTCCACAAACAAATTATACAAATAGAATTACACACAACTGCTAGTTAGTTAGTGAATTAATTTAAATTTCCGATCAAATGACCCAACAAACAGTTTATAAGAGGGAATCTAAAAGGAATGTAATTGAGCTTAATTTGGTTAACAAAAATGTTATAACGCCCAAATCATATGATGTCATAAAGTCCACAGTATTTTTTGTATTTTTAAATCTACATTATTACTCCATTTTATGTTCTATTACGCCCAGACTATGTACGTTTTTCTTAAACGGATTTCTTGATAGTGATTGCAAATAAACTAGGTAGCAGCTCTTTGAGAACAACTGTCTGGCGACTTACGGCTGGGATGCGACCCACACTGATAACTTCAAACCCCGTCTGTCAATATGTCTCGCTTGAAACTTTAACAAAATATTCATAACAATATTTTGCGTGAGAGATAAATAATTTGAAGTCAATATCTTTCTTTCATCTCCTAATACTTGAGTCGCAAAATATTTCTTATCAGTTTTGTGTTGTTTTTGTAGGTTATCGTGTTTTTTTAAATAATGACGTCCATTTCATTTTTTTTTAAATAACTTCAAATTGCCAACAATATTTTGAATAAGATAAAATAAGATTGATATTCCAGATTTTTAGTCGAAACCAGTTTACACATTATACCAATTTAAGTAACATTTTTGAAGGTTTTAATTTCTTATATAGATTGAATTTTTCTGAGACCAGTCAGCCTCTTAAAAGTAGAATGAGATCATTTTCAGTCAATACCCTCATTTATTCAAGAGAAATCGAGAATCAAAATTCAATTCGTACCAATTTAAAATTTTTTTAATTTTTATGAAAAAAATTACTTTTGTATTCTTATAAGAAATTTACTGAATGTCGAAAACAATATTTACTGTTAGGTGAAATAAGTTTGAAGCCAATATCTTAAATTAAAAAAATATATATATATTAGTAGTATTTTATAATCAGTCAAAATATTAACAATTTTTTTTAAATTCGTACTTCTTTACTTAAGTTGGCGCTACAGTCCTGTGTGAATTAGGGCCTCACCCAACAAACTTCTCCATCTAGCTCGGTCCCTAGCTAATTGTCTCCAGTTTCACGCTCCAAGTTGGGTGAGGTCACTTTCCACTTGTGCGTGCCACCTGATCCGCGGTCTTCCTCTACTGTGCTGTAATTTGGAGGTGGATTCGAAGACTTTCCGGGCCGGAGCATTGGTTTCCATGCGCCCTACGTGACCCAGCCATCGTAGTCGTTGGACTTTTACAATTCTGGCTAAGTCTACGTCACTGTACAGCCCAAACAGCTCGTCCTTCCATCTTCTCCTACACTCCCCTTCGATGCATACGGGACCATTGATCATACGAAGAACTTTTTTCTCGCTTTAGTCACCGTATAGCAGGACGGTAATGATAAGGGTCTTATATAGTAACACTTTGGTCCTTCGAGAGAGGACTTTTCCACTCAATTGCTTTCTTAGTCCAAAGAAACAGTTAGTTATTCTTCATTTTATCTCAGCGCTGGTGTTATTTTCTACGTTTATAGCGGAGCCTAGGTAGGCGAAGTCCTTCACTACCTCAAAGTTACGTCTGTCGATGGTGACGTTTTGACCAAGACGTCTGTGCTGTAGGTCCTTTGTTGACGAAAACTATAGTACTTTGTTTTGGCTCAATACTCACTAAAGCTCCATTGACATCTTGCTGAGTTCTTGCTACTATGTCAATGTAATCAGCATTATGCTAGTAATTATAGAGACTTTTGAAAGATAGTGCTTCTAGTGTGGACGTGTGAGGTCTGCACGATTATTTCAAGTAAGATGTTAAAAAAATTGCATGACAGCGCATCACCTTGTCTAAAACCTCTTTTGACGAACCAACCTTTATGGAGCAGCGTTAATTCTCATGGTTATTAGGCACAAATGGAGGAGTATTGCAGGGATGCCAAAATCTATAAAAAGATGGTGGGTGTGGGTTTGGTGTTTTTGGATTTTTCCAGGATCTTCCGTAATGTGAGTATTTGATCTTTTTACTTTGGACTTTCCTGTTTAAAACAACACTGATAAATATCCATCAGGTTGTTGGTGATCGGCTTAAGATGTTCACATATTACAACAGGGAAGATTTTGTAGGCGATGTTAGAAAGACTGATTCCTCTATAATCCCTTGTTCTTTTATGCAGCGCAGCTTTGCGTTTCTTCCGACATTATACATCAAACCAGGGGTTCCTTGTTGGTGGTTTCTTGAAACCCAGCACATCAGAGGCGGCTACTCTGATTGCATCTTGGCAATGTTGCCACTGGTTTTCGATAAATTGTGTTGGCGGCAGAGAACTTCGAGAAATGTTACTTCTAACTCGGCTCGATAAAGATTTGGCGATCTCTTGCAATTGTAGCCGTTCGACGTTTAACCTTCTCCCTCCATCTTTCTGTTTTGCCTTGGGTCTGGAAACCTGAATCGCTACCTTGGCTACAACCAGGTAGTGGTCCGAGTCGATGTGAGCTCCTCGGAATGTTCGGACATCCATGATGCTGGAAGCGTGTCTGGCGTCGATCGCAATGTGGTCAATCTGGTTGACGGTAGATTGATCTGCAGAACTCCAAATTAATTTGTGGATGTTGGATGTTGTTCGGGAAGAACAACATCCAACATCCACAAATTAATTTGGAGTTCTGAAGGGAAGACATATTTATTGGAATAATCGGGAAGATTATTCCAATAAATATGTCTTCCCTTCCCAGCTTGGCATTAAAATCGCCCAGGACTATTTTAATATCGTTGCCAGGACACTGCTCATACGTTTTGTCTGAGACCTCGAAGAACATATCTTTAGTGTTGTCGTCTTTCTCTTCTGTGGGGGCGTGCGCGAATATCAGGCTTATGTTGCCGAATTAAGCCTTGATGCGGATGGTCATGGGGTGCTCTTTGATGCACCTATAGCTCAAGACTTCTTGCCTAAGTCTGGCTCCAATGACCAAGCCACATCCAAATAACCGATGTTTGTTTTCTTGGTAGCATTCACCATAGTGAACAACGCAGTTGTTCTTCCTCGTTTTGCCCGGCCCATCCCATCGTATTTCCGGAATAGCGGTGATTTCTGCTTTATAGCAGTTAAGGGCCTCCGCTAATTCTTCGGCCGCACGTGGTCTGTTAAATTACCTAACATTCCACGTGCATATCCGAAGTTCGTTGTCCTCAACTCGTTTGCGTAGGTTGTCAACAGTAAATCCGTCCGTGTCCAAAGCTTTTGGGTGCTCCACAACTATGATGTTTTTAAGTGGCCAGAAACTCATCCTGACGGCACAACCCAAAACCTGGAGGGCTCCTTATAGGCCTTCAACCTTACCTTAACGGAACTTTAGACACCACCGTTGATTCCATCTCGGAAATTCCTCCGCTGCCGTCTGGATAAGGAGCGGTTCCTTAGTGGAAACATATCTACCCCTCTCGTTTGCTGCCCCCAACAACTTTCCACTGGGGTTGGAACCCAATGTCCAGTTGAGGTACTAGGCACCCGGTGTTCACCACGGGTAGGTGAGAGTAAGAGTTGATCGGTAGAGGTGGGTTTTGAGAAAAACCTGTGGACGCTTGTTTAACACCACCAATTTTTTTTTTAAATTGCTATGGTAAACAAATCACAGACTTACATTTTTTGAGAGTCCTTTTTTAATATTTCTGTGTTATAAATTGATATCCCATCCCTACTGTTTCTTGAGATCGAAAAAAGTTTCCCGAACGCTCAAACATACGTACAAACGCACTTACATGCATCTTTATAAAAACTTTTCATTTTAATTCTATTAGAAATGTCAAAACATTTAATTCGGCAAATTGGACCGATTAGGAAAACATCCTACGGGAAGGTAAAAAGCATTTTTAACTGTTTGTCTGGTATTACTTGGATGCTTGGTGTCAGTTAACAGAGCAATTCAACATTTTTTTAACTTTATGAGTAAATTCAGGGTTTAAAAATGGTGGAAGTTAATATTTCAATTTGAACTTTGTATAAAAGGGTTAAGTTTTCGGGGGTAGTACTGTTATAAGGGATGAAGGGGACCTAGAGTTTTAAAGTGAGAATGAACAGCTAATTTGCTTAAGCACTTTTCATGACAAGTGCCTTTTTCCACTGTTTGTGGCGTTAATGTTATTTTTTCGGAGGTAATACTGTTATCAGGGATGGAGGGGACCTAGTGTTTTAAGGTGAGTATATGAACAGCTGATTTGCGAAAGCACTTTTCATGACAAGTGCTTTTTTCCACTGTCTGTGGCATTAATGTTATTGACAATAATATTAAAAAATAGTCAAGTAGAGCTAAACTACACGAATTCTGAGACCAATTTACTCGTCCATAAACATAATATTATATGTTGCACCACAGCTCCTGCACATCTTAGTTGTTCAACGAACGAAAAATTTAGTAGTCATGGCTTTACAGCGTTTACCATTAATCGTAACGTTCTGGCAAGAATCATTCAATTAAATGCAAGCTTCATCATTTAACAAAATTATTATTCATTTATTTACAAAAAAGCATATGATTTTAAAAATACGAACTTACTTATGTCACCAAAGAGTCTGTTTTAAAATATTGCCTGTATTTAAAAACGTCAATACACCTGAAAAAAAAATTTAAAATTAAAAAAAAATTTAATTTGAAAATGGTTAGAACAATTTTTTTTAAATTTAATTCTTTTTAATATCTTAAACTGTTCAATTTTAGTTTAAAGATATGTATTCAGTTATTTAGAGCAATAATAATAAAAATTATAATACAACAATTTAAGAAAAAAAATATAAGCAATTACTTTTTTGATCATCAAAAACTATTAAGCCAATATAAAAGCTTGTACAGAAAAAAATTATTGAAATAGATTGATTAGTTCTTAAGAAAACTTAAAAACAAAATAACGGTTTTATGGGTGGTACCCCATTTGTAAGTCAGTTTAATAATTTGTTTGAAAATTAACTGAATTACAAGTATTTACCTTGTTTTTAGAACTTTGAAAGAAATATGGGAAAGCAAAAAAATTGTACAAAAACTCTGAGAGAAGCAATAACATGTAAACCTTAGGAAATTTCAAATAAGCTTAATTGCTCCAAAACGATGGTTTTTAATGCCATAAAATATGTTGAAAAACACAAGACTCGTGGCAAGACGGAGAAGAGCCCGTTAAATCACTGAAGCTCATGGTAGGTGAATTGTTCGTTTTGAGTTCCAAATCAATACGAAAGGAAGTTTTTTGTGAAGACCCAAATGCACTTTCAGCACGCTCTATTAGAGAACGATTGTATGAGGTACAGCTATTTGGAAAATCGGCCAGAAAAAAACCAATGCTATCATCAAAAAACTGAACGGCTAGGTTAGCTTTTGCCAGAGAACATGAGAACTGGACCATCTCACAGTGGAAACAAACATTGTGGAGTGACGAAACGAAGATCAATGGGTTGGTTCCGTTGGAAAAAAATATGTATAATAAACAAAAAATAAAAAAAAAACTGGGATGCGACCCACACTGATAACTTCCCATCCCGTCTGTCGATTTGTCTTGCTTAAAAGTTTGTCTATGTACTCGTGTCAATTTTTAAAAAATTTGCGTACAATTTTTTGTAGATTTTATTTTTTATGAAAAAACGGACTGTTGGATTTTTATATAAAAATTACTGAATATCGAAAACCATATTTTCTGTGAAATAATATAAGTTTGAAGAAAATATTTCAAATTTTTGAAAAGATATTTAAGTCGTTAATCAATTTTTATCAACATTTATACATTTTTTTTGAGTTTTTATTTTTTTGTAAAAAAACTGTCTATTCGATTTTTCTCAAAACTTGTCCTAATGTTGCAAACAATATTTTTATAAAGAAAAATTAGTAAGGAGCTGTTCTCTCAAATTTTAGAAAAAATATTTAAATCGAAAATCATTTTTTTTTCAACTTTTATTAATTTTTTTTTTAGGTTTTTATTTTTTGTAAGAAAACTGTCAATTCGATTTTTCATAACGTTTTTCAGAATGTTGAGAACAATATTTCTTTTAAGATAAAATAAGTTTGAAGCCCAAATTTCAAGTTTTTGAAAAGATATTTGAATCTATATTCAATTTTTACCAACTTTGAGTAATGTTTTGTTAAGATTTTTATTTTTTAAAACTATCAATTCGATTTTTTCTCAAAATTCCATCAGATGTCAAAAACATTATTCTTCGTTCCACAAAATTGTTTTGGATATGAAATTATATTTTACTATGTAGTGACAATTTTTTTTTAGTTTTTTTGATTTATAAAAAAAACCGTTAAAAAGATTTGTTTCAAAAAATATACTTCTTTGGAATTACGTTGCAATATATTACATAAAATTTAATTCAAGTCCCTAGCGTTTTTGGTTCGTAAGATATTTATTGTTAACCAAAATGTTCACCTTTTTTTTAAACTGCTATGGTAAAAAAACCACCCACGCAATTTTCTTGAGAGCCCTTTCTGTATGTTTCTGCCTTACTTTTTGTATAACAAAATTTATTTGAAATCGATATATCTTCTGGTTCTTGAGCTATGGACGACGAAAAAAACGTCGCGAACGTACGGACGTACGGACGTACGAACGTACGTACACACGCACGCACAGACATCTTTTTAAAAACCTTTTATTTCGACTCTAGGGACCTTGAAACATCGAGAAATGTCAAAATTTTCAATTTGAAAAATCGGACCCAATACAATAACTTCCTATGGGAATTTAAAAATAAATAAATTGGGTGGCGCAACAGTCCGTTTGAGAACCAGGGCCTAGTGACTAACAACTCTCAACCATTTCTGTCTGCGAGTACTGTTGTCAGGGATGGAAGGGACCTACAGTTTTAAGCCGCATCGGAACGGCAAATTTGACAAAGCACTTTTCATGACAAGAATTACTCTTGGAGAATTTGTCGATTCCTTGCAAGGAGCAGGACCCGTGAAAAGCACTTTAGGTGGCATAGGCAGGGATCGAACCCAAGACCTCTGACATGACAGTATAACGCACTTACCATCATGCCACGGGTAAAATAACTGTATAATTTACATTACTTTACAAACTACTCAGCACATACATGTACAGATTAGCGACACAACATCTTGAGCGACTAAGACTATATAAGACATTAATACAAGACAGAAGGACAGAGGAGAAAGAACAACAGACAGAAAGAACACATGACAACAGTACGCTGAAGGTTTCGAGACGTTAATCCACCTGTCTACTAACTGCGTTCACTGATGCTTGATTTTGGTGATCGATGGGAACCGAAGCTTTATCAGTGACTAGGCCGTTGTCGTTGTATAATTTCTTATAAGGCACTAGCCTTATAAGTTCCACAGATATTTGAGACAGTCGTTATTTGACTTCCAGCGAGTGAAAAAGTGTACATTTTTTTTTCAAATTTGCAAATTAAATATTTCCAAGTTTTTTAAATAAGTAATCGGCAGCCAAGTGGAGTTGGCTCCGAGGACGCCCTAGCGAGAGAACTTCGTTCGAGTGCCATTGCCCCATCAAACATCAGAAACCTGACAAACACTGAAATTGACCAACATTTACAACTGATGGACGAAACAATAAAATGACCGATAGAATGGACAATACCAAAGTACAAAGAACGGAACAATATGGACGCCTACAGAAACTCGACTATTGACGCACTACGCAGGAACAAGAGTGGCTTACTGACAAGACTCAAAAACTTGTACAGACGATTATCAGACCCACACGACTTGGAGGTTAGGACACTGAAGTTGTCAATAAAAAATGTCAATCTGTTAATCAAGGAGAACTACAGGTTATCAATTAACAAGTACTGGGACCGTAAGATCCGGTCAGTTAATTCCAGTGACCCTAGTATGTTCCCTAAAATCAACAAGATATTCAGAAAAAAGAACGATAATGACCTTCCGTGTCTGAAACTCCAAAGAACTCAAGAGAACAAAGACGTGCACAGGACAGCGCAAATAGATCCGAAGGAAAAAGTGGAGGCGGTCGGTGGGAGCTGCTTTCCAGCAAGTGTAAAGGTGAATGTTAGCATTCGCCTCAACCACGACCTGGAAAATAGAGCCCTACTTAAACACTTTTACCATCGAAATGATATGACACAATGGCGATCTGAAAACGAGGTTTCAAGCGGTTAAATGACGATTCCTTGGCAAATGCCATAATCGCAGAGCAAACGGGACCAAGTCCCTTGTTAGTGACGAAGGTTGAGCTTCAGCTCATCTTCAATTAAAAAAAAAATAAAGTCAGCAGGTGTCGATGGTATATTCTACTATTGTACTAAGAATTCTACCGATGGAAGCAATTGACATATACACCACGCTCTTCAATAATGCACTGAATAATGCATATTATCCAGCGCATTGGAAGACATCATATACATCCGTATGGTTAGGGGGTCCTTACGTAAAACTGAGCAGGCTTGGCATAAGCAAGCCATTCTTGATTACAATTTATGATGTGCTTAACGGTAGAAAGCTTGTTGTCAAAAGTGGCAATATAACTTCTACCACAACATTCACAATTAAAAATTGTCTTCAACAGGGAGCGGTGAATTCGCCGATTCTCTTCAGCATTTACACCAGCCAGCGATCTGATAGGTAGTCTTACAAAGGCAATTGCGTACGCCGATGATCAAATTGCGTACAGAACTGCCCGAAAGGTTGAGGTTATTAGAATTCTCTTGCAGCATGATTTCGACAAGATTCAGCGATATTGCGACGACTGGAAACTGAAAATAAATGTCCAGAAGTCGGAGACAATTCTGTTTCGCACTGCGGTGGCTAGAGCCACGAGGAATACGTGCAAGAATTGGGCAACGGGCAACCATTAGCGAGCAAAAGTGTAGTGAAGTACCTCGGTATCTGGTTAGATCAGTATTTATATTTCGACAGACATATAAATGCTGCTCTGACCCGGGCCAGAGGAGCCTTTGCTCTGACGAAACGGCTGTTTTTTAGCAGTCGGCTTGACCCCAGAGTTAAGGTAATTTGCTACATGGCCCTCTTACAGTCGATGATAGTTTATGGTTGTCCTGTGTATTTCAACATTGCCCCTTCCCAAATTGAGAAGTTTCGGATGTTTGAGCGGCAGTGTTTACGACGCTGTACCGGCTTATATCGAACAGCCGAATCTTCTTATGTGCATAACGTTTCCAACGAGGTCCTATACAACGGGGCTCGAATCAACAGAAGTGACAATTTCGTGATGAAACTCGTTCGAGTTCACATTGCAAGAGCTATGTCTTTGAACAACATTTTAATTTTCGGGGCGTTCTATCCGAAGGACGAGTATTTTGAGAGTGCACGCTTGAGCGGCTTCATTCCACCAGAAGAATTCCTGTTTTTAGATAGAAGCGGTCTGATACAGAATAGACTGGCAGTTCCGCTAATCTACCACGTCAGACGACGAACAGTGGATAGGCGACTCCTGTACAATCGAGACGTCATGGCACAAGACGGAGCAGAGCTTCTTCGGTTCAGTAGATCTATGTCCGAACTGATAGGGTGAAGCAGGAGTACCAGTTTTGATGGCTTCAATCGGCACTTGATATTGGGTAGTCCCGTTGGGGGTTTATGCTTTGGCCGGCTTACATACTTCTTTTATAGTTTTAGGGTTTAGTTTTAAGTAGAGTACGCATGGTGGCACAAAAAAAAAAGTTACATAGTTAGATTTGCTGCTGTGGTTGTTCGAGTTTAAGTTAGTTTTAAGTTTTATTTAGGTACCTAATTTTAAGTAGTTCTTAAGCAATAATAAAAAACGATATTGATATTAGGTTTTTAAATTTTCTTATGAATACAAAAATAAATAAAATTGAATTGAAGTTAAAATAACTCCTAGGACCGAAAGGAATTTGAATTAAGTATTATTGTTTAACTTAGAGTGTCCGTATGGGGCCAGTAAGTTAGTTGTTAGCTATGGTTAATTAGGCTAGTTTTATGAATTTTTGTTTACCTTTAGGATAGGTTTAAGTTTGAATTAATAAAAATGAATTAAAAATAAATTGAAAAGATATCTTTTTCTTTTCTTGAAAATTAGTTGTCGAAAAAACGGATTCTAAAGAACCTAGCGACCCTGGTCGATTGTTAAAATCTACAAAAATAAAAATTGTTTCAACTAGTTTCGAAATTTATTATCTTTTATTATATTTCCTCTATTAATTCTTCAAACGCCATTCTTGTTTCTGTTTTAGAATTACAATTTACAAGCAATCAATTCGATGTTTATAATAAAACATAGTGCGGTCGCAAGAAAAATAGGGAAGTATTTAAGACGGCATACCGGCGCATATTGGTCTTGAGGTTTTGAATATCAAAATGGGACGGAAAAAAAGAGTTGGTCAAAGTATTCCACATTCTCTATGTGCGGTTAAAAAATGAATCTCTATACTTGACAGTACGTTCGAAATTCAACTGAAGTGGTTAACGGGTGGAACGCAACTGAATAATTCCACAAAAAATTGTTTGTAAAAATATCGGTAAAACAATGAAAGGGATGAAACTTTGGGGCGATGTTCGAGTCATGTAAATGTTTCTGTTATAGTTCTATCGCCTATTATTCTCATAGCTTATTTGTACCCTATCCAAAAGAATTATACTCGTTTTAGGAGTAAATTTCAAATCTGCGAGTTATATTCAAGTTTTGGACAAATGAAGGCTTTGTAAATTACAGCCAGATCAGTATGGGTTAAACATTTCTTGTACTGTTCATCAGATACATCCTAAATACTTAGCAGCTTTTTAATCAATATCGAATATGTGATCATACCATTAGAGGTGATCACCGATACACATGAGTACTGAAGGTTGATTAGTTTCCTGGATGCAAGTGCCACTCATGGACAGCAGCATCGGGAGTGAGTTATGATTTAACGAAAGGAGACTTCATTGTGTTTTTGAAAGCATTAAATTCTACACGATTAATAATACTTACTTACTTACTTAAGGTGGCGCTACAGTCCTGTGTGAACTAGGGCCTCACCCAACAAACTTCTCCATCTAGCTCGGTCCCTAGCTAGATGTCTCCAGTTTCGTGCTCCAAGTTGGGTGAGGTCACCTTCCACTTGTGCGCGCCACCTGATCCGCGGTCTTCCTCTACTGCGCTGTCCTGTGGGTGCGGATTCGAAGACTTTCCGGGCCGGAGCATTGGTTTCCATGCGGTCTACGTGACCCAGCCATCTTAGTCGTTGGACTTTTACCCTTCTGGCTAAGTCTACGTCGCTGTACAGCCCGTACAGATCGTCGTTCCATCTTCTCCTCCACTCCAGTTCGATGCATACGAGACCGTAGATCACACGAAGAACTTTTCTCTCGAAGCGACCCAAGGTGCTTTCATCCGCTTTTGTCATGGTCCATGCTTCTGCATCGTATAGCAGGACGGGGATGATAAGGGTCTTATATAGCAACACTTTGGTCCCTCAAAAGAGGACTTTACCACTCAATTGCTTTCTTAGTCCAAAGAAACAGCGGTTAGCAAGAGTTAATCTTCATTTGATCTCAGCGCTGGTGTTGTTTTCTGCGTTTACAGCGGAGCCTAGGTAGACGAAGTCCTTGACTATCTCAAAGTTACGTCTGTCGATTGTGACGTTTTGACCAAAACGTCGGTGTTGTATGTCCTTTCTAGATGACAGCATGGACTTTGTTTTGCCCTCATTAACCGTTAAACCCACTTTTGCCGCCTCTGCCTCAATACTGACAAAAGCCCCATTGACATCACGCTGAGTTCTTCCGATTATGTCAATGTCATCAGCATATGCCAGTAATTGGACAGACTTTTGAAAGATAGTGCCTCTAGTGTTGACGTGTGAGCTCTGCACTATTCTTTCAAGCACGATGTTAAAAAAATCGCATGACAGCGCATCACCTTGTCTAAAGCCTTTTTTGACATCAAAAGGTTCTGTTAAGTTGTTTCCAACCTTTATGGAGCAGCGTGAATTCTCCATGGTCAGCCTGCACAAACGGATGAGTTTGGCAGAGATGCCAAAACTAGACATGGTTCTATACAGCTCCTCCCTGTAGATGCTGTCATATGCGGCCTTGAAATCGATGAAAAGATGGTGGGTGTCGATTTGGTGTTCTTGAGTTTTTTCCAGGATCTGCCGTAATGTGAATATTTGATCAACTGTGGACTTTCCTGGTCTAAACTCACACTGATAAGGACCTATCAGTTTGTTGACGATGGGCTCTAGACGTTCACATATTACGAGAAGATTTTATAGGCGATGTTAAGTAGACTTATTCCTCTATAGTTGGTGCAGTTTAGAGGGTCTCCTTTTTTCAGGATCGGGCAAACAATACTGAGGTTCCATTCATCGGGCATGCTTCTTCCGACCATATCTTACAGATAACTTATCTCCAGCTGCTTTAAGGAGCTTGGTTGGTCCTAACCAACTTATCTCCAGCTGCTTCAAAGAGCTCGCCATTCAAGCCATCCGCTCCAGTGGCTTTATTGGACTTCAGCATAGATATGGCAATCTTTACTTCGTCTAAGTCGGGAGGACGGGATTATTGGCTTTCGTCGTCTATATTGAATGGATCATCCTGCCTGACAGCGGAATTCAGTTCTTCGTCGCCGTTATACAGTCTGCAGAAGTGGTCCTTCCATATCCTCAGCATTGACTGCGGTTCCACTATGATGTTTCCACTTTCGTCTTTGCAGCCTTCGGTTCTAGGTTTATGTACCTGTGAATTTCGTTTCACCTGTTCATAAAACTTTTGAACCTCATTCCTGCTTTTATACCTCTCAACATCTTCGACCGCACGCTTCTCATGCCCTCTGTTTTTCCTTCTGAGAAGTCGGCGTTCCTCTCGCCTCTTCTGCTCATAGAGCTCACGAGCAGCTCTTGTCCTTTTATGCAGCGCCGCTTTGCGTGCCTCCTGTTTGGCTGCATTTGCCTGCCGATATTCCTCATCAAACCAGGGGGTTCTTGTTGGTGGCTGTTTGAAACCTAGCACATCAGAGGCGGCTTCTCTGATTGCATCTTGGCAATGTTGCCACTAGTTTTCGATACATTGTGTTGGCGGCAGAGAACTTCGAGAGAGGTTACTTGTAACTCAGTCGGAAAAGGATTTGGTGATTGTAGCCGTTCGACGTTGTATCTTCTCCCAGCACCTCCCTCTCTTGCCTTGGGTCTGGAAATCCGAAGTGCTACATTGGCTACAATGAGGTACTGGTCCGAGTCGATGTTAGCTCCTCGGAAAGTTCGTACATCCATGATGCTGGAAGCGTGTCTGGCGTCGATCGCAATATGGTCAATCTGGTTGATGGTAGATTGATCTGGAGAAGTCCAAGTTCCTTTGTGGATGTTGAGGTGTGGAAAACGTGGACTGGCTACCATTACGTTTCGCCCCGCAGTAAAATCTATGAGCCTGAATCCATTGTCGGAAGTGTTGTCGTGCAGGCTGTTCTTCCTGATTATTCCACCAAAGATGTCTTCCCTTCCTAGCTTGGCATTAAAATCGCCCAGGACTATTTTAATATCGTAGCTAGGGCACTGCTCATATGTTTTGTCTACGAGCTCGAAGAACATATCTTTGGTGTTGTCGTCTTTCTCTTCTGTGGGGGCGTACGCGAATATCAGGCTTATGTTGCCGAATTTAGCCTTGATGCGTATGGTCATGAGGCGCTCATTGATGCACCTATAGCTCAAGACTTCTTGCCCAAGTCTGGCTCCGATGACAAATCCGCATCCAAATAAGCGCTGTTGGTTTTCGTGATAGCAGTCACCATAGTAGATATCGCAGTTTTTCATCCTCTTTTTGCCGGGCCCATCCATCGTATTTCCTGGATGGCGGTGATATCTGCTTTATATCGTTCTTGGGCCTCCGCTTATTCTTCAGCCGCACGTGGTCTGTTAAGGGACCTAACATTCCACGTGCATATCCGAAGTTCGTTGTCCTTTATTCGTTTGCGTTGGTTGTCAACAGTAAATCCGTCCGTATCCGAGGCTTGTTGGTGCTTCGCAACTATGAAAGCTTTTACGTGGCCAGGAAGTCACCCCGACGCACAACCTCCAACCTGGTGGGCCAGATCCTAAGTATAACTCCAAGGACGGGGAGCCGGATAAAACCGCTCCTTACAGGCCTGGGCTTCGAGTAAGTCGAAGAAGCCCTATAAGGTGTTCACTAAGTAGTTCAACCTTACTGGAACTGTAGACGCCACCGTTGATTCCATCTCGGGAATTCCTCCGCTGCCGTCTGGATAAGGAGAGGTGCCTTAGTGGAAACACCTCTCCCCACCTCTCTCGTTTGCTGCCCCCAACAACTTTCCACTGGGGTCGGAACCCATCTCCAGTTGAGGTACTAGTCACCCGATGTTCACCACGTGGAGGTGAGAGTAGGAGTTGATAGACAGAGGTTGGTTTTAAGAAAAAACCTGTGGACGCTTGTGTCCTCTTGAATGCACATGTCTACCATTTGAACATCACGATTAATAATTCCCTATCAGAAAGTACTGCCGAGATCGAAATTTAACAAGCTTATCATACGCTGCCGGTAAAGTTCCACATCTGAAAGACAAGGATGTTAATCTATAGAAACGAATATTTAAAGCTGAGGCTATTCTCGTCTGCAAAGCTGATACCGTTCATGAATATAAGGAAAAGAGTCGGAAATAAAACGGAGCACTGTTGAACACCAGCTAGAAAAGGTAATTTCTTATCCCACTAAGAAGAGACGCATTAAGCATGCATTTAAAAATGTTATGCGCAATAATGGAATTTATTTAACAAATTCTTCGAGAAGCAATTACCTTACGAAGCTAAAATGAAGCTTTAAGTACCTTTAAGGAATTCGATAGCAAACATTTTGCCTTAAATCTTGATAACTCTTCTTTCGATCACACAACTCATCGATTCTAAAACCTAAACTAATATTATTTAATAAATAAATTTAAATAGAACTTTTATACTGACAATACAAAACAAAAAACACTTTAAAAATCACATAATTTTGTTTGCAAATATCAAAGGCCATATCGATAGCCATGACGATATATCCTCAATACGTCTCAATCATAGCAAAATGACTTGTTATAAAATTCCATGAATGTGATGTGAAACATATCTCCGTTCTTTTTATTTTAATAAATTTTCTTTAAATCTAGTTACCTATCAATTTATTTTCAAGTCTTCTGTTGCTGACATCAGTCACAAAAATATTTCTTCGTCCTGTAGCGCCAGGATATCATGGAGTATAAAATATGACACAATTTCTTATATTAAAAGAAAATTCATAATATCTATAAGTGATACAGAATTTATTTATCCAACAGTATTGCTCTGCTGATGAAGTTTAAATGGATCAAGCACATTAAGTACCTACCTATATACATTTTTTGCTTCAGTTGACTTCTATTAAGCTATAAGCTTTACCTACTTAACACTGTTTTACCCTACATTTTAGCACCTGCATATTAACCACTTAAAAAATAGATGAAATATGTATAACATTATATCAAAGCTCGAAGTCGTTCATGTTTAAGTACGAAAAATTGACTGAAGTGAGCTCATACATACATAGCCCCTCAACTTTGCAATACATGCATCAACAGCAGCGGTGTGAAGCATATCTATGTCCTTTTCTATAGGTTACCTTACCTACCTCTATTCAAAAACTATTTACGCGACAAACGGAATAAATTTCCACGTAAATGGATCTAGCACAGAAGTACACAGGTTTTGGTATAGGTTATAGGTGTATAGGTACTTAGTGGAAAATATTTTACTTCACTCCTCCAAATATGACAGAATTCTGGCACTTTTCCATGTAGTACATGTTCTTGCACTTCCAGGTAACATGGCGCACAGCATCTGCTCGAGGCATTTTCAATTTGTTAATCGAAAAGTTTGCACTTTTCAACCCAGCAGCCAGCAAGCAGCGGCCCGGCCCACAACCGACCGACGACGACGGGTTGGGCTGGGCTGAGCTGTGCCGGGCACATTTAGTTCTATGATGTCCTGAATGGCTCTCTTCGATGCTAACTTAAATTCGTTGTTTTTCACGTCATAGTCATGTCTTGGCATAAAAATCTTTCTCCAATTGACTGAACAAGAATTTTTCCCGTAATCGATTTTTTTTATAAAGCTTATTCAATGGAGGAAGACTTTTAAATGGTAAGAAATATGTTTTTTGTTTGCCCATTAAAAAAGTTTTTAAATATGGATTCATTGTTTAATGGAAATGATTAAAGAAAAATAAGTTAGTACATAATTCAAATACATAGAAAACATAAATATTAGAGTATATCAAAGGGATTGCCTATTCTTCGTAGGCAATTCTCAACAGTTATAGCTACAGTCCATACAAAAAGGACTATTCACCTTGGAATAGTTGTCATATGAACATTGTATTTAAATTTGCATATTTCTTTCATAAAATTGTAAAAATTCAAAAACAATTTTTTTCCTCTTATCTGCCAAATGAAATTTCGAAAATATGGTTTTTTTTTCGCATACTACTTCTCAATATTGTTATTTATTTTGATGCGGCTTTAGCCGACTTAGGCACCAAGTCTTGAGTTATAGGTGCATTAACGAGCGCCTCATAAACTCGAAAGCTGAAATTAAGTTCGAAAATTGTATGAGCATTTAAAACGAAATTTACAAGTACATAAACCTCGAATCGAAGGCTGCAAAGACGAAAGTGGATAAATCATAGAGGAACCGCAATGCTGAGGATATGGACGGGCCACTTCTGCATACTGTTTAAGGGCGACGATGAACCGAATTCCGTTGTCACTTTGTCATGCAGGAAGATCCATTTAATATTAACAACGAAAGCCAACAATCCCGTCTTCCCTAAGACGAAATAATGATTGTCATATCTAAGCTGAAGTCTTACAACGGCTCTGGAACAGATGACAGGTGCTGTATAGAGCCACGTCTACTTGTGGCATTCGTGCCAAAATCGTCCGTTTGTGCAGGATAATCATGGGGCATTCGCGGTTTGGAAACAAATTAACCGAATTTTCTAGATGTCGAAATAGAATAAAGACAAGGTGATGAGTGATTCTTTAACATCGTTCTGGAAAGAAAAGTCCACGTCAGGCCCGTAGCCAGGATTTCGGTTCGGGGAGGGGGAGCTTGTTCACTTTGGAAGAAGTAATTCAATATACAAAACATTAAAAAAAAAAACAAATAATATAAATGTTTTATTTTTGTTTGTATTTTTTTTTTGTATTTAATTAAATAAATAGTTTGGATTTTTACAGCAATAAACTCCTTGTCTTTTTTTAGAAATAATGTCGATCACTTCATCTGGATCCACATCAAAACCTGAGTGAACAGACAGCATTGCAAGTGCGCTTAGTCTTAGCCAATAACGCTTCGGGATACTGTTTTGATCCTTTTCATCGTTGAAACTGGTAGTGTGGAAGAGGAAGAGGGATCCATCGATGAAATTTTTTCGCACCAGAGTATGTACTCCGCTTTAACAGCTGACAAGGATATTGCGTTATTGAAGTAGAGTGTTAGATTTTCCATTTCGTTTACTCGATTGGCGGCATCAAAACCTGGAAGCAGTGCTTGAAGCGATAGTAAAACGTCCTCTTTGACCATAAATCTGTCAGTAAGATTTTATATAAGAGAATCTAGACAGGAAATAAGTATAGAAACTCTAAAATAGTCTTCTGGACATGATGTTTCTGGATTAGAGCGCGTTGTTTTTCAATGAAAGCCTTGGAATTCAAATAAACCTTGGACTTCAAATAAATCCCTGGCAAGTTGTGATGCGGATTGAAAAGCGTCTCTGAAAAAGTCTCTGGCAGTTTCTCTTATGTTCTTAAGAGAACTTAAGACTTGTTTCGTGTGATTTATCGCAGACACGAAATTTAAAGATTCATTTTGAAGGAACATTGGTAAGGGTAGCGTTAAACTGAAAAGTTTTTCGCATACCATGAGGCTTACCAGAAAATCACATCTTTGAATTGCTGCTAACAGAGTTGATGCTTTTGAAGACATTGCCCACGTCTTGGTGGATATTTCTTCAAGACTAAAAGCAATACATTTGAAGAGCTCTACAAATGAAAGAATGCTGTCATGCCTTTCAATATACCTTGTTTTACAAAGGCACAAAAGTCGTTTTTTTCTGCTTTCTGGTGCGTATTTTTGGATGGCGATTTGAAAAGTCTTATTTGCATTTGAATGGTTTCGGAAGAAATTAGCTATTTCGCTTACTACACCAAGCCAATTGCGAATCGCGGGTGTTGACATGGCATTAGACAGAGCCAGGTTCAAGCGATGACTTGCACAGTGAACATATCTGGCATTTGGATACTGTTGCCTTATCCTACTCTGTACTCCACTTAAGTGGCCTGACATATTTTCCGCTTCGTCATAACCTTGGCCAACACACTAGTTCATATCTAGATGTAGTTTCTCACATCGCTGCAATATGGTTTTAGTCAGGTTTTCAGAAGTTTGGTCATCAACAGGAATAAAACCTACAAAATCTTCCCGAAGCATACTTTTCGTTAGCTCTGTACAGCAGTCAACATATCGGACACATATTGAAAATTGCTCAGTGTCAGAAACATCCAATGTTTCATCAGCTAGAATGCTAAAACAACTCGATCTTATAACCCGGTTAGATATTTTTCTGGTGACAATATTAGAGCATATATATAAGATTTCGTTTTGGATATCTGGGCTTATATACAGTAGCGAGCAAAACTGGAAACATAACAGAGCGAATCCAACCAAAATTGTAATAAAAGTTTATTAAACCTAGGTTCCAGTATCATTATGTTTTTTTTTTATTGAATAGGGGCTAAATATAATTATAAAAAATAAAATCAGATTCATAACTTTATTTGTAAATAAAAAATTAATAAATACAATTCTGCTTTTTGTTTTAAGTTTTGCACGTTCGGAAAAAAACCTGGGCTTGAGCCCCTCTAGCTCCCCCCTGGAAACGTGCCTGGTCCACGTTAATACTAGAGCTACTATCTTTCAAAAAACTGTCCGATTACTGGCATATACTGATAACATGGATGAAAATTGGATGAATGAAATTAATTTAAGAGATATCAAGTACCGAACGTCAATATTTACCAAGTTTGCGTACTATTTTTTGTAGATTTTATTTTTGTATGAAAAAACGGCCTGTTTGATTTTTATAAAAAGAACTAGGTACTGAATATCGAAAACAATATTTTCCGTGAAATAAAAAGAGTTTGAAGACAATTTTTTTTGAGAGCCCTTTCTGCATTTTTCTGCATTATTATCTGTATAACAAAATTTATTTAAAGTCAATATCTCTTCTGGTTCTTGAGCTATTAACGTCGCGAACATACGGACGCACGGACAGGCAGGCAGTTTCCATGGCTTTATTGAGGGCTGGTTAAAACAGACTTTTCAGAGTCGCCCTATATTTTGGCCAATCTGTTTTCCTATAATTCCGGAAAACTTCAATAAGTGTGAATTGGATGTATCTATGATCGGAGAACGAGTGCTCCTTTGATACTCTCCAATTCAGTATTTTATTTGAGAGATGTAACGAGACAAGAGTTATATCTTATACTTCTTGTCGATTTTTAGATTTGGTTCACTACCTACATTAATTACTACATGAATACTTGTTAATCAAAAAGAGACTTACCTCTGTTATTTATATCGGTGCTACACCTAGTAGTATCATGCGCATTGGTGTCGCAGCCGATAATCAGGTTGGTTTTACGTCTTGTTGATTCAGCGACCGTCTTCTCCATAATGGAACCAGGCAGCAGGCCTTGGTGGTCGTGGCCCAAATACAATGATAATAGCCAGTAGGTATGCTTGTCTTTTACCATACTGGTTGTGGTGATGTCTTTATCACTGACATTAGAGATTTCAAAATCCAGGGCTCTTGGATGAGAACGACATCTTCCCCAGTTTTTGACAGGCGGAAAAGAAAGAAGGTCGAAGCCATTTTAGAGTGTTGGAGATTAATTTATAGTATTTGCAGCATCTTGGCTACAGATTTAGGCAGATCAACCTCCACCACTATTAAATCCAGTTCATCCAGATCGGACGAAGAGGAACCTAACAGTACATCGTCTTCCTGAAGAACTTTGTTGATTGAGTCATCGGTCTCCATTAGTGATAAACTTTTGACATTTACAGTAGAAGACTGTGCTACGACAGAAGGGGCCTTGCTATTTTCTCATCCACATCCAACAATGGTAAGGTGATCATAGTACTGGGATCTCGTACGTCTAGCGACACTGCTTCGGAAGAAGACTGTGCTGTGACAAAAGAAGGCTCAGGTACATCATCATCCACTACCAAGGATGGAAAGGTGATAGCAGTACTGGTACCCCCTACGTCTGGCTACACAGCCTTCGAAGAGGGTTATGGAGGCTCGCTTGAAGCATCTACCTCATCTGTTTTATAAACGTGGAGCGTGAATGACTTAAACCGTATCTTATCAGTCCCTTATCTCGCGCCAGAGAAGCCTCCGGTTTCGCGATCTTCCAGTTGTGACAAAGGAGGTCCGGGTTTGCTGGTCTTGATCATTTCACTAATGTCATCGGGACATGAGGGTTCTTTCGGGATAAATGCGAGAGCTCTCGGCCAGCAAGGAATATCTTCCTTTGCAACGACCTCGAGTTTTGCGCCTGGCCAGACTTCGCCCAGCATACTTCAAATCGTTACAAGCGATGAGTTTGATATGACCTTGCGCCAACCCCTATCGCTTGTTACAGACGATGGTCCCGGATGCTCTCTCATGACTTTGACAAAACCAGCCGATAGCCCCAGTTTCACCATCTGCCAACGATCAGAGGTAATCGTGCCATCAATATTGGTCCTATCAATGACCGCGACTATGATCTTTTTGGGCTCTTTAAACACATCAATAAAAAGTTTAGTGAAAGGTACTCTAGGCATGTTGGGAGTGCTGGTGTTCTGCACTGTGGGCTTTTTAGGGACGGTGTTGAAATCCTCCAAAGACCTTTGTTGCTTTGAAGTGGAGTCGTAGCGACTAGTTTTGTCTAGCATGGATTTAGCCTACTCCTGCCTCTTGCTAAGGATGGGATTACTTCCATCCCCCATTGTTGAACCAGGGGATTTTAGAATCCTCATCGCATAACGCCGTTGTTTATATGAGCTTTAAGGAGTAATCTGGAGAGGTTTACTTTCTTTGGTAGTGGAAAGATCATTATTCACGAACTTTCCACTACCGACCTGAGAAAGCGTTTTCATCAATGATACATCCTTTACCATATCGGAAGATGGGCAGTAACTTGGCACAAGCCCTTCTTCGGTGTTTGGCACACGAGTAACGATAGTCGACGTAGCCGCCGAACTGCCGCCCGGTGTAAATAAAACCTGTACCGCCCACAAAGATGGGCAGTGACTTGACACAAACCCTTTTCCGATGTTTGGGACAGGTGCAACGACAAGCGACGTTGCCGCCGAACTCCCACCCGGTGTAGCTGGAGTACCGGTACCGGTTTGACATTTTTGCTTTTGTTTTAAATTATTCATTAGATTAACACAAGTAGGCGAAGTAAAATTAAAGGTAAAGGTAAAGGTAAAGGTAAAGGTAAAGGTAAAGGTAAAGGTAAAGGTAAAGGTAAAGGTAAAGGTAAAGGTAAAGGTAAAGGTAAAGGTAAAGGTAAAGGTAAAGGTAAAGGTAAAGGTAAAGGTAAAGGTAAAGGTAAAGGTAAAGGTAAAGGTAAAGGTAAAGGTAAAGGTAAAGGTAAAGGTAAAGGTAAAGGTAAAGGTAAAGGTAAAGGTAAAGGTAAAGGTAAAGGTAAAGGTAAATGTAAAGGTAAATGTAAAGGTAAAGGTAAAGGTAAAGGTAAAGGTAAAGGTAAAGGTAAAGGTAAAGGTAAAGGTAAAGGTAAAGGTAAAGGTAAAGGTAAAGGTAAAGGTAAAGGTAAAGGTAAAGGTAAAGGTAAAGGTAAAGGTAAAGGTAAAGGTAAAGGTAAAGGTAAAGGTAAAGGTAAAGGTAAAGGTAAAGGTAAAGGTAAAGGTAAAGGTAAAGGTAAAGGTAAAGGTAAAGGTAAAGGTAAAGGTAAAGGTGTCCACCTGTGCAGAGATTCGCTTACACAAATAAGGCTAGCTAACTCGGAGGTATCCGAATACTCCGGTAACGACTGAGCTATTTTTAGAAATTGGGCTCTCAGCCTGGCTGATCATCGGCAAGGGTCGTATAACACCTTAAATCCAGCCCAATTGGGAAGTGGAAGGGAGGGATATGTTTTGGAAAAGGAGAGACGAACAGCAATCAAGCCATAAGCGTGCCAGGAAGGAAACAATGTATTGACAGACAGTGAAATACTATACAATCCCTCCAAGAGTAATTCTAGTCTTGAAAGTTGCTTTCTCAAATTAGCCATTCGGTTTCGGCTTAAAACATCCCTAATAACAGTACTCGCACACAGGAATGAGAGTTGTAAGTCACTAGGCCCTAGTTCCCAACAAACTGTTGCTACACATAATTTATTTTATTTCTGCTGCTTCCTTGGGCTTCGAAAGCAATTGAGTAGTAAAGCCCTCTTTCTAGACACCAAAGTGTCGCTATATAAAAAAGCATTGTCTAAGACAAAAGTGGATGAAAATACTTAGGGTCGTTTCGAGAAAATCGTTATTTGCGTGATTTACGGTACCGTATGGATGGAAGGTGTGTGTAGGAGAAAATACAAAACAGAATAATAGACTTTTAAGACCAATGAACTTAACTTCTTCCAAACAGTTAAAGCATCGTTTCGATTTCAACTCGACTGCCTTTGATGTGATATTGTCTCGTCTGGTATACTCCTTTATCTAACCAACTTAAAAGATGTCACAAAATGTAGGTACGATATGGATTCGTTAAAAAAGTATATATTAACCTTAGTTTCACCATTTCTAAATGTCATCTAGAAATTTCATCTAGAAAATTACCCTTTCCCTTAAACATGAAAGATTTTCATATGGATTACTAAAAAAAAACATTAAAACAGTATGAATAATATCCAACCAAATTTCAAATGGATCAACTACATCTACAAGACCAAAGAATAGCTTTTAAAAAAATTCACAAACCTCGAATTTCAATATCGAAATTGGAAGTATGCTCGATTACTCATCAGCGAATGGAATGGTCTGTGATATGTATCAGATTTCAGATATGATTTGAACTGCTCGTATCCAACATGACATTTCTTTCAACGAATTTGGTTTTTCCTTCTAAACGGTCCAACACGCCAATGGGTTAAAATAAGTTCAAAAAAAATATCTGGAACACAAAAGAACGTTTTTGACATGGATCTACTCTATAGGTAGGTGCCTGTGATATGAAACCCTTAAATCAAAAGAATAGTGCAGGACCTATATATGGATTTTTTTTTGAACCGGAAATATGACATGCTCGCAGTCCCTGTTGCCCGCATATATGTATATTCAAACCTTCCGGATAAGTCAGGGAATACCTATACCCGTAACAACTTATACATGTAGCACAGAACCTATTTCGTTTATCCGGAATTCGAACATTTTTAGCCTTAGCAAATATATGTGTGTATAGATAGGAGGATGAATTCAATCGTTTCCGTCATCCTTGGGACAGACAAGCAAGTCCGAAGGAAATCCAGGGAATTTAATATTAGCATGAACATTTTTTCAATTACTAATTTTTCTTTTCTGAGTTTTAAAATATTCAACTGTAGGGAAATTCCGATACCGTTTTTTCCTTATTTCACGACGCGGAAGGTATTTTAACAGGTAAGGTAGGTTTAGGTAAACTTGGTGTGTATCCATGTTATTGCTCCTTTCTTTTGGTGTTATATCATCGTAGATTTTCCTTACTCTAATATTTGATATATATCCAACAAAATGTATACCTATGCGAATCATTATTGGTGTCACACCAGCCAACTTAACTTTATCCAAACACAAAGAAATAGTATATGATACATGGACTTATGCTTTCGGTCTTTAGTACAGTATTGACAAAGATTTTCTATATAAATCACATTTTTATTGAAGGGTTCCGTCTAACGTTACTTGGATTAGTATAAATTGAAATCCTTTATAGAAGAAATGGTCCAAAAAAGTCCAAAAAATATGCGTTGCACAGATTCACAAATTGATGAGTAGACCAGACTTGAAAGTTCTAACAAAGGTGTTTTTGTTTTTAATTAATTTTTATTAATTTATACTTAAAACTATCTTAAATTTAGACACAAATTCATAAAAGCAGCCCAATTAACCATAACTTATTGGTCACATACGGAAAATCTAAGTTAAACAATAATACTTAATTCTATTGCCTTTCAGGCTTAATATCTATTTTACTTAGCAAATAAAAAAAAAATGTCAATAAAAATAAAGAAGAAGCTCTGCTCCGTCTTGTGCCATAACGTCTCGATTGTACAGAAGTCTCCTATCCACTGTTCGTCGTCTGACGTGGTAGATTAACGGAACTGCCAGTCTATCGTGTATCAGACCGCTTCTATCTAAAAAGAGGAATGCCTCTGGTGGAATGAAGCCACTTAAGCGTGCACTTTTAAAATACTCGTCATTCGGATAGAACGGCCCGAAAATTAAATTGTTTATCGAAGACATAGCTCTTGCAATGTGACCTTGAACGTGTTTCATCACGAAATTGTCAATTCTTTTGATTCGAGCCCCGTTGTATATGAAGTCGTTTGAATAATAATGCACATAAGAAGATTCGGCTGTTCGATATAAGCCGGTACAGCGTCGTCGTAAACACTGCCGCTCGAACACCCGAAACTTCTTCATCTGGGAAGGGGCAACGTTGAACCACACACGACACCCATAAACGATCATTGGCCGTATGAGGGCCATGTAGCAAATTACCTTCAATCTGGGTCAAGCCGACTGCTAAAAAACAGCTGTTTCGTCACACCGAAGGCTCCTCTGGCCCTGGTCAGAGCAGCATTTATATGTCTGTCGAAATAAAAATACTGAACCAACCAGATACCAAGGTACTTCACTACAGTATTGCTCGCTAATGGTTGCCCGTGAAGATCAACGATGACCATCTTGCGCCAATTCTTGCACGTATCCCTCGTGGCCTCAGCCAACGGAGTCCGGAACAGAATTGTCTCCGACTTCTGGACATTTATTTTCAGTTTCCAGTCATCAAAATGTCGCTGAATCTTGTCGAAATCAAGCTGCAAGAGAATTCTAATACTCCCAACCTTTCGGGCCGTTCTGTACGCAATTGGATCGTCGGCATACGCCATTGCCTTTGTAAGACTACCTTTCAGATCGCTGGTGAAAATGCTGAAGAGAATCGGCGAATTCACTGCTCCCTGTTGAAAACCAATTTTAAGAATGTTCTGGTAGAAGTTACATTGCCACTTTTGACAGCAAACTTTCTACCGTTAAGCATATCATAAAGTATATATAACAATGGCTTGCTTATGATAAGCCTGCTCAGTTTTAGGTAAAGACCCTCTAACCATACGGTGTCAAAGGCCTTTTCCAAATCAACCAGAACAGCACCTGTGCATTGTTGTTTTGATTTATTCCATGGGATATCAGAAACGAGTTTAGACGTAGCATGAATTGTGTCATGACCCGCCTTGAACCCGAACGGTTTACCCGGAATTATTTTGTTGTCCGCAGCCCACTTAGTCAGAGTCCTACTGATGATCTCTCCGAAAACTTTGCTGATGCTTGAAAGAAGTCTTATCGACCGAAAATTTGACGGGTTGGAGTTGTCCTTTCCCTTTTTCGGGACAGGCGTGGATTCGAAGAATTTCTGGAACGAAGCATTATTTTCAATGTGCTCTAACCCAAACATCTCAGTCGTTGGACTTTTACACCTCTGGCTAAGTATACGTCGCTGTAGATCACACGAAGAACTTTTCTCTCAAACCGACCCAAGATGCTTTGAACCGCTTTTGTCATAGTCCATGCTTCTGCACCGTATATCAGGACGGGGATGAGAAGGGTCTTCTATAGCAACACTCTGGTCCTACGAGAGAGGACTTTACCATTCGATTGCTTTCTTAGTCTAAAGAAACAGCGGTTAGCAAAAGTTATTGTTCGTTTGATCTCAGCGCTGGTGTTGTTTTCTGTGTTAATAGCGGAGCATTGGTAGACGAAGTCCTTGACTACCCCAAAGTTACCTCTGTCGATGGTGACGTTTTGACCAAGACATCGGTGTTGTATATCCTTTCTTGATGACAGCATGTACTTTGTTTTGCCCTCATTAACCGTTAAACCCATTTTTGCCGTCTCTGCCTCAATACTCACAAAAGCCCCATTGACATCACGCTGAGTTCTTCCGATTATGTCAATGTCATCAGCATATGCTAGTAATTGGACAGACTTTTGAAAGATAGAGCCTCTAGTGTTGACATGTGCGCTCTGCACTATTTGTCAAGCACGATGTTAAAAAAATCACATGACAGCGAATCACCTTGTCTAAAACCTTTTTTGACATCTAAAGGTTCTGTTAAGTTGTTTCCAACCTTTATGGAGCAGCGTGAATTCTCCATGGTCATCCTGCACAAACGGACGAGTTCATCAGGGATGCCAAAACTAGACATGGCTCTATACAGCTTGTCCCTGTAGATGCTGCCATATGCGGCTTTGAAATCGATGAAAAGATGGTGGGTGTCGATTTGGTGTTCTTGTGTTTTTTCCAGGATCTGCTGTTATGTGAATATTTTATCAACTGTTGACTTTCCTGGTCTTAAACCACACTGATAAGGACCTATCAGGTTATTGACGATGGGCTTTAGACGTTTACATATTACGGCAGAGAAGATTTTATAGGCGATGTTAAGTATACTGATTCCTCTATAGTTGAGGGTATATAGAGGGTCTAATTTTTTCAGGATCGGGCAAACAATACTAAGGTTCCATTCATAGGGCATTCCTTCTTCCGACCATATCTTACAGATAAGTTGGTGCATGCTCCTAACCAACTTATCTCCAGCTGCTTTAAAGAGCTCAGCATTCAAGCCATCCGCTTCATCGGCGTTATTAGGCTTCAGCTTAGATATGGCAATCTTTACTTCGTCTAAGTCCGGATTAGTTCGCTTTAACGACACAAGACAGCCTTGGGCTTTCGAAGCATTAAATTCCACGCAATTTTTATTTCCCATTTTACAATGCTGTTTAGATCGGAATTTGATGAGCTTATCGTTGTAGTTCCAAATCCGAAGAAGAGGGATGTGATTCTAAAAAAGAATTATAGAAAGCTAAAAATTCTATCGTCAACGGGAAAATGTATTGGATTATATGTTGCAGACAGGACATCATTAAAGAAAAAGTGATGGAGATAGAACAGAGCCCTGGGGCACACCAGCATTAATTTTTGGGTTTTGAGACTTGTAATTCATGGATGAGACATAAAGTTTAGCACAAAATGCAATCATTGTAAAGTCAAAACTTTAATTTGTTCACGAGATATCGAGAGATATCGAAAATCAATGTTTTCCAATTTAGTTTACTGTTTTTGTAGACTTTATTTTTTATGAATAAACTGACTATTGGATTTTAATTAAATTTTAACTAAATGTTAAAAACTATGTTTTTTATAAGCTGAAATTAGTATGAACGTCGAAAATCAATTGTTATCAAGTTTTAGTATTGTTTCTTTAAGATTTCTATTTTTGTAAAATAACTTTCAATTCGATTTTTCTAAAAATTTTGCTGAGAGTTAAAAACAATATTTTAGTAATCTTTTTTATGTTTTTGTTTTTTTTTTTTGCAAACAAATTACCAGTTTATTTTTCTCAAGACTGTACGCGATATCAAAAACAATATTCTTCGTTTAATACCTTTTTTCAGTTTTGATTTTGATTTTTTTTTGTACTAGTTTGGTGTCACGTCGCGCCTTTCTCCTTCTTTCTGTGTTATTATCTGTGTAGCATAATTCGATATCTCTATTGTTTCTTCGGGTATTGACGACGAAAAAAGCTTCCCGAAATTACGAGCGTACAAATACGCTCACTCAAACATCTCTCTAAAAATCTTTTATTAAGATTTTAGGGACCTTAAAACGTCGAAAAATTTAAATTAAAAAAACCGGATCGATTACTATAACTCCCTATGATAAGTTAAAAACTTTGACATTTATTAGACAACAGTACATTGTTGCGCGTTGTGTTTATTGTCAAAATTATGTTTAATATCGAAAAATAAAAACGTTCAAGTCCTTTTCTAAAACAATAAAACAAAATTTCATCAAAATTTAATTAATTAATTAGTTTAATTAGTTTTTAGTACTTAAGCGACCCTACTATAGGTTCCAAATCTCGATCACGGGGACGACTTAAGTGGTCCTTAGTGTTTAATGTTCGTTTTAATTGAAAAACTTTTCAGGGGTACCACACTCACGTTGTCACTGTCTTATCTCATTCAAACCTTTCCGATCCACTGCAATACGATGTAAAAAGACTTCACTTTTTACTGTGACTGTTTTATCATATAAAAGGACCTCTGCATAATCCTTTAGTTTTTTCAGCATTATTATAAGATTCTCAGTCGTTAATGTTTTGGTCCACAGGTGTGCTTACAAAATTTTAGAAATCTATTTTTTCTTAACTTATTTAAGATTTGTTGAGATTTGTGGTTAAAAATAAAAATTTAAATTTATTAAATTCGAATTAGAAAACATCACCAAGAGTATTTGCACACTACTGTATTTATGTCACAACATTATGCTTGGTCTTGAGTGTGGCTCTTCTTATACTCGTATATTCTTCTAAGACCTACCTTGCATTTAATGCGAAAACTTTTTCACTTGATCATTCGATTTTGAATTATGTATGAAAGGAGCCTTCCTGACGTTGGTTGGTTTGGTTGTTGGCTTTTCTTGAGATTATATATGTTAGTGGTGTTTTTGGTAGATATATGTAGTCCATTGGCACCTGTCACTGGACTTGTATCTTTCATTCCTTCAGTCACAACAAAGTGTGGCATGGCCTTCCATAAAATAAGTTATGGGAGCACTTTAAGTAGGTTGAATTATCTTGGACGCTCACAATAAAATTGCAAATTCGGGTTTGGGTGGGCTTTGGCTTTGATATAGGTTGAGCCTTATGTGTCCTCTGTATATGTATATGTATAACGTTTTTAGTAGTGTAAGTAAGTATGTGGGTAATGATGAGTGGGAATTTAATGGACTGCTGTATTGAATTAAATTCAGAAGAGCGAAGAACACCCTTTTGTCAAACAATGTTTTAATGGCAGACATTGTGTTTTATGGGCTTCTCATGAACAAAGTATAAGGTTAAGGGAATATATGAACAAAACGAGAGTTTATAGTAAGTCAAATTTAATGGAGAGTGTCATATATTACATATCTATCATTCTATCTATATCCATATATTCTTCTTAGAAAAGGTTTTCATTTTGAATTTTATAAAGGTGTAAGGATTATGTATGGATGTGGAGTGTACAATATATATGAACCTTTCTTGACGTGACAACATGTACGTTTTAGATTTATCACATAATTCGTTTGGTATCTGTTGGCTACCGTAAATATAAATTCTTCCATACTTTTTTGTTGTTGTTGTTGAAAGGTACCTTTTTTGCAATATCTTTGAAAACGACAAGGTGTAAGGTGCTTGAAGTTATAGGTAAGTTTTATCACAAAATATTTGGCTTAAGTACAGTTTTGACACACTCTGAAGGAGACATGAGAGTATTCCCCTTACTAGACAGATATGTATGAATTTACTAGACGCATATTCATATCTCTTCACCTTTAGGAAGTAGTTTTAAAGTTTGCTGATGTGGAGGCAAATATCAATTTTAATTTGACATTTCCCATGTAAAATACAAGATTTATACGCGTTAATACGACATGCAGCTTATGAACACCTTTTTCAAAAGATGTGTTTGCAAAGAAATGTGTTTAGTAAAAAACTTTTTACGCCATTATCAATTAGGCCTCCGAAGATTCAAACAATTGAATGGTGTCAACAATCAAGTAATTCCAAAATGGTAAGAGTTAAGTTTACTCTGAATTTGTTTGAGGTGAAACGGGAAAAAGCACTCTGTAATAATTGTTGTTTTAAAAATTGCAGCTTTGTGTTTGAAATTAAATAAGAGAAGCAACTTCCCATATCAGTAAAGCACATATAGTCGGCTTGCTTTCAAAACTTCGTAAGTCGAAAATGGTACAATTTCCAGGAGACACAAAAACAGTTTTAAAATAGAAAAAAATGTTAAGGTTTTTTTCGTTTAATAAGTTTTTACTTATAATTTGAAATACATTTTGTTATAAACTTCCGTGATAACTGCATGAGATCAAATTTATAAATGATAACGAGTTCTTGAAAAATTAATTAATTTTGTTCACCAGGGATAATTTGGAACAGCAAATACATAAGTAAGTCTCTGTTTTTTTCTGGTTTGAAAATCGAAGCTCAGATCAGTTGAATCATAATATTCATAGTAGTCTTTGTGTAAAACAACCTCAAGTTGTTGCAAATACAATCATTTTTCTTTTTGATTTCAAGCTTTCATTGTTAACTTCCCATAGGAAGTTATTGTAATGGGTTCGATTTGTCAAATTGAAAATTTTGACATTTCTCGACGTTTCAAGGTCAATAGAGTCGAAATAAAAGATTTTTTAGAAAGATGTCTGTGCGTGCGTGTGTACGTACGTTCGTACGTCCGTACGTCCGTACGTTCGCCACGTTTTTTTCGTCCTCCATAGCTCAAGAACCAGAAGAGATATCAACTTCAAATAAATTTTTGTATACAGATAATAAGGCAAAAAGATGCGGAAAGGGCACTCAAGAAAATTGCGTGGGTAGTTTTTTTACCATAGCAGTTTGAAAAAAGGTGAACATTTTGGTTAACGCTAAATATCTTACGAATCAAAAACGCTAGAAACTTGAATTAAATTTTATATAATAATTGTAACGTGATATCAAAGAAGTATATTTTTTGAAAAAAATCCATTTAACGGTTTTTTTTATAAATAAAAAAACTGAAAAAAATTTGTCACCTCAAAAATTTAACGACTAAAATATGATTTCATCTCCAAAACAATTTTGTGCAACGAAAAATAATGTTTTTGACATCTGATACAATTTTGAAAAAAATCGAATTGACAGTTTTTGTGAAAACAAAATAAAAATCTAAAAAAAACATTACTCAAAGTTGGTAAGAATTGAATATCGATTCAAACATCTTTTCAAAAACTTGAAATTTAGGCTTCAAGCTTATTTTATCTTATTGTTTTCAACATTCTGAAAAATGTTGAGAAAAATCGAATTACTAGTTTTTTTACAAAAAAAAAAAAAAATAAAAAAAAACATTAATAAAAGTTGGTAAAAATTGATTTTCAACTCAAATTTCATTTCAAAACTTTGAGATATTGGCTTTAATTTACTTTTATCTTTCAAAAAATATTGTTGTCAACATTCTGTAAAATTTTGAAAAAAATCAAATTGACAGTATTTTTACAAAAAATTAAAAACCGAAAAAAATAAAAAAAAAAAAACGTTTATAAAAAATGATTTTCCACTGAAATATCTTTTCAAAAACTTGAGATAATAGCTTATAACTAATTTTTACTTATAAAAAATATTGTTTTCAACATTAGGACAAATTTTGAGAAAAAACGAATTGATAGTTTATTAACAAAAAATAAAAACCTAAAAAAAAAATGTATAAAAGTTGGTAAAAATTGATTTTCGACTCAAATATCTTTAAAAAAAATTTAAATATCGGCTTCAAACTAATTTTATCTTAAAAAAAATATTGTTCCCAACATTCGGTAAAATTTTGAAAAAATTGAATTGACAGTTTTTTACAAAAAAATAAAACACTAAAAAAAAGCAACACTAAAACTTGGTAAAAATTTATTTTCGACTCAAATTGCCTTTCAAAAATTAAAAATATTGGCTTCAAACATATTTTATTTCACAGAAAATATTGTTTTCGATATTCAGTAATTTTTATATAAAATTCCAAAACTACAAAAAATAGTACGCAAATTTGGTAAAAATTGATACGAGTACATATGGACAAACTTTTAAGCAAGACAAATCGACGACAATCGAAATCGGATGGGAAGTTATCAGTGTGGTCGCATCCCAGCCTCTTTTTAAGTATTGGAATGCAAGCAAAATGCACACTTCTTCGGTGAGAAGGATTTTTAGATTCGCAACGGTGGATCCACGGGAAGGGTCATGACCCCTACCACCGCAGATTTTTTTTAATTTTCGTAGGAATGTCAACATATTTTATTACGTTAATGAAAATGACCCCATTATATTTTACATTATTTATTTTTATATATCAACAACAAATTGGTATTTTATCGCTTTAAACTAGGTTGCTAAAGGTATTCGTTTTAACTAAGGGCTGGGCCAACAACATAATATGAATCGGAAATCCAAGCGTATTCATAATATGAATCGGAAATCGAAGCGTATTCATAATATGAATGGGAAATGCATCCCTATTCCAATCATCAAATTTTGACTAATTGACTATCAAGGGGGGGGGAGGTCATATGAGTAATAAAGTTTATACAGTTAAGTTGTATAATTTAGGATTTCGTCTAAAGATATCATTATTATTTTATATATACATTCACCAAAAAACGGTTTGCTGTCAAAAACAACTAAAATCTTTGTTTTCACACATTTTAGAATTTGGAAAAAGCTTAAGTAATGCTTAAAACAATTTTCGTAACATTTTTTTCGGGAGAAAGATAAAGTATTTAGTTTGTTAAGAAGTAACCTCGAATAAGATATCGCCAATTTGATATTTAACTGCATTGAAATTCCTGAAACTCGTCTTCAATTCTATCCTTTGTTTTGTTGATGCACATAAATACCGTGAGGCTTTCTTGAAGTGTTTTGTCTTTCAAAGTAATTTTCTTTCTTGAAATGTTTTGTCTTTCAAAGTAATTTTCTATTAAATACTTTTTTTTTAATTCTTAAAAAATTAAAAAATTCTACTTTTAAAATGCATATGCTTCGGATGCTCTATAAAAACAATTTAAACACGAATTTCAAGAATATGCTATACATGTCAACAAAACATCAAAAGTGACACTTTCGTTAAACTAATAGTAAATTGAAAAACATACTTAAAGTTTCATATTTATTAATTTAATATAATAGCTTTGAATCTCTCGAAAACTGAAGTGAAACAAATTCTACAACGTATAATTTGTTAGTTGTACAGTTTTGTTTCTTCTTAAGTTATTTGTTTAACTAAATTATGTACTTAAATGTACCTATTTGCTTAAATTCAAGAACCAAACAATTTTCTACTTAAAATTTTAAAGTTCACGCAAAACAGTAATTTTTTTAGAATTTGTCTTTTAGCATCAGCTCCAATCTACGACTAAGCTGACTACTAGAGTGCGTGAAGTTAGCAACCCTTTTTATGATTTTCTAATTTTGGAAAGTTGTTACAGGTTTTTCCCGGTTTGTTCCTCATTGTTCCAATTTTTTTTTTTAAATACCCAAAAATGGGGGTTTAGACCCCAAATACAGTTTTTGACCTAGGCCCTCCTTTTTGGAAAATCGATTTTTTGAAAATTGTTCCAGGTTGTTCTAGTTGTTCTGAACATTGTTCTAAATTTTTGGACCACTATAATCAAAATTTTAAAAGATAGGGACAAAATTTGAAAGTTCCAAAACTTGTTCCCAATTGTTCCGCTGCTCTTCTTAATTGTTCCAGAGATTCGTTTCTTAATATAAAAATTTTAGTATGAAAAATTTACAAAAAATGCATCCCCGCCCCCTTTTCCAAAATCGAAAATATAAATTCAAAACTAATTCAAAACTATTCAAAAATGAAGAGTTGGAGCCGAAAAAACACTTTAAGTCGAACAATCAATATTAAGAAAAGAATCACTGGAAAAGTTTAGAAGAGCCCCGGAACAATTGGGAACACATTTTGGAAGTAATGTAATGTAATGTAAGTAATTCGGAAAAGGGGGGGGGCTAGAATGTTCAGAACAATTAGAACAACCTGAAACAATTTTCAAACAGTTTTTGTGGTCAAAAACCCCAATTGGGTATTTAAAAAAAAAACTTTGGAACAATGCGGAACAAACCGGAAACAACCTGGAACAACTTTCCAAAATTTGAAAATCAAAAAAAGGGGGGATAACTTCATGCACTCTGACTATTATCGATAGTAGTAATAGACTCCCGAAAATTGAGCTAGACAAAATACGCCAAAATAAAGCCAGAACATTTTTGATAACAAATTCTGTTTTATGTTCCTACGAAAAAAGATCACATATTCTGGTGGACTTTCTCAATTTCTGGATTTCCGTGTCTCTATTTTTATAGCCAATAAGAACAGAATGTAGGGAGTCGGCCAAAGTAAATAGTTAGACAATATTTTGCTTGACAACAGTATTCTAAAAAATCTAATAACAAAAATTGTCACTTATAAGCCTTTGAAATATAGAAATGTGACTTTAGGATACACATTATGGTATTTAAAATTTGGCAGCTTAAATATTAAAGAGCATTTTTAAGCGGTGCTCAAAAACTCATCTTTATGTTTAGTGTGTGCAATAAACCCCCGCCCCCCGTGATTACGAGTCTGGATCCGCCCTTACATCTTCTAACCGCTACTTTGACAAAGCTCTCAAATAGGTAACTTGTGGATCTATAAAGAGTTATATGCCGCACTGTAGTTCAGAAAAAAGGTACAATTAAGATGTGCAACAGAATACGATTCTGGAAGATTCCTCGCATGCTATTACAGGCTTACCACTTTTTAAATGGGTATTGCAATGCTTATTAGGAAATTTGTTTTGTAACTGGTTGGTAGACACAAAAAAGGAATCATGTTGGAATCACAACGTATTGATATTTAGATTCAGTGATTTTGTTGTCCTCATAACTTTATATAATAATGTCATTATTCATCAACCCAATTTAATGTTTGGGATGATTTTTTAGAATGTGTAATGTGGTAGGTATGTGTTTAGGCTTTGTAGTTCCAACATTTACCTACCACATTCCACCTGAATCTGTTAAGAAGTTAACTTGATTAAACTATTCTCTGATTTGCCGATTAATTTAATTTTGTTTTTATTATAATTTTTTATTTTAACTTCCAATAGAAAGGGATTGTGATCGGTCCGATTTGACGAATTGAAAATGTTGACATTTCTAGACGTTTCAAGGTACATATAGTCGAAACAAAAGATTTTACCATAGCAATTTAAAAAAGGTTAAGCCAAAATATTTCACGGACAATATTTGTCGTCTCTAATATTTAACGAAGTATAACGTTTTTGATATCTGGTTAAATTTTTAGAAAAATAGAATTAACAAGTTTGTTTTTTTCATAAAAAACTAAAATCTACAAAAAAAAAGTACGCACAATTGGCAAAAATGTATGTTCGGTTCTCGATATCTCGTGAACAATAAAATATATTGCCTTCAAATTTATTTCATTCATCCAATTTATATTTGTTTAATAACAAATAAAACCTTTTCAGAAATGCTTTTAAAATTGATTTGATGGATTTTGAACATTTAATACTGACAGTATTTTTTGAAATACCTACAGCCAATACTTTGAAATAGTTCTTACATCAATTCAAAAATCGATCTAATAAATCTCAGTTTATATTTAAAATTTAATTTTAAAAATATAAAAGCATAATTTACTGAGTCAGAGTAAATTTATTATTGAGTTTTAGAGACTTAAGCATCGGTTTAGTAAAACTAAGTTCCAACGAATTCTAAACTGCTTCCGTAGCACCCGGTAGAATTTTTTGACATATATTTCTGACATTCTATATCACCAAATGTTTACGGTTCACAGCAAATGTTGCCATCCCACAAACAAAAAACAGACTCGTGAAAAATGTAGTCCCTTGGTAGAATGCCCAAATCGCTTCCTTGAGTAAGAATAAACAACACCTATAGACAATTTTTAAGAGGTACCCTAATACAACTAATCTTATCAACTATCGAAAAGCTAACGCCTTATTTCGAAGACAAGTCAAAGCATCAGAAATCGAAAGTTTTAAACAATTTACTTCAAAACTGAACCCACATACATCGATATAAAAAACCGGGCAGATGTAAGAACGCTTACACCCCACTCAAGAAAAACAATCAAAACAGATTCAGTAACTCTAAAAGATTCAAAAGCAATAGCCGAACACTTTGCAAATCGATGGTTCACCTATTCTAACGATAATAATTTTTCGACCCAATTTTGTAATGCGAAACGTTTAGCTCTAAGCCATAACCTTACGACCCCCAATTTACTTCCACCTGCGAAATTTCTTGAACAGCCTTTTAACTTTCTTGAATTAGAAAGTAATTTAAGCTTGGTTAAAGGTAAAACACCTGGATTCGAACGTATTCCTTACCCGATGTTAAAAAATGCACCTCTTATTGTCAAAAAACGTGTTCTGGAGTTAATTATTAATATTTATGATCAAGGAATCCTTCCACAATCTTGGAAAATCGCCACTAACATTCCAATACCGAAACCGAAAAAACAACCATCTGATAGCAATAGCTATAGACCAATTTCACTCTTATCTTGCACAAGCAAACTCGTAGAAAAATTGTCTGAAAACAACTTCTTTGGTTTATTGAAACGAAAAATCTCATAAATCTTAACCAAGTTGCTTTTAAAAACGGTCGCAGTACTATAGATTCACTCCTACACAACGACGAATTCGTAGCATCTGCAATGTCCTGCAAAAGCCATGTGTCAATCGTTTCAATTGACTTGGAAAAACCCCTTTGATTTTAACAGTTGGAATATTGGTCCAGAAATGTACAGTTTTGTTAAATCATTTCTAACAAACCGATTTTTCAGAACTAGAATTAATAATTTGTATTTGAACAATGGTATACCACAAGGATCTCCTCTTTCGGTGTTCCTTTTTTCAATTGCCTATAATGCCATCAGTGACATAATAATAAGATTCAAAAATATAGATCATTCATTATATGCCGACGACCTTTATATAATGACCAAATGTAATGATATGTCACGAACAATCAATTTATTTATGGACGTTTTAACTTCCATAAGCAACTGGTGCACCCAGTCAGGTGCAATTATTTCACCAGATAAAAATAAGCATCTACACATCTGTAGAAAACGCAATTGTAGAAATCATATTATTAATATAAGCAATATAAATATACAAACTGTAAATACTTTAAGCATCATAGGTATTCTATTTGATAACAAGTTTAACTTTAAAAAACATTGTACAGATTTGAAAACAAAATTAGCATCTAGACTTAATGTTATAAAATATTTATCTTCACGTAAAAGCTTTGTACACATTAACACACTCATCTACATAACAAAAGCTATCTTCTGCTCCAAACTCGACTATGGCCTTACTATTTACGGCAAAACTGCAAATTCAAACCTTAAAATCCTGCACCCAATATATCACGCAGCAATAAGGGCTAGCCTCAAATCATTCGGAACAACGCCAATTATAAACATGATGACTGAAGGTGGATTTTACTCTATCGAAGATAGGAGGGACTCCCTCATATCAAAAGTTCTCCCAAAAATATGCGAATCATACAACTCGCCAATTCACAACGACGCAAACAAAATTATTCGCAGAATGAAATTTCCTAAGCAACCATCAACCCTTTATAAAGCCTTCTCTTTTGGAAAAGGCTTCGAATAGACCTTACTATTAAAAGTATATACCCATTGAAAAGTTCCCGACATGGAAATTCACATTGGATACCATCGACACCCATCTATCTATATATCCAAAAGACTATACCTCTAAATAAAAGTATATGCAACTTTTCCTAAACCTTATGCAGACTTATCCTACAAGCACCTGGAACGCAATCTACACCGATGGTTCCAAGAGTAGTGAAGGTACTGGATACGCTGTCGTTGACAAACACGGAGTATCTTGCTTTACTGAGAAACTTCCAGCTTATTTTTCAATTTTTTCTGCTGAAGCCTTAGCAATTTTAAGGGCAACAATGATAGCCAAATCAACAAACAAAAAAACCATCATCCTCACCGACAGTCTTTCAACATTATTTGCCATAAAAAACATAAAACACCGAAAACAAACTATCAATAAAATACGAGACAACATTATATCTCATGGTCAAAAATTAAGATTAGTCTGGATCCCAGGGCATGTCAACATTTCGGGAAATGAAGCCGCAGACAGAGAAGCTAAAACTATTTTTGTATGCCCCAACACAGCGGTCACGCAACACCGCCCACCCAAAAAGGCCTCCAAAGAATGATAGACGCATACTGGTAGCGTAAGCGGAAAGAATATTGGGCTCACCATATTCACCACTACTCGACAGTTAACAAAGAAGGCGAACCTGCCATTTATCCCACAACCACGTCCTCAAAAATGAACAAGTGTTTTACAAGATTGAGACTTGGACATCCCTGGATAACCAACAACCATTTATTAAAAACAGAACCTCCACCAATTTGCCACCTCTGCCATACAAATACTATATTATCAATTCAACATTTAACAGCAGAATGCATTAAGGTCAATAGCTTATTTAAAAATGTTCATAATACTACTTTTCTAACTTTGCTTTTAATTCCTACTGAAAAAAACATAAAATCTTACAAATTCTTAAACTTGATTCATGTATGTATATAATATTAATACCTTATTTCTCAACTACCGGGGGAGCGAGCGAGGCTGGCATGTACGTGGACTTTATCATCCCCCCACCTGCATTCTTCGGCCACTCCCCCTGGATCTTTACATCACTTATGTGGAAATTAATAAATAATAATAATAATAATATTGAATGTTACTCAGTTTTCATTTAGCGGTTTACTATTTTTTTTGTTTTCAATATTACATACACGTAGTGTTTTGTATTGTTTACTTTTAAAACGTTTTTGCGGTTGGAATGCTAATGGACCTTAACGTTACAGAAATTCAAAAAAGGCCTTAAGCACTTTATGATTTCCTTTTGGAACGTTCATAGAATTGTAGTTATTGTGGTGTGAGTAAAGGGATCAGGCCCGTTGTTGGAAAAATATTAATGAGAGTAACACGGATTTGAAACTTCCATGTCCAAAAATTGTGAGCTGGACTTATCCGCGTCCATAACTACTTTTTCTAACCATTTAATAATATTGCACACTAAACAAATTCGGTGACTTTAAATTAAATAAAACCATATTACCACATAATTAAATCGTTCAAAAAAATCAAACAAAATTAAACCGAGTTTTAAGATCCTAGACAGTTAAATTTGAAGGAATGATAAATCGCAGTATTGTCACAGATTGAGGTCTAAATCAGAGTTATGACGCCCGATAACTTGATGAAGGAATGAGTAAGAACTCAACCGACTTTTAATTTTTTAATAAACCGAGTTTTAGAGACTACAAATTTGTCAAGCAATTTTCACCTAATTTAAATAAGGCAGGATTGGAATGTTTGACTACACAATTGTTATTGCTATAAAGGGTGATTTCTTAGCTATTATCTTTTTGGCAAAACTGGCAGCAACACTGACGCACGTTTCTTGTTTTGTTTCTATAATTTAACGATGAGTGAATGATGAACAACGCTTCCAAAGTATTATCAAAATGCGTGCTTAGTGAAGAAATTTCATCGCGCGCTTCTTCCATTTTATGGTCACTTTAATTGACATACTAAAGCGGCAATTCGGGCTATTGTGACTAAATTTCGAACCACCATTTTAACATTGTTTGGCGTTAAACCACCAACACGCTTACGTAGAGTGCGAACTAAAGAAAATATCGCAGCTGTATCGGCCAGTGTTAATGATGACCATAAATTATCTATTCATCGCCGTTCGCAGCGGTTGGGCCTCTGTTACTCCACAACGTGGATAATTTCGGGAAAGGTGTTAGGTGTGATGCCTTTTAAAATATAGCTGGTGCAAGAATTAAAGCCCATCGAACTACTGCAACTTAAAATTTTTGGTGAATGGGCTCTTGGAAAAATTGTCCGAAGATCCACTTTGTTACCGAAAATTTGTGTTCAGCTCATTTTTCTCAATGGCTATGTAAATAAGCAGAATTTACGATATTGGAGTGAATATCAGCCAAAAGCACTGCAAGCACTACCAATGCATCCAGAAAAAGTCACAACTTGGTGCGGTTTATGGGCTGGTGGCGTCATTGGACCGTACTTCTTAACTGTGAAGCGCTACCTTGAGATGATATCCAACTTTTTTTCCCCAAAATGCAAGAGCTAGACTTGCATGACATTTACTTTCAACTAGACGGTGCCGCATGCCTCACAGCACGCGCAATAATGGACTTATTGAGAGGCGAGTTCGGTAAATATTTTATTTCACGTTCGGGACCGGTCAATTGGCCTCCTAGATCGTGTGATTTATTTTTTGTCGAGCTATGATAAAGCTCAAGCCAGCTACAATTGACGCATTGGAAGATAACATTGAAGCGTTTATTCATGAGATACCGTCCGAAATGTTGAAAAGAGTATGCAAAAATGGGACTAAGCGGATGAACCATTTGAGCCAAAGGCAGGGTCTATAGCTTTTCAAACATCACCGTTTACTTAGATACAATTTATTTACTGTTCGTGTAATAACAAGGTCAACACAACTATTATTAAACTTTTCGTGTCCTTAAAATTTTGGCAATAGTTATGGGATTACTTTCATACATGATATCACACTCCTCTACGTATTTATATTTTTTATTTTTGTAATGCTATGTTTTTTGTTAAACAAGGCAATAAAAAAAATTTGTATTCTTAGTGCGTCAACTGAAAATCTCTTGATATTTTTCTGGTCAAATAAAACATGAACTAAAAATAAAAGTATCAAAACAAAAAAGAAAAGAAAATCTTTCAACATAAAATCAATATCTTAAGTCATATAAAACAAAACTTTCCTTATGTCAGGAACCTCTATCTTCTGATGTATACCATGTACAATGTGGTTATGAGAATGAAAATCAAAATGGTTTTGTCGCTTTTCGAGGAAACATTCACTTCACATAAAAATTGAAAGTGGGAAGCGGAAAAAGAACTTTAGCACAAAAAATCGTTCCACGATACTCGTATTGTTGGTTTTTTATTTTTCTTTTATTTTTTAGTATAGGGCGGCTTTATCATTTTTTTCCACAAGAATTTATTTTTTTACTAAAGCTGTAGTATGAGAACTCTTTTCTTTGACTTTTAGGGTGGTATATTCGCATTCAGTGTTATAAAGCTTATGCATTGACTGTAAGTATATATACTATACACTATATAACGTAAAAAGCAGAAAGCGCAAAGGATAAATAATCCTTTCGATGAGTCTAATAAAAAAGCGATCATCTTCATTGTGGTTAAAGGGAACGTACAAAATTTATTCCAAACCACTATCTGGGTATAGGGATAAACTGTTACTGGATGTGCTTTGCGAGTTTAATCCTCCCCTCTAAAGTATACCTATACCTAAATAATACGTTATATGCTCTTAAGTTTTATGAGAACCGCATCCTTTTGACGACAACGAAGACGACAACGACGAAGAATACGACGACGAGGGGTGGATGCTTCATGACATTTTCCACAAGTATAATTTGCTGAAAACAAAAGAAAACGCGTTGTCGGATCGTTTAAATTTTGTTTTACTTAAGATTGAACTTTCTCAAACCATGAAAACCAACGCAACGTTTTGTTTATTGTTTAGCCAATAACAATGGAAAACTTTATGGTGGATTCTGAAATCTGGTACAGCTAAAAAGAGTTATGAAAATGATTAACGAAAGTATTTTTATAAAAAAAGTAGCCTAGAATACAATATACTATAACAACAGTTACAATATAAGGAAATAATTAGATACTCGTATATCTATCAAGTGAATCTATACTAACGCGAAGTAAGGAATTTTTAATTTATGTAGGAGTTTGACAAAAATAAATTCAAAAATTTTGAAAACAATGATGTGGAAACTTCGATAAAGTAACCCAAGGCTATCTCTTAGTTTCCTCAAACATAAAAGAAGGTCTTCAAAAAAAATATGTCGAAGAACCGAGGATGATGTTACCTGACATTCGTACCACAAACTAATTTCGGTATAATCTTTAGCAGAGAAGTTGATTTTTAATGGTTTATAAACGGTGATTTTTTAAGAGCTTGAGAACTTTAAAAAAAAAAAAAACGCATAAAATTTGCAAAATCTCATCGATTCTTTATTTGAAACCTTAGATTTGTCCTTGACATTTACTTTTTGATGATAATTTCATTTAAATGTTGACCGCGGCTGCGTCTTAGGTGGTCCATTCGGAAAGTCCAATTTTGGGTAACTTTTTCGAGCATTTCGGCCGGAATAGCCCGAATTTCTTCGGAAATGTTGTCTTCCAAAGCTGGAATAGTTGCTGGCTTATTTGTGTAGACTTTAGACTTGACGTAGCCCCACAAAAAATAGTCTAAAGGCGTTAAATCGCATGATCTTGGTGGCCAACTTACCGGTCCATTCCTTGAGATGAATTGTTCTCCGAAGTTTTCCCTCAAAATGGCCATAGAATCGCGAGCTGTGTGGCATGTAGCGCCATCTTGTTGAAACCGCATGTCAACCAAGTTCAGTTCTTCCATTTTTGGCAACAAAAAGTTTGTTAGCATTGAACGATAGCGATCGCCATTCACCGTAACGTTGCGTCCAACAGCATCTTTGAAAAAATGCGGTCCAATGATTCCACCAGCGTACAAACCACACCAAACAGTGCATTTTTCAGGATGCATGGGCAGTTCTTGAACGGCTTCTGGTTGCTCTTCACTCCAAATGCGGCAATTTTGCTTATTTACGTAGCCATTCAACCAGAAATGAGCCTCATCGCTGAACAAAATTTGTCGATAAAAAAGCGGATTTTCTGCCAACTTTTCTAGGGCCCATTCACTAAAAATTCGACGTTGTGGCAGATCGTTCGGCTTCAGTTCTTGCACGAGCTATATTTTATACGGTTTTACACCAAGATCTTTGCGTAAAATCTTCCATGTGGTCGAATAACACAAACCCAATTGCTGCTAACGGCGACGAATCGACATTTCACGGTCTTCAGCAACACTCTCAGAAACAGACGCAATATTCTCTTCTGTACGCACTGTACGCATTCGTGTGGTTGGTTTAATGTCCAATAAAGTAAACTGAGTGCGAAACTTGGTCACAATCGCATTAATTGTTTGCTCACTTGGTCGATTATGTAGACCATAAATTGGACGTAAAGCGCGAAACACATTTCGAACCGAACACTAATTTTGGTAATAAAATTCAATGATTTGCAAGCGTTGCTCGTTAGTAAGTCTATTCATGATGAAATGTCAAAGCATACTGAGCATCTTTCTCTTTGACACCATGTCTGAAATCCCGCGTGATCTGTCAAATACAAATGCATGAAAATCCTAACCTCAAAAAAATCACCCTTTATATCCTGCGTTTGTTGATATTTTCAGCTTCTCTAGCTTTTTTTATTGTTCGCAATGCCAACTCCCGAATGTGGTCCCTTTTATCAAACAACATACTGATAAGCAGGTTTTCTGGATGTGCAAAATGAGCATTTCTTTCTATAACAGAATCCACAACACATCTCAAATTTTCGGGTAAATATCGAAAGAACATAATTAATTGGAAAATATGTTCAGCTAGATCCTAAAAAGACGCCTGTCGCTTGATTAGGAACTAAATTGGAGCGTATACTTTGACGACGTAGTTGACAAGCAATAGCAAATTCTCTCATGGACGAAGAGTACTAACATAAAGTCTCAGTATGCGATTAGCTGAAGTAAACCATCTCTAGTGCCCCATTTTTCCAGGTTGACGGTTTGCCAGCTCAGGAGAACAGAAACCAGTAGACACAGCTTGACATATCTGATAAAGATATTTTTGATCCGTACTAAGTTCATCAACCACATTTTTCGGCAAGTCAGGCATATTACCAGCCACTGCACAAAAGCTCACGGTGGTTTACTTTCGCAATCAGCTAATTATTTCCCAATAGGCCCAGAATATTCTCGAGGACCCGAAATGAAACCATCTTATGTCAAGAATATATATCGAAGAGGTAACTCATTGGTTTCTTCAAGAACTCCTCTAAATATTGAATCCTCCCTTCCAACCAGTGTTACGAGTGTCAGTTCCGTCACATCCATTGCAAAGCACGTCATCTTAATTCCAACCTTGACTCTCTAAAATGGTTGTGATGGAAGCGACAGCAGCAAGGCAGATCGCGTCGATAAACCGTATCGATCACATACCTTGGCAACTGTTGGCAACATCAATCTATTGCAATAAGCTCTTGAAGTCGATGGTGCCTCTGTCAAAGGGGGGTTTGTTGGGGATGCTTCTTTAACCCAATGTGTTTCTGGGAAGATTCACGCACGTTTAAACACAAAACAGGTGGTGAGATTTTATAGAAGAGTCAGAAAGAAAACAACGGGATTGACTAGCTACCCAGGAGCCTGCAAAGATAAGGAGTACCGTAGTCGAGACGCAGTCAATGCTAAACATCTGGAGAGATCATTTCAACCAGCTGCTTAATGGTGATGAATTAAACGATTCCGCCATCCAGTGAGCAGCTACCAAATCCATTTGGTTGACCATCTAGAGTTCCACCCACCCGACCAGAGTGAGATCAAACTAGCCATCATCACTTTGAAGTCGAACAGAGCGGCTGGTGATAACGATTTGCAGGGGGAGAAATATCTGATAATTAGCATGCACCAGCTAGTTCCTGAAATTTCGTCGGAAGAAAGCATGCCCGATGAGTGGAACTTAAGAACCATCCACCCGATCCGTAAAGAAGGTGACAGCCTTCTTTGCACCAACTACAAAGGCATTAGCGTTTAAAAGGCATGCAAGATCTTGCCAAGCATGCAACTGCTTAAATATTGTTCTTGAAAGAGTGATGCGCAACACTAACGCTAATACAAGTGGAACGATCTTCCAAAAATCCACACAATATCTTAGATATGCAAATGACATCGACATTATGGGAAGAACCAAACAGATGCTTTCTCTTATATTGAGTCTGAGGCGAAGAAAATCGGTCTTGACATTAACGAGGACAAAACGAAGTATTAACTGTCGTCAAATAGAGTCGATTCACACCGTAGCCTTGGTCAAAACGTGAAAATTGATAGCTATAACTTGGAACAAGGAAGGTTCTGCGTACGATCTATGGTCCGGTTTGTCGACAGGCAAAGTAACATCTGGTGGAGAAGATACAATCATGCGTTATACAAGCTGTACAGCGACTTGTCATGGACTCGATAAAAGTAAGTTCTGTTGTTTTTTTATAAAAGGAGTAAAATTTTATTATAACCGCCAATATATATATCTTTGCAGATCATACCACAAAAGGGTAAGAGAACTGTGTCTCAAACCGCTTCAGGTAAAAGGGGAACTTAAGTGACAATGGTTGCAATTGTCAATGCAGCTGGAAACCATATTCCTCCTGTCTATATACATATGTCCTCGAAAGAAGTCAAATCATTTATTCATGAAAGGGGCCATATCTGGGGCCATTGGCTTTTTTTCTGACAGTGGGTGGATGACTGCAGAAATGCATCTAAAAGTCTTAGAACACTTAATCGGTTTTCAAAATGTTCAAAAGAAGATCCTACAGACCTGCTCCTAGACAATCATACTTCGCACTGTTCACTCGATGCTATTTTGTATTGCAGCGATAATGTGATCGTTATGCTTCCGTTCCCACCTTATACGTCTCATCGTTTGCAGCCCCTAGACGTTTCGGTGTTCGGACCATTTAAACGACAGTGCAAGGTATCGTTTAACAACTATTTGGTAAATAACCCGGAGGTACCGCAGGGGATCACAATATATGACATACCCACACTTTCATCTCAGCCATTTCTCAGAGCATTCTTTCCAGAAAACATAACAAAAGGATTTTTATCTACAGGGATATCACCCTTCAATTTTGTGAACCTGCTGGATTCGAAGAAAATAAAGAAACAAGGGAGTCAACTGCTGCTGCCTCAATAAATTCATTACCTTTGATTGAATCCTCTAACATCGATACAACTGTACCAATACCAACATCAGTTGCCATTGAAGACGGTTCTACTTCAGCTGCGGCACCTCTAACTTCTGTAATTTAAAAAAACTCATACCACACTGGAAGCTATTCGCCCTTTTCCGAAATTAGGGAACAAAAAATCCACAGGGAAAGTCCAGAATTTATACTGATACTCCAGAAAAAGACCGTTTAGAGGAACTCGCAGCCAAAAACAGCCTCAAGCTCCAAATGATGAGCATTCCTAAGGTAAAAAAACATAAGGTCGTGAAACGTGTACTGAATGATTCTTCGAGTAAAGACTGCGATAAGTACAGCCTCCGGGATTCGGACACGTCACTACAATGGGAAGAGAGCAACGAAGACCAACCGGAACGAGTTAAATTCAGCAAGCATATTTTCGCCAATCCCGGAGATTATATGTTCTTGTAAAATTTGGTGATAAAAAGAAGTTCTTTTACGTTGGATTGGTAGCAGCCGTTGATCAGGATTCCGCTTTACCATACACACAGTCAAATATTTCTGAAGACAAAATAGGTCAAATTTATTTTACGAGCCCTTAGTTGAAGATATTAAACTGTCAATGTCAAAAGAATTGGTAGCCAAACTCCCAAACCCTGAAGAAATGCCAGGCACCTCCAGATCCAAAGAAAAAATAAGATTTAACGTCGATTTTGCAGGTTCGACATTCGTTAAAATACAAAGTCGGAGGAAGTACGAGACTTTAGTTTTTTAAGAGCTTTAATTTATTATAACTTTTCTTATCTGGTAACCTATCTAGTACCTACCTATCTAAGACTTTATTGAATAAATTTTTTACGTTTCAAGTTCATTTAAAGTAAAATTTCTTATTTATTTATTTATTTAGCTTAATACAAGCTATCATAACTTAACTTAACTTAACACTAGCTTAACAATTTTTTTTTTTTGCAGATCTTGTTATCAGTTTTCAACATTAATTCATGTGGGCTCTTTAATGTACAAGAACTAACAATTTGATTTTATTTGACTTAAAATTACAAGGCACTGGGAATTCGGACTCAAAAAGGGAAAAAGTAAAGGGTATCTTTCAGATGGGATTTGGAAATATTGAAATCGAAAACTACCATAGCAGCGTTGCAGTGACAAAGAATTCTGGACATTGGTTCAAAGTGCCCGTAATTAGTGCGGTGATGAGGAGTATAGAGAAGGGAAACAGTTCGCAGATTTCGAGGGTTGGTGTTAAGATGAATATCACTCAGGAGCACCGGGGAATCTATATTGCCCATTAACAATTGGTGAGCAAATAATATATCAGGGTTTTTGCGCCTAATATATAAGGGCTGCAAACCTATCAGTTTTAGTCGATCGGCATAAGGAGGCAAGTTGGATGTATCATCCCAGGGGAGGCCACGTAAGGCAAATCGAACGAAACGTCTTTGAACATTTTCAATTCTGAGTGAATGGTTTTCATAAAAGGGAGACCATACTTGGCATGCATATTCAAGATGAGGACGGACTAGGGAAATGTAAAGCGCTTTAGTTACATAGGGGTTGGAAAATTCTTTTGACCATCTCTTAATAAAACCGAGAGATCTATTAGCTTTATTAATAATTTGGTCAAAATGGGAATGGAAATTCAGGTGTTTGTCACACATAATACCAAGATCTCTAATAAAATCGACTACGTTGACAGCGTCATTAAGGAAGTAGTATACTCTATGAGATGGGATTTGTTTGCGCGAAAAGGTCATTTGTTTACATTTACCTACATTTAACTCTAGGAAATTATGCATGCACCAAACAAAAAAGATATTAAGATCATTTTGTAAAAGTAAGGAATCAGATGGAGTAGAGATAATCTTAAAAATTTTCTTATCATCCGTAAACATTAGGATATCTGAGTTTTTTTTAATTTAAGACAGACATCGTTAACAGATAAGACGAAGAGAAGGGAGCCAAGGTGACTACCTTGTGGGACTCCAGAAGTTGCATGTATAGGACTGGAGACTGAGTTACGGAAAAGGACTCTATAAGTTCTAATCGCAAGATAGGAGCTTATCCAGTTTATAAATATAGATGGAAAGCCTAGAGCTCTTAGTTTGAAATAAAATATGTTATGGGATATTTTATCAAAGGCTTTGCTGTAATCAGTGTATACAACATCAACTTCTTTGCCATTCTCAAGGGCTGACAAAACATTGGATATAAATTCAATTAAGTTAGTCGTATTATGGATCTACCTTTAAGAAAACCATGTTGAACGGGGGAGAATAAAGGCTTGCAATGGAAATAAACGGAATCATAAACTATGCTTTCAAAAAGTTTTGGAATGCATTAAGTTTAGCAATAGGTCTATAATTGTTAGTTTCAGTTTATTGCCTTGTTTATGAATAGGAAATGTAAATGAATCTTTCCATATATGGAAAAACACACCTTGGGAAAGAGAGAGTCCAAAAAAGTACAGTTAGAGGCTATGACAGAGAATGCATACATTTTTTTAGAATAACTGATGGGACGCCATCAGGACCAGGGCTAAAGTTTTTTTTGAGTCTTACGATTTTGGCAAGTACCATTTCTTCAGTTATTGTAAACGATGAAAGGGAGGTTTAAGTGCAACCATCTAAATAACTAAAGTAGTGTGGATCAGGATCATGGAGATGTTCAGTATACGATTTCCTAAAGTAATTAGCAAATAGATTTGATATGGTTGTTGGATCAGAGGAGATTATGTTGGAGAAACTCATTGAAGGTGGAAAGCCATCAGATTTTCGTTTGACATTTATAAACTTGAAAAATTTCCTTGCATCAGAAAGAAGGTTATTTTCCAATTGGTTAAGGTATTGGTTATAAAGGGATTCCCTAGGCGAGAAGATAGTTGTTGTGATCAGTATCAGATTTGGACTGTACAAAAATCTTCCAAAGCTTGTTACGGGTATTTCTTAGGCTACGGAGCTCTCTGTTGTACCAAAGGGAGCAGAGGTGAAATCTTTTCTACGAGAGAACGGTACTGATTCTTCAATACAGTACGAAAGAATCAAATGAAACCAATTTGTAAGGGACTCAACTCAAGTGGAGGGATCTTAATTCAAAATCGGCTGAACTAAGAAGGTTGTTAAGTTTGGAGAAATCAGCCCTACGAAAATCATAACAGTAATTTCAATTCAATGTGGACTGAGAGATTAAGGGGAGGATGATAGCGATCCAAGGTTGAGAGAAGGTGAGGGCTCGGGGAGACAACGCAGTTATAGCGATCAGATGAGATTATGAGATCGAGGTGTCTCCCCATAATGTTTGCTACTCCATTTAGTTGAAAAAGACCACAATCAGACAGACTATCAATGAACAGCGATTCAGATTCAGAAGAGATGTTAGTTGAAAAGAAGGATGTCTGATCATTTGAGGTGAACCAACTGAGATGGGGAAGATTAAAGTCTCCAAGAACGATGATTAAATCATTAGGTTGCACTAGTTCAAGCAGATAATCAATGGCATTAACAGCCGCTTGGTAGGCTTTAATTTGTTGGGCTGGTCGAATATAACAACAAAGGACAAAAAGACAAAACTTAGGGAGTGTAACCTTAGCTGATATACCTTCAAATTGGATTGAAGTGGGAATACTGAGTAATGAACTTTCAAAATTACTAGCGATAGCTAAAAGCACACCACGACCGTGTGTATTACTCGCACATTCCACGACATCCATTCGAAAGATGGAATAGTCGTTAGTGAAGAGTTCAGTACTAAGGATATCAGGTGTGAGGTTGGTTTCGGTAAGGGTTAAGATGTCATAAGGAAGGTTTTGGGAGTTATTAAAAACGGCAGAAGTTTTAGACCTTAACCCTCTTGCAGTTTGATAGTAAAGGCTAAGACATTTAGGTTTAGTGGTCTTTAGGTTAGGAGCGATAGTATTTCTTCATATCTGCACGGGATTTTTGGATATGAGAAAGTCGTTTTGAAGAGATAAACGATGCAAAAGAGGTTAGGTCTTCTCTCACTTTTTGAGGAGAAATTTCAAGGCCATCATGAAATTTCAAGAATATTTCCATAAGTGCATCACGTTTGGTAGGGAGGCCTTCTTGGGAGATTAAAACCTTAAAAATCTGGTTTGTCGTGCAGGAAAGCTAGGTAAAGACGAACATTATTGTAGATTGTGTGGTCTCTAAGACGGGACATAACATACCGATCATTAGTATTGGCCTCAGATAAATGTTTAGTTAACTTAACATTTGCAGGGACCATTGGGTTAAGGAATCCTTGAGGTTCTTGGGAAACTGATGAAGAAGAAGTAGGTTTAATGGTGTGAGAATGGATAAACTTTTTATAAGCGGGTGTTTTAGCAGGAGCATCAACCATCGGAGAGCAAAAACCAAGACCCTTATGAGAAGCTTTAAAAGAAACTCGTTTGGATGGAGGCTTTACAGATGTAGGAGAATTTTTCCGTTTAAGGGACGAAAGTTGGTTAGAGAGAGAAAAGTTTGGAAAGATTTGTGTTTTAAGAGTCCAGTTAGTTTCAATATTTTTTTTTGGATTAGGTTAGGGATTAGGTTGGGGATTAGGTTGGGGATTAGGTTGGGGATTAGTCTTAGGATAAGGTTTGGGAATAGGTTTGGAATTAGGTTTGCATTTCTTAGACTTAATTAAATTATTATTGCTACTCATTCTAAAAAGCCGCATTTGACCAATTCGTAAATATCTTATGACGTTTTTCATTGGTTTCACTCATTCTGAAATCCAATGGAACGCTACAAGTTGCTTCTACTCAATTTTTGGGTTTGGAATCTGTTTAGGTGAATTGCGGAATAGAAATTATTTGCTGCCACACAAAAAGTGAAATGAATTGTGCCAATGAGTCGGCTAAATGCTGGTCCAAAAGTATAAAATATTATCTTTGTGTCAAATCCTCCTCGTTCTACCTGGCCTATCGTTATATTTTATTTATTTTATTTAAACGTTCCTTCATTTTTCAGAATTGCAAAAAATAATTTTGTGTACATTTGTACATTACGTTTCATGTCGACTTGTTTTTTAGATTTTTAGACCAGCAATAATATAGACAATAAATAATACAAGCAATCACAGTGATATGTACATGCACAACTACACACACATACCGACATTACTTGTAGATGGGTGAAGTAAATTCGTTATAAGGATATTTTGTTTTAGCCAAACGAAAACATACAAAAAAGGATATAAATAGGTACTCTAAACCTCCACCCACATCACACACAACAACATTGTATCCGATAATGATAATGACCCAATGTATATGCAAACCCAACCATCAGGTTCATCTTTTGTTTATTTCTGTTCATCCAACCCACAGTCCCTATTATCTTATATGGTCCACAAAAATAAAATGTATATAAAGCGGAAATAATAAATAATCGGGAATTTCATTTGAATTCTCTGTCTTTTGTTTCTGTTTGCCATCAAGAATTTGAGAAGTGTTTTTCTTTTTGTCTTCCTTCCTACAGAAATTTAATTTCGGGAAGTAACTTGGAGTCATTATACAAAAGCAAATAAGAAAAAAGTAATCGGCTACCGGCCCAATTAGGTAATAACGGGCTTCAATATGGAATCTGTAATTTTTCGATAATGGAAAATTATTTAGTTCGTGACTTGAATGTTGACATCATTATAGTGTTCTCTTTGGAGCGGAAAATCCTCTGACTTATTTATAAAGCCAGTATCCAAAATGTCAAGTATATGATAATATGTCTATTTTGGTGTCCTATACTATATACCTACCTAAACAAAACACATCCTTTTTAAGGATTATCAAAACACCAGGTAGCTTTCTATCGCACGCAAATCTATTGTTATTATGATCTTATATAAATATATGTATATTAAAATGCCAATTGGAAGGGCATAGTTTTAACATAAAGTTGATTGGAAGAGTTCAATTTGCTGATATACCCATCACATTGCAGTCTATATCCGGAAATATGAACGAGGATCTTGGGAGGTCTGTTATTCGACAAGTAAATAACCAAAATAAAATCCATCGAAAAAAGAACTGTTATGGGTCTACGTCATAATAAAACGTTTCGGAGATAATATGAAATCTGATAAAACAAAAAAGAATAAAAAGAACTCAAAACAAAACATTAAGATCAAAATGATAAGAAAATCATTATCCTATCTGCCAAATTTTTAGCAGACCCATGCGTACCATTTGAAATGCATGATTAATGTTAGAAGCGTTTATTTAGGTTCTTTATTATGACGTTAAGGGAGGGGTTTTCTTTTAGGAACTCAATTTTTGTCTGTCTGATATTCTTGGAGAAATTATGGATAATATGGGCATAGATCCAACAGAGAAGCTTTATTTTATAATTTGGCAAGATAAGAACGAAAATCACTATTATAAGAACACACATAGATATTATAACCAAGACCAAGAGTATTCCACACATATATGAAGAGCATTTAAGTATGCATACTCCTAGTGCAATGTAACTATACGAGTATGTACATAATATATTCTCTATATATAATTGTTATGGATTAAATATTTTTTTTTCACTCTTACATTATTACCAATTGTTGAAATTGACTTAATTTGTTCGCTTATTGTTAAAATGAATTCTTTAAAGGAAAATTCTACCGCAAAAGGCTGAAGAATTCAAAAAAATAATGAACATTCGTATGGAAAGAACTTAAACTATGTACTAATATCTGTCGTTTGACGGAACTAGAAGCAAAGCTCGATGATGATCTTCTCGTGGTCCTACTTCCTGATAATCTCGACGAAAGTTATAAAGATGTTTAAGCAGCATTTGCAGCACAAAAAGTATTTCCTTCATTAGAAACAGGTTGATGGAAGTTGGTGATTCAAAGCCAAAATTATCAAATGATAATGCACTGAAAGTAGGAGGTAAATTTAACAATTTTTCATCTCATTCCAACAAACCCAAGAAATTTGGTCAATCAACACAACAAACATCCGGTACAAGTTCATTTGGCTCAAGGTATTGCAACTACAATTGTCGACGTTGTGGACGCAGAGGGCATAAGGCAAGTAATTGCCGATCTAATGATGAAGTGGCAAGAAAAGTTGATGACTCGTATTCCGAAATTGATTTTATGATGCAGGAGTCCTTAGAGCTTTCTCCCACAAGAGCACTCGAGGTATCAGACAGTCTTTAATACAACATAAGTTTTTGTTGGTGCTTTGATAGTGGAGCTTCTTCTCACATGTGCCACAGCGAAACATTTTTTTCATCTTTATCAAAACGTTACGTTGGATATGTTAAACTTGCAAATGATAAACAAATAAAGATCATGGGTATTGGTACTGTCAGCAAAGTTAATGGCACAACTCTTTTCTGTTCACTCTTTAATACACTTCTTGTTTCAGACCTTAAAGAAAACTTAATTTCCATCAACAAAGCCACCATGAATGGTGTGAAAGTTTATTTTGAAGCCGACAACGGAAGTCTTGTGAGAAAGAGTGGAAAACATCTTTTGAGCGCGAAAAAGTCAGAGAGACTTTATTTTGTCTATCCATCTAAAGAAGAACCTTGTTTAGGTTCAAAAACTGGGAATGGCAATGTAAAGGCAGCAGAAGATTTCAAAATCTGGCACAACAGGATGAAACATTTAAATGCAGCATCTTTGAAGCGCATGCAACATGAAAATCTTGTAAGAGGACTTCCAGAGTTTACGAACTATAAACTCGACTGTGACGCATGAGCGATGTAAGCAAACACGTCTACCATTTGATCAGAAATATGGAAAATCAACATCATTTTATTTGGAACTCATACATTCGGACATCTGCGGACCTATGAAAACAGAATCTCTGAGTAAGTCATTGTATTTCGTGACTTTTATAGATGATTTTTCTAGAAAAATATTCATTTATCCATTGCGAAAAAAGTCCGAAATGAAAGACAAATTTATTTTATTTAAAAAACGTGTCGAAAATCAATTAAAGCCCAAAATTAAGCGATTAATTAATAATTAATAATTCGATGTTGCGGAAATTCCAAACTCAAAAAGGGTTAAAGAACTTAAGCCCACTACATCAAACCCCAGACCCAAACGCAACGTTCCTATTCATAACTATAAAGAGAAATCATATTTGTCAGACCAATCAAAAGACGATGATCCTAAAACCCTAAAATAAGTTGAAAATTCTTCAAATATTGACGAATGGAAAGAAGCCATGAAAATCGAAATAGATTTTTTACATAAAAATGAAACCTGGAAGATTGTAGATCGTCCTAAGGATAAAAACGTGATTGGATGCCGATGGGTATTGAAGACTCAGAAAAAGTAGGATGGATCCATCGAAAGAAGGAAATCTAGGTTAGTAGCTAAAGGCTATTCCAAACGGTATGGTGTTGAGACCTGTGAAGCAAAAGTCATATCAAGAACTCATTGGCAGCTTTCTTCATATTTCTACGTACAGTAGACCAGATATAGCGTATACAGTGAATACTCTTTCACAGTTTAATCACGATCCAAGAGTTCAACATTGGAATTCAGCTATTTTAGTTCTTAGGTATTTGAAAGGTACTCCTAACACAAAACTTTTCTATTGCAGAACTGGAAAGCCAATTGGAGCTTATGCTGACTCAAGCTATGGTGAAGACGAAAATGACCGAAAGTCGCAATCTGGTGTTATTTTTGTACTTTGTGCTGCACCAATTTATTGTACTTTGTCCAGTGCAGAAGCAAAGTATGTCACATTAACTATAGCTGCAAAACGAGCCAAGTACTTCAAGATTTTACTTGTTGAACTTCATCTACATTGTGCTAATGAACCGTATACCGTATCCACCGATAGTCAAAGTGCACAATATATTGCGAACTTTAAAGGAAGACGTTCGCGAACCAAGCATCTACATATAAGACACCACTACATCCGTGAAGTCATATCTTACCTTTATCTACTTTATATAATTCTACTTTAGGTTTAAGAAATTTTTCATTCAGATATTCATTGGATTTGTATATGTTTTCTTCATAAATAAAATTTTCTTACTTGCTTGTTAATAGTCATATAGTCAACTTGTTTTCCTGAAGCTTTAAGTCAACTGCGAACATCCTGTACTCAATAGAATTTCTACACTTATCAATAGTTTGCAATGTAACTTAAATTATTTTCTGTTCTAACGAAAAATAAAGATTATCTATAATATAAATATAAGTCTGGTTTTCCTTCCTGATGCTAAATTTCACGGTTTTGCATTCGTTGGAAAAGTCTCAGGCTCCGTGAGGCGAACTGCGTTTATCTTCCCATATAAAGCTTTTGTAAAAGTTCCGATTCGTGGTGGAATTGAAATTTTTTAAATTTTTTTAAGGTTTCAAGGGCCCTTTATACTAAACCAAAGCTTACTTTTCAAACCCTTTTATAATAAACCACATCTCTAGATTTGGCATTTTGAAATCTGTCAAAGTAGTTTGTCTTTGATTAACACTGTATTTATTTCTTCTTTTTAAGTATAAAAGAATTTAAAAGTTAAAATATTTTGATGTTTGAACAAGTCTCTAAGAGATATTTTTTGTCATAAAACTGATGTTTAAGTAAGACCTAATTTTAAAGTCTCATAAAAAGAAAAGACTAAAATCGGTGTATAAATAATCCCATTTATGAATAAAAGACTGAGGGACAATACGTCAAAGTTTTGCACAATTCCCTCCAGAACGATGTTGAAGAAGTCGCATAAAAGTGCATCGCCTTGTCTCAAAAATTTGTTGACATCAAATGCATCGGTAAGATCCTTTCCGACCTTCTTCATCGTCATTCTGCACTTGGGATGCCAAAACTAGACATTGCTCTATAGAGCTCTTCCCTATAGATGCTATCATACGCGGCTTTAAGATCGATCAAGAGATGGTGGGTATCGATTTCAAGTTCCTGGGTTTTTCCAAGGTCTGCCGTAGTGTGAATATTTGGCCGATAGTAGACTTTCCTGGCCTGAAGCCACACTGATAAGGACCTATCAGGTTGTTGACGAACGGCTTCAGACGTTCACATAATACAGGAGAGAAGATCTTATATTTAATGTTAAGGAGACTGATGCCTCTATAGTTGGCGCTGTTTAGAGGGTCTCCTTTCTTATGTATCGGACACACTATGCTGAGATTCCACTCATCGGCCATGCTTTCTTCCGACCATATTTTGCAGATGAGTTGGTGCATGCTCTGTACCAAGTCCTCGCCTGCTGCTTTAAATAATTCGGCAGCGATGCCGTCAGCTCCAGCAGCTTTGTTTGACTTAAGTGTAGATATAGCTATCTTCACTTCGTCAAGGTCAGGTACGCGGAATTGTTGATCTGAGTCGCCGAGGTTGAGTGGTTCTATCTCCCTTACAGCGGAATTCGGTTCGTCATCGCCGGTATATAATTTGGAGAAGTGGTCTTTCCATATTCTCAGCATCGACTGCGGTTCTACTACGATGTTCCCCTGATCGTCTTTACAGGCTTCGGTTCGTGGCTGGTATCCTTGGGAGGTTTTTTTTACCTTTTGGTAAAATTTACGAACCTCATTCCTGTTGTATTGGGACATCCCTCTATCTCCTCGATCGCGCGCTTCTCATGCTCTCTTTTTTTCCATCTAATAAGCCGGTGTTCTTCTCTCCTCTTCTGCTCGTAGAGCACGCGAGCAGCTCTAGACCTTTTGTATAGCGCCGTTTTGTATGCCTGTTGTTTCGCTGCGTGCGTTTGCCGGCATTCGTCGTCAACCCAATGGTTTCGCTGTGGTGGCCGTGTGAAACCTAGCACTTCAGAGGCGGCATCTCTGATGGCTGCAAGGCAATGTTGCCACTGGTTTTCAATGCTTAATGCAGAAAGCATAGGACTCCTTAAGAGATTATTAGAGACTCGATCGGAAAAGGAAATGACAGTCTCTTGCGATTGTAGCCGTCTAACGGCGAATCTTCTCACAGTACTTCCTTGTTTTGGCTTCGATCGGGATATCCGTAGTAGTGTTCCGAGTCAATGTTGGCCTCTCGGAATGTTCAGATATCCTGTATACTGGAGAAGTGTGGTGCGTCGATCGCAATGTGGTTAATCTGGTTGACGGTTGATTGATCAGGAGATTTCCATGTCCTTGCGGATATTGAGATGTGTGAACTGCATACTAGCTACCAGAACGTCTCCCCGCAGCAAAATCGACCAGCCAGAATTCGTCCATCCCATCGCACTTCTTGGATGGCGGTAATATCTGCCTTGCATCAGTTTAGGGCTTCCGCTAATTGTTCGGCTGCACGTGATCTGTTAAGGGACCTAACATTCCACGTACAGATCCGAAGTTCGTTGTCCTTATTTCGTTTGCGTGGGTTGTCAACAGTGAATCCGTCCGTATCCGAGGCTTGTTGGTGCTTCGCAACTAAAGGTATTTTTTACGTGGCCAGGAAGTCACCCCGACGGCACAACCCCCAACCTGGAGGACTAGATCCTTATTATAACTCCAAGGAAGGTTAGCCGGATAAACCGCTCCTTACAGGCCTGGGCTCGGAATATGTCGAAGAAGCCCTATAAGGTGTCCACTTTGTAGTTCAACCTTGCTGGAACTGTAGACGCCACCGTTGAATTCATCTCGAGAATTCGACAGCTGCCGCCTGGATTTACTCAGAACTGAGTGAATTAAAATCCAAACAAGAAGAAGTCTCTGCAAAAGTAGATTATTTGGAAGACCGATATAGGTTTCTTGAGGCACAAATAGACAAACTGTGGCAAGAAAGCACTGAAGAAAATTTTATTGTTCATATTCCAACAGAAGCTAACATCGATCCGGTCGAGAAGGCAAGGTTTTGGCTTAATCGGTACCCTTGGAAGCAAGGATGACATTGAGTTTGCTTACAGGGGGAACAGACAAGATGCCCATGATGCTATAATATAGCTATCAGAACTAGGTCCCGCAACACAGCTTTCAATGTCCTCCGTAAAGCAAAAAATCTCAAAGAAACAAATATTAGCATTCATAAGAATCTACCCCCTTATATATGTCAAAAAAGGAGCAAGTTGGTGGCTGTCATGAAGGTTCTTCGTTAGTTGAGCCTAACGTAAAACATAAAAACCTAAAAAAAAACATTACTGAAAGTTGTTAAAAATTGAATTTCGACTCAAATATCTTTTCAAAAACTTGAGATTTTGACTTCTTACTAATTTCAACTTATAAGAAATAATGTTTTCAACATTTAAACATTTTTTTATAAAAATCTCATTGACAGTTTTTATAAAAATTGGTAAAAATTGATTTTCGACTAAAATATCTTTTCAAAACCTTGAGATATTGGCTTTGACCTACTTTTATCTTTTTAAAAATATTGAATAAAATATTTTTAAGAATAATTCAACTGAAATCTTTTCTAACCCAACACGAAAACCTACAAACTTTGAAGCAAGACAAATCTACAGACGGGATGGGAAGTTATCAGTGTGGGTCACAGCTTCTTATTTTTATTAATATTTTAAATGTGATAAATATTTCGATTGATTGATATTTACTGACAAAACTGCTTAGCTGTTTTGAGACATGTGATTTTGTTTTAAATTTCCTTCTCCAAAATTCATTTCTATCATCCATATACAACAAAAGGCAGAATTTCTGAGTTTTTATTTTTAATGAACAACAAAATCTAACAACCTTTTTACCTTTGTCATGATTTTATCAAGCAATAACAAATTTAAATTGCTTTTATGTCCAGGATAACAAGCATTATTATTATTTATGGTAAACATATGCACCCCATTCTCCCTTTACCACGTCTACTCTCTGTCAACGTTCTGTTCATGCTCCTTTTGAATGAAAAGAAAAATAAAATATTACAAGAAGTAGCATAGCGTAGCATCGCATTGAGGCAATTTTGCACCTACACATACTATGTACCTATGTATAATCAGGTACATAGTGAACAGCCCACCTGTCCAACAAAAGACATGCGATAAGATTACTGAAGCGTTATTTAAATTTCAGAAAATTCAGTATGAGAAGCCTTACCAAGGATAGCTGCTATCATATATATTGTCTCTGTCTTCACTAGGCTCGTATTGCGGGTCCTTGTGTGAAAGCTTAGCCCAAGAGCTAGAACTCTTATGTTTGTGAAAGCAAAGGTAAATGGTTACATCTTCTCTAGATATACGAACGAACAACATAAGACAACAAAAATCTTCCTACTTAAAAAAAAAAAAATAACAATACTCGAGGCGGCAAAAGCTGAATATGATATCAAATTCAATTTAAAATGTTATTTTTAGCGCTCTAGCTTTTATAATATCTACGCTTTTCTTGTGAGCGGCAGAGACGACATGCATTTATCAACTTTACATATATAATGTTTATATCATACATGATGTAGATAACTTATATGCCAATTTAATTTCAATTGTTGTTGTTGGAACTATGTGACATTCCGGAAGAGCCTCAAGTAATAATTTTATGGAATTTTACATAAGTATTCGTGTTGTGAATCATCAGTAATATTTCCGTATTGATATGTTTTGAAGAATAAGCGGCTGTAAATATGCAAATCAAAAATGAGGTACTCGTATGTGCCAATGGACCTCTGAACGGTTTTTTAAATTTAAATAAAAGCTAGTTACAGTTGCACAATTTAATAATATAATTTAAAGTATTTGAATGCTATTTAAAAAAATAATATCTAACAACCTTTTTAGTTCTTGTCGCATTTTTGATATCCTTAATAGAGCGTGTTGTTATGGTTAGTGCGTATGATTGTCATGCCAGAGTTCCTTTGTTCGATCCCTGGCTGTGCCAAATAAGGATTTTTTTTCACGGCAACTGTCTCTTGTAAGAAATTGACATAAAGTTAATGTCTGCGAAAGGCCAAGTTCTTGTTCACGGCGGCGAAGAATAGACTGCCCCAGGTACACTTTCACGAACTGCGGTGATGTTCTCGGCCGATCGTGCGTTAATTGAACGTACGGGTGTTGGCTGATTGTTTACTGAAGCGGTCGTCTCAAATTTGACCATCAAACGTTGAGGAGTCGATTGTGAAGGGTAACTTTTGCGTTAACAAACACTCATTTGGATAATAAAGTTTGCTGTTCAATCATGTAACTTGAAACAATGACTTGACATTAACAACTGAATTATTAAAAAAAAAAAAATTGACAGATGTCACCAAAACGAAATGGAAGCCACGTTGCACCGAAATCTACCGTGACAATTGAAAAACCCTTTAGCTTGATTTTAAAATGTATTTTTGTTAGCAAGATTTTTAATCAAAAGCCAATTTTAAAGAATTTGTGTAAAATTACCAGAATGTTTATATTTCCTATGCAAACAAAGGATTGGATTTTTCTAATAAAATTTAGCTCGGAATGAAATCATTTTGAAGTTACGAGATATTAAGAATTTTAAGTACTATTTTTTATAGACTTTAACTTTTCTAAAGAAACTGACTGTCAGATGAATTTCGAAAACAATCTTTTCCCAAATTTCACTAAAAGTTTAAAAGTATATTGTTCACTTCCCATAAAAAGTCTTTACAGTCTGCGTGCTTACGTACGACTGTACGTCCGTACTTTTGGGAAGCTTTTTTCGTCGTCCAAAGCTTTATAACCCGTATAGATATCGCCTTCAAATAAATTGTGTTATAGAAATAATAACACCAAAAGATGCAAAAATGTAGTGATTTTTTAAGTGCGTGGGTGATTTTTGTACCATACTAATTTAAAAAAAGGGGCTGGGATGCGATCCACACTGATAACTTCCCATCGGCGTCTGTCAATTTGTCTTGCTTCAAAGTTTGTAGGTTTTCGTGTTGGGTTAAAAACTTTTCAGTTGAATTATTCTTAAAAAATTACCAACAATATTTTTCATATAATGAAATAGTTTAATTTCAGAATCTAGTTTACAAGAAAACAAATTTTTAGCATTTTAAGTAGCATTTCTTAAATTTTTACAATTTAAAAGTATGAAATTAATTTAAGAGATTATCATTTTTACTGTAGTTGTCATAATCTTTAGTTTTCACAAGACCACCAGGAAATTATCCTTACCAGTGCTCTCTAATGCAATTATTATAGGTAGATCATTAGCTAGCTAACCTTCGTCAAGTGCAGTCGCATTTTCTTTTCGCTCCTCAGTTGCCCTTTGCCACCTTTTTACCGACCCCAATTAATCAATTACAAATCAAAAAAAAAAAAATATTTATATCAATATACTCGCAGCGCGTGTGATAATTCTTACCCGACCTACTTTACTGCCCATCGCCGTTTCCCATTACACCAGCATTTTTTTCTTCTTGTGTACTAACAAGCATAGAAAAAATTAAAAGCAACTAAACAATAACTTTAACAAAAAAACATATTATTTATTTTTTGATTAATTATGTCGTGCGCCAATAAAATGTGTGTCATCGTTGACTCAAACGCGGAACTATTAAAGTGCAGTGGCCTTTGTGGGAAATACTTACACCCCTCTTGTGCTGGCTTGGCCAGAAAGGCGAGTGTTTACCTAAAAGACTATCTACGCAATTTTGCGTTTTATTGCGATGAATGCAATAAAATATCTGTGTCGGATATTATGATTGCAATTCAATGTTTAAAAGAATCCCTATCTAACGAACATTCGGTTTGCCAAGATCAAATTTCTAATCTCTCCAAGAAATTTGATCATGTTTGTAACAGTGTTGAGGACTCAAACATCCAATGTCAACAATCGTCTACGAAGTGCCTTTCCACGATACGTTCTTTGGAAAAACAATATTGTGACGTCATAGGTGGGTTGAATTCTCTTCGTTTAGACATTGACGATAAGTTAAAGGTGCTAACTTGGTCGGCAAACGATCTAAAAAAAAACTTGTCTGACCAGTTAAACCTACTAAAATCTGATATTGATTGCTGTTTGCAAAGTTCGTCATCACGGCTCTCCCCCTCCTCCAATCAAATGAGTGAAGTTACAAACCTCAGACTCGTTAACGAATTCGAAAACATTAATTGTATGCTTACTCGGGTTTCAACGGCACTCATATCTATTGCTTACGATATAAGCAATCAAGAACAGAAATATACGAGTGTGTACCGCGAGCTTGAAAGCCTTAATGTTAAAACTCAAAAAATTGAATCGCTTCTCTACGACATCATTAAACAACCCGGCATACCGTCATGTGATATCGCGAACGTATCCATTCGTGATGAAATTCTTGCGGCAAACCCGGCTGCTGACTCTCTGCAACAAACCACCTCAGCGAATACTATTGCAGAGGACGAAATAATTAACAAATGTGGCCATTCCTGGAAGTTATCGGACTGGAATTTGAGACTAAGCAGGCTTGAATCTGCAAATAATACATGGTTCGTGCTTAATAATTGTCCCGGATATGCTGATGCTACATGGGTTCGCTCCTATTTCAAAAGAGAATACTGTGTCAATATCTGCGAATGTCTTCAATTGTCTGGAAGAAGATTCAAGTTCCTGATTCCCTCCAAATATAACTGGATGTTTCATCACCAAAAAGGATACTTACAAATTGGACAAATGCGGCTTTCCAGTATAAGTAGCAATAATAATCTAATTAAGTCTAACAAATCCAAACCTAATTCCAAACCTATTCCCAAACCTAATCCCAAACCTAATCCCAAACCTAATCCCAAACCTAATCCCAAACCTAATCTTAAACCTAGTCCTAAACCTAATCCCCAACCTAATCACCAACCTAATATCAAACCTTATCCCAAAAAAAATATTGAAACTAACTGGACCCTTAAAACACAAATCTTTCCAAACTTTTCTCTCTCCAACCAACTTTCGTCCCTTAAACGAAAAACTTCTCCCACATCTGTAAAGCCTCCACCCAAACGAGTTTCTTTTAAAACCTCTCATCCGGGTCTTGGTTTTTGCTCTCCGATGGTTGATGCTCCTGCTAAAATACCCGCTTATACAAATTTCATTCATTCTCACACCATTAACCCTACTTCTTCTTCATCAGTTTCCCAAGAACCTCAAGGATTCCTTAACCCAATGATCCCTCCAAATGTTAAATTAACTAAACATTTATCTGAGGCCAATAATAATGATCGGTATGTTATGTCCCGTCTTAGAGACCACAAAATCTACAATAATGTTCGTCTTTACCTAGCTTTCCTGCACGACAAACCAGATTCTGTTTGCTTTGAAGGTAAAACAAATACAAACATTAAGGTTTTAATCTCCCAAGAAGGCCTCCCTACCAAACGTGATGCACTTATGGAAATTTTCTTGAAATTTCATGATGGCCTTGAAATTTCTCCTCAAAAAGTGAGAGAAGACCTTACCTCTTTTGCGTCTTTTATCTCTTCAAAACGACTATCTCATATCCAAAAATCCCGTGCAGATATGAAGAAATACTATCGCTCCTAACCTAAAGACCACTAAACCTAAATGTCTTAGCCTTTACTATCAAAATGTAAGAGGGTTAAGGTCTAAAACTTCTGCCGTCTTTAACAACTCCCAAAACCTTCCTTATGACATCTTTGCCCTTACCGAAACCAACCTCACACCTGATATCCTTAGTACTGAACTCTTCACTAACGACTTTTCCATCTATCGAATGGATGTCGTGGAATGTGCGAGTAATACACACGGTCGTGGTGTGCTTTTAGCTATCGCTAATAATTTTGAAAGTTCATTACTCTGTATTCCCACTTCAATCGAATTTGAAGGTGTATCAGCTAAGGTTACACTCCCTAAGTTTTGTCTTTTTGTCCTTTGTTGTTACATTCGGCCAGCCCAACAAATTAAAGCATACCAAGCCGCTGTTAACGCCATTGATTATCTGCTTGAACTAGTGCAACCTAATGATTTAATCATCGTTCTAGGTGACTTTAATCTTCCCCATCTCAATTGGTCCACCTCAGATGATCAGACATCCTTCTTTCCAACTAACATCTCTTCTGAATCTGAATCGCTGTTCATTGATCGTCTGTCTGATTGTGGTCTTTTTCAACTAAATGGAGTAGGAAACTTTATGGGGAGACACCTAGATCTCATATTCTCATCGATTGCGATAACTGTGTTGTCTCCCCGAGCCCTCATCTTCTCTCAACCTTGGATCGCTATCATCCACCCCTTAATCTCTCCTTCCCCATTGAATTTGAAGACAACTTTTTTGAAATGGAAAATTACTGTTATGATTTTCGTAGGGCTGATTTCTCCAAACTTAACAATCTTCTTAGCTCAGCCGATTTTGAATTAAGATCCCTCCAATTAACAGTTGAGTCCCTTACAAATTGGTTTTATTTGATTCTTTCGTACTGTATTGAAGAATCAGTACCGTTCTCTCGTAGAAAAGATTTCACCTCTGCTCCCCCTTGGTACAACAGAGAGCTCCGTAGCCTAAGAAATACCCGTAACAAGCTTTGGAAGATCTTTTTACAGTCCAAATCTGATACTGATCACAACAACTATCTTCTCACCTATAATTCTTTCTCTGAATTAAGGGAATCCCTTTATAACCAATATCTTAACCAAATGGAAAATAACCTTCTTTCTGATGCAAGGAAATTTTTCAAGTTTATAAATGTCAAACGAAAATCTGATGGGTTTCCACCTTCAATGAGTTTCTCCAACATAATCTCCTCTGATCCAACAACCATATCAAATCTATTTGCTAATTACTTTAGCAAATCGTATACTGAACATCTGCATGATCCTGATCCACACTACTTTAGTTATTTAGATGGTTGCACTCAAACCTCCCTTTCATCGTTTACAATAACTGAAGAAATGGTACTTGCCAAAATCGTAAGCCTCAAAGAAAACTTTAGCCCTGGTCCTGATGGCGTCCCATCAGTTGTTCTAAAAAAATGTATGCATTCTCTGTCAAAGCCTCTTACTGCACTCTTTGAACTCTCTCTTTCCCAAGGTGTGTTTCCTCATATATGGAAAGATTCATTTATATTTCCCATTCATAAACAAGGCAATAAAACTGAAATTAACAATTATAGACCTATTGCTAAACTTTCATGCATTCCAAAACTTTTTGAAAGCTTAGTTTATGATTCCGTTTATTTCCATTGCAAGCCTTTATTCTCCCCCGCTCAACATGGTTTTCTTAAAGGTAGATCCACTACGACTAACTTAATTGAATTTATATCCAAAGTTTTGTCAGCCCTTGAGAATGGCAAAGAAGTTGATGTCGTATACACTGATTACAGCAAAGCCTTTGATAAAATATCCCATAACATAATTTATCTCAAACTAAGAGCTCTAGGCTTTCCATCTATATTTATAAACTGGATAAGCTCCTATCTTGCGAATAGAACTTATAGAGTCCTTTTCCGTAACTCAGTCTCCAGTCCTATACATGCAACTTCTGGAGTCCCACAAGGTAGTCACCTTGGCCCCCTTCTCTTCGTCTTATCTGTTAACGATGTCTGTCTTAAATTAAAAAAAACTCAGATATCCTAATGTTTGCGGATGATAAGAACATTTTTAAGATTATCTCTACTCCATCTGATTCCTTACTTTTACAAAATGATCTTAATATCTTTTTTGTTTGGTGCATGCATAATATCCTAGAGTTAAATGTAGGTAAATGTAAACAAATGACCTTTTCGCGCAAACAAATCCCATCTCATAGAGTATACTACTTCCTTAATGACGCCGTCAACGTAGTCGATTCTATTAGAGATCTTGGTATTATGTGTGACAAACACCTGAATTTCCATTCCCATTTTGACCAAATTATTAATAAAGCTAATAGATCTCTCGGTTTTATTAAGAGATGGTCAAAAGAATTTTCCAACCCCTATGTTACTAAAGCGCTTTACATTTCCCTAGTCCGTCCTCATCTTGAATATGCATGCCAAGTATGGTCTCCCTTTTATGAAAACCATTCACTCAGAATTGAAAATGTTCAAAGACGTTTCGTTCGATTTGCCTTACGTGGCCTCCCCTGGGATGATACATCCAACTTGCCTCCTTATGCTGATCGACTAAAACTGATAGGCTTGCAGCCGTTATATATTAGACGCAAAAACGCTGATATATTGTTTGCTCACCAATTGTTAATGGGCAATATAGATTCCCCGGCACTCCTGAGTGATATTCATCTTAACACTAACCCTCGAAATCTGCGATCTGTTTCCCTTTTCTATATCCCTCATCACCGCACTAATTACGGGCACTTTGAACCAATGTCCAGAATTCTTCGTCACTGCAACGCTGCTATGGTAGTTTTCGATTTCAACATTTCCAAATCCCATCTGAAAGATACCCTTTACTTTTTCCCTTTTTGAGTCCGAATCCCCTGTCCCCTGTAATTTTAAGTTAAGTAAAATCAAAATTGTTAGTTCTTGTACATTAAAGAGCTTTGATGTGGGCCTTAGGGCCCACATGAATTAATATTGAAAACTGATAACAAGAATTGCAAAAAAAAAAAAAAAAAAAAAAAAAAAAAAAAAAAAAAAAAAAAAATGTTAAGCTAGTTTTAAGTTAAGTTAAGTTATGATAGCTTGTATTAAGCTAAATAAATAAATAAATTGAATTATTCCGGCAATCTGCTGAATAGCAAGCTTCAAACCCATTGCTCATCGACAATCATCCAATAGCGTCGTTGTTAATTTTCTAAGCAAACCACAACACTTTGTTAAACCAGAATCTTCATATGTAGAACTAAGCTCATCCCACATTTCTTTAGCAGTAGTATATCCTTGAATATGTCCATAAGAATTCAATGGTTTTGCTATAGTATCTTCATTAGTTTCAGTTCTTAAAACTGATTTCCAATACCCTTGATATTTCACAGAAAATTTCCATTTACGCAAATTATATCTTATTGTTAATTTTTTAAAATCTGCAAACTTTTTCGTTTTATATTCTTTATTGCACCGATTCTTTATCCTACGACACGCTGCCCGGGTCCATAACCTGGTGAAAAATATTTAAGATATTTAAAAATAACTAGCAAACCCGGAGAACTCCGTTTCGCCACCAGATGGCCTCGTTTTTTGTAACATTTCGTTTGGGGGATTAAAAGATGAAGACAAATTATTTTTTTTTGTTTTATATTTGTTTCATTTCACAACAGTAATGAATTCATTTCGATTACGAAAAAAAAGAGGCTGGGATGCGACCCACACTGATAACTTCCCATCCTGTCTGTCGATTTGTCTTCCTTAAAAGTTTGTGTAATGTACTCGTATCAATTTTTACCAAATTTGCGTACTATATTTTTTAGATTTTATTTTTTATGAAAAAACGGACTGTTGAATTTTTATATAAAAATTACTGAATATCGAAAACAATATTTTCTGTGAAATAAAATAAGTTTGAAGCCAATATTTACAATTTTTGAAAAGATATTTGAGTCGAAAATCCATTTTTATCAACTTTTGTTTAATTTTTTTTAAGTTTTTAATTTTTTGTACAAAAAACTGTCAATTAGATTTTTTCAAAATTTTACTGAATGTTAACAACAATATTTTTTGAAAGAAAAAAGTCGTTTAGAGCCAATAGTTACAATTTTTGAAAAGATATTTGAGTCGAAAATCAATTTTTACCAACTTTTATACATTTTTTTTAGGTTTTTAATTTTTTGTAAAAAAAACTATCAATTCGATTTATTAAAAAATTTCACTGAATGTTGACAACAATGTTTTTTGAAAGAAAAAAAGTAAATTAAAGCCAATATCTCAAAGTTTTGGAAAGATATTTGAGTCGAAAATCAATTTTTCCCAACTCTGAGTAAAAACAAAGCCAATAGTTACAATTTTTGAAAAGATATTTGAGTCGAAAATCAATTTTTACCAACTTTTATACATTTTGTTTTAGGTTTTTATTTTTATAAAAAAAAACTGTCCATTAGATTTTTCTCAAAATTTTATCAGATGTTGAAAACATTATTCGTAGTTGCGCAAAATTTTTTTGGTGATGAAATCATATTTTGGTCGTAAAATTTTCGTGGCGACAAACGTCGCCAACGTACGAACGTAAAATTTTTTTTATTTCGACTCTAAGGACCTTGAAACGTCGAGAAATATGAACATTTTCAATTCGAGAACCATTATAATAACTTCCTATGGGAAGTTAAAACTGAAATTTTTGCTAAATTCAAAATATCTCACGATCCAATAATGCAATCGACTTTAATTTAAATTTTGTATAATATATTGCTATGTACCTAATACCAAAGAAGTATATTTTTGTTAAAATTAACGTAACGGTTCTTACGAAAAAAAGATTGTATCTCCAAAATAATTTTATGCAACAAAGAATAAAATTTTTGAAATTTTGAGAAAAATCCAACGGACAATTTAAAAGAGAAATAAAAACCTGAAAAGCACTCATAAAAGTTGTTAAAAATTGATTTTCGGATCAAACATATTTTCAAAAATTTGAGACATTTGCTTCAAATTAATTTTATCTTAAAGAAATATTGTTTTCAACATTCAGTAAAACGCTGAAAAAATGAAAAAAATAGTATTTTCAAAATTATTATTTAATAAATTTCGTGTAAAAACCTTGCCGTCAGTTTTTTCATAAAAAGTAAATCTACAAAAAATAGTACGCAAAGTTATGAAAAATTGATGTTCGATATCTCAAGAATAATAGAAGATATTGCCAATAAATTAATTTCATTCATCCAATTTGTATTTGTTTATATACATAAATAAGAAATAAAAACTTTTAAGAAATGTTACTCAAATTTGTAAAAATAGATTGAATTTGTTTTAGAATAATTTAACTAACAACTTTTTTAATAAAACACAAAATCCTAAAAACCTTTTAAACAAGACAAATCAACGGAGGGGATATTACGTTAGGTTAGGTTGAAGGGCTGACAGTTGATGTCTTTACCGTCACACTTAGATCAATACAGGTCCATTATGATACCCGTGAGTATTGCTACTCAAGCTAATAAGAAAAACCTTTGTGTTCAGTTAGTGAAGCCATTTAGAGGCTTTGACGAAGTTCAGAATGTTTGTACCTGGCGTATTAGAGAATTTTCTAAATCCCCGAAGAAATAGTTGCCAAGCAGTTTCTTTCTTTAATGGGAGATTGTGGGACAGTGACACTGAAGGTGCGGATTGTCTTCATGCACCTCCTCGTCACCGCATCCTCTGCATAGATCATCTGAACTGATTCTCATCTTTTCCATATGATAACCTAACAGGTTATATCCGGTGATTATGCTTACAAGAGATCGAAGTGATCCCTTGAGTAGCTGCATAATTCTTTCTGTTCTTTGTTTGTTAAAACAGGGCCAGTTCTTTCTTGTAGTGCCTCAGGTGTTAAGAATGTTCCACCTTGATGGTTATTCTTTTTGTGATTTCCTGTTTTAAATAACAGGTAGGTGTGCTAACTAGCTGAGCTTGGCTTACGTCAAACATTGACCCTAATCTTGCTAATTCAGCGGCTTTCTCGTTGCCTAGTATATCGCTGTGGCCTGGGACAGAATCTTATGTAGTGCTGTGCGCCAAGAACCATAAGCTCTTCGCGGCAGCAGGAAACAAGCTTTGATTTTACCTAAGTTGCAGTAATCGCTTTTATTGCCGCTTGGCTATCAATGTAAAAGGTGATATCAGCTCGTGGTATTGCCATCATTGATACCTTTTTAGCAGCTGTTGTTACTGCCAGGACCTCCGCTTGGAAGACGCTACTGTAGTTTGGAAGCCTAAGCGAGGCGGTTAACTTGAGAGCTTCAGAATAGAAACCTGCCCCTACACCAGTGTCCATGTTAGAGCAATCAGTATAGATAGCTTTTGACGACTCACTGGAGTATGGTGTATTATCTATCCATTCCTCTCTGCTTGGGATGGCAGCGTAGAATGTTTTATGAAAATCAAGTGCGGGTATTTTATAGTCTGTTGTAGTACTAATTATTCTAATTCTTTCTTTATGTTGGTCCAGATAATGTAAGTAAGTAAGTAAGTAAGTAAGTAAGTAATTCATTTATTAACAGTTTTTAAAATAAATACATAATCATTTGTTTTTGAATTTAAAAGCTTTGGCTTTGCCGTCAGCTCGACTAGCAACTTAAATTTTAATAACATTGGTAAACTTTGTTTTAAATTTCAGTTTTGATTATATATTGATTTTTACATACATATGTACATCTACTAGTTTAATCATATTCACTCATAATCAATTTTCTAAATCTGCAAATTTCCTTCAGATAGTTGACAAGATTTTTCCAATCTGGTCCATTCAATATTAGAATTGTCTCTTGTAGAGTGAGAGAGAATTTTTGAAAATATGAGAATCTCTTGTATGTGAAAATTGGACATACGCTTATAAAATGGAAGCAGTCTTCTTTGGATTTATGATTGCAGAGTGTACAGAACTGGTTGAAACTCCCATTGTATGGTCTACCGTTGAGACATAAGACTTCGCATCTAGCTTTGAAAATCAAAGAAATATCTTTGTAGCTTAAAGATTCATTGAAATAGTTATTGTTATTTAGATTAAATTGTAACTGGCTATATAATATTCGACTTTCTGATTCAATAACTGTTTTTATAAATTGATTCCGAACCGAGTCTTCATTTAGCTGGATAATTTTATACATTTTTTCCTTAACATCAAGAATGTTACTTGTATTAATTTGCATATCTTCACCAAATGAAGAGGCAATTCGTTGCCATTTGTCATACCACCAGTCTTTGTTCCTTATTTCGTAAAGCAGCATTATTTTGCTCAGTCGCTCATCTGGGAAACCTAAGACTTTAATAATATAATCCGCTTGTAGTTTTAATGTGCTTGTAAATAATTTTGGTAAGCCAGTTTCCAAGTAGATCGCATAGTTCGGCGTGTTGATTGGTAGGTTGAAATTTTTTTTTGATGAAACTCCTCTGAAATTTCTCAATTTCCTCATACTCTTCCATTCCCCAAACTTGAGCTGCATAACATAAAGTGGACTTCACAACTGAATTAAAAATTTGGTATTTGGTAGACAAATATACAAGGTTGTTTGAGAAGATCTTTCTCCATGTTAAGTTTATTAGACTTTGTGATGTTTTGGCTTTAATGTCAAGGTGCTTACTAAAATTCAGCCGTGGGTTGAGGTTCACTCCAAGATATCTATATTCGTGTGTCACCTCCAAACTTCTTCCTTTGTACTTCATTAATGAATAGTGAAAATAAAAGTGCACTAAGCGGACATCCTTTTTTGACACCAGAATCAGTACTAAACCATTCAGAAAAATGCGCTCCATCCCAGACGTTAGCTTCTGTGTTTGTATACATATTTTTGATGACATGTACAAATCTGGTTGAAACACCGATCTGAGAAAGTTTGTATATTAAAGCATTGCGATTTACCAAATCAAACGCTGCTTTGAAGTCAACAAACATCGAGTAAACCTTTTTATTTCTTGCCTCAAATGCTTTAACTATCGATGACAGAGTAAAGATTTGGTCAACAGTGGAGTAATTTTTCCTAAATCCAGCCTGGAAGTCAGATAATATCTTTTTCTCTTCTACCCACTTTTCCAAACGATCGACAAGAACTCCGCAAAATACCTTAGCTATAATATTCATTAAAGATAAACCTCTGTAGTTTGAGACGTCATTTAAGGAACCTTTTTTATGTATTGGGAAGATAACCGATTTTTTGTACGAGGAAGGAACTTCCGCTTTCGTAAGAATTTTGTTAAAAAGCACAAAAAGTTGCAGCTTAAAACTTTGCGATGAATTCTTAAAAAATTCGTACGGTACACCATCTTCACCTGGTGCTTTATTATTTTTAGCTTTTCGTAGAACTGTTTCTATTTCAATCAAAGATATATCGGTGTCTAATATATCATTGGTGATGAGAGGTTCAGCATAAGTACCTAAACATTAAGTAAGAGTTTGTTTGAAGAAGGTTCGAGAAATGAGAAGAAAGATTAGCGGCGGATACACCTGTGCCAATTATATGTTGAGTACCATTAATATTTTTTGCAAGTTTCCAAAATTCCTTTGTATTCTTTGTTTTGCCAAGTGATTGTTCTTGTTCATTTTCAAAACCAAGTTTCTTTTCATAGCATAGACGTTTATATTGAGAATTCAACTGCATGTACCATTTACGTAATTCTTCATTGTCGAATCTCTTAAATGCTTTTAAAAGAGCAAATGATTTTTGTCTGTACTATGACCCATTACTTTATGAAGGATCTGGGCATGACCTATGTAACTTTTCCAGACTTTAGTTGGAGTAAGCTTCAGGGCACTTTGGCCGAAGATTATTGAACAAGGAGGTCTAGGGGAGTGTTATCAGTGTGGGTCTCATCCGCGCCTCTTTGTTATAAGATGAAATTAGTTTGAATTCAATGTCTTTGATTTTGAATTTAATGTCTTTGATCTTGCGAATGTTTTTAAACCAAACTCATCAAACGCGGCTGAAAATAGGTTACAGTTTGTTGATAAGATAGATGAAAGTGAAATACCAATTGTATGTATGTGTTTACATCAACTACCAAATAAAAAATCACCAGGTTACGATTTAATTACTGCTCAGGTTATGAAACAAATGCCATTGAAAGCCTTCATAAAACTGCAATATATGGCTTATACCAATTATGGCAAACGTTTTTGAAAAACTGCTTCTGAAGAGACTTAGCAAAATCATAGAAGAAAGAAGGTTAATCCTTCCAAACCATCAGTTTGGCCTTAGAAATAAACATTCCACGATAAACCAAGTTTATAGAATATCGGATGTAATAGAAAAAGCATTAGAAGAAAAACAAGTATGTTCAGCTATTTTCTTAGATGTTGCTCAAGCTTTTGACAAGGTTTGGCATGAGGGACTTGAGTACAAACTGCAAAGGGATCTTCCCAGGCAGTACTTTGAAATATTAAAATCGTACATCTCAGACCGATTGTTTAGAGTAAGGTACAATCAAGAATACTCGGAATTGAAGAAAATAGAAGCCGGTGTACCACAAGGAAGTGTCCTAGGTCCTACCCTGTATTTACTATACACAGGGGATATTCCAGTTGGTAATCACGCCATAATGGCTACTTTTGCAGATGATACCGCAATTTTGGTACCCGACAAATGTTTCTCTAAGGCAGCAGTAAAACTGCAAAATGCCTTCGACACAATGAAAGCTTGGCTCGAAAAATGGCGTATCAAACTCAATGAAACAAAATCTTCACATATAAACTTTACAAATAAAAAGATAACCAATATTCCAATAATCATTAATAATCAAAACCTTGGAATGACTTGGGATGCAAAGCTTAAGTGGAAAGAGCACATCAAAGAGAAAAGAGAAGAACTAAACTTGAAATATAGAAAAATGTACTGGTTACTTGGTAACAACTGTGATTTATCAATCCAAAACAAAAAAAGAGGCTGGGATGCGACCCACACTGATAACTTCCCATCCCGTCTGTCGATTTGTCTTGCTTAAAAGTTTGTCTTTATGTACTCGTATCAATTTTTACCAAATTTGCGTACTATTTTTTATGAAAAAACGGACTGTTGGATTTTTATATAAAAATTACTGAATATCGAAAACAATATTTTCTGTGAAATAAAATAAATTTCAAGCCAATATTTTTAAGTTTTGAAAAGCTATTTGAGTCGAAAGTAAATTTTTACGAAGTTTTAGTATTGTTTTTTTTTAGAGTTTTATTTTTTGTAACAAAAACTGTGAATTCGATTTTTTTAAATTTTACCAACAATATTTCTTATGAGATAAAATTACTTTAAAGCCAATACTTAAAATTTTTAAAGAGATATTTAGTCAAAAATCAATTTTTAAAAAACTTTTATACATTTTTTTTAGGTTTTTATTTTTTGTAAAAAAAATGTCAATTCGATTTTTTTCAAACTTTAATTGAATGTTGACAGCAAGATTTTTTGAAGGATAAAAGTAAATTAAAGCCAATATCTCAAAGTTTTGAAAAGATATTTGAGACGAAAATCAATTTTACCAACTTTTATACATTTTTTTTTTTAGGTTTTTATTTTTTGTAAAAAAAACTGTCAATTTGATTTTTTTCAAACTTTAATTGTATGTTGACAACAAGATTCTTTGAAAGATAAAAGTCAATTAAAGCCAATATCTCAAAGTTTTGAAAAGATATTTGAGTCGAAAATCAATTTTTACCAACTTTTATACATTTTTTTTTTAGGTTTTTATTTTTTGTAAAAAAACTGTCAATTTGATTTTTTTCAAACTTAAATTGTATGTTGACAACAAGATTTTTTGAAAGATAAAAGTAAATAAAAGCCAATACCTCTAAGTTTTGAAAAGATATTTGAGTCGAAAATCAATTTTTACCAACTTTTATACATTTTTTTTTAGGTTTTTATTTTTTGTAAAAAAACTGTCAATTCGATTTTTTTCAAACTTTAACTGAATGTTGACAACAATATTTTTTTAAAGATAAAAGTAAATAAAAGCCAATATCTTTAAGTTTTGAAAAGATATTTGAGTCGAAAATCAATTTTTACCAACTTTTATAATTTTTTTTTTAGGTTTTTATTTTTTGTAAGAAAACTGTCAATTTGATTTTTTTTAAACTTTGATTGTATGTTGACAACAAGATTTTTTGAAAGATAAAAGTAAATTAAAGCCAATATCTCAAAGTCTTGAAAAGATATTTGAGTCGAAAATCAATTTTTACCAGCTTTTATAAACTTTTTTTTAGGTTTTTATTTTTTGTAAAAAAAACTGTCAATTCGATTTTTCTCAAAATTTTTCAAAATGTTGAATACAATATTTCTTATAAGATAAAATAAGTTTGAAGCCTAAATTTAATGTTTTTGAAAAGATATTTGAATCGATATTCAATTTTTACGAACTTTGAGTAATGTTTTTTTTAGATTTTTATTTTTTATAATAAAAACTGTCAATTAGATTTTTCTCAAAATTTTATCAGATGTCAAAAACATTATTTTTCGTTGCACAAAATTGTTTTAGAGATAAAATCATATTTCAGTCGTAAAATTTTGGAGGTGACAAATTTTTTTTTTCAGTTTTATTGATTAAAAAAAAAAACCGTTATATTGATTTTTTTCAAAAAATATACCTGTTTGGTATCACGTTACAATCTATTATATAAAATTTAATTCAAGTCTCTAGCGTTTTTGGTTCGTAAGATATTTAAGGTTAACCAAAATTTTCACCTTTTTTTCAAACTGCTATGGTAAAAAAACCACCCACGCAATTTTCTTGAGAGCCCTTTCTGCATCTTTCTGCCTTTTTATCTGTATAACAAAATTTATTTGAAGTCGATATCTCTTCTGGTTCTTGAGCTATGGACGACGAAAAAAACGTCGCGAACGTACGGACGTACGGACGTACGGACGTACGGACGTACGGACGTACAAACGTACGTACACACGCACGCACAGACATCTTTCTAAAAATCTTTTATTTCGACTCTAGGGACCTTGAAACGTCGAGAAATGTCAAAATTTTCAATTTGACAAATCGGACCCATTACAATAACTTCCTATGGGAAGTTAATAATGGTGTATAATCAAGTACTAAAGCCTGTTTGGACCTATGGAATCCAATTATGGGGCTATACAAAGAAAACAAATACCGAAACCATCCAAAAATTCCAAAACAAAATCCTTCGTGGAATAGTTAATGCACCTTGGCACATAAGAAATACCGATCTACATCGTGACTTACAAATAGAAATGGTTACAGAAGTTGTAAAAAAATACGCTGTATCGCACAACCAGAGACTGCATAGTCATACCAATTCTGAAATGGAGCCCGTCTTGAATATAGGAAACCATAATCGAAGATTAAGAAGAACCAAGCCTCATGAGCTTGTGGTCTAAAAAAACATGGGAAAGTATTAGAAGTTTAAACTTCCCCCAAAGTGATTGTACAAAATTAAGAAAGAAAAATCGGAAGTCGATCCTTCAAGATTGGTCCTGATGAAGAGTTAGTTTTAGTGGTTAAGAGTCCCACACTACTTGGTGTCGAATACTGCCAAGTGTCTTTTGAAGATTTCCTCCTGTCAAAAAAAAAAAATGTCTTTGATTTAAAAAAAAATATTTAGACCGACAATCAATTCTTACCAATTTTTAGGAATGTTTCTTTTGGGTTTTTATTTTTTGTAAGAAAACGTTTTTATTTTTTGCATACAATTATTATTGTTCGTATTTATTAAAGGTGACAATTATTTGTGTTCAGTTTGTTTGATTTATAAAAAAAACTGTTCCACCACTTAATTTGTTAACAGTCATTTTTCTGTGTTTGTATCTGTACGGCAAAATGTATTAGTCGACATCTCTACTGGTTCTTGAGATATGGACGACGAAAGAAGCTTCCCAAACGTACGTACACACGCAAACACAGACATTTCTCTAAAAATCTTTTCACCCTGTATAACTTTTCATATAACCTTTAACAAAAAATTTAAACACAGTTATTATCTTTTCTTGTAAAAGCAAGAAAGTCATTAAAACTTATGTTTAAGTAATATAAATTTGGAAGTATCCGAATACTGACCGTTTCAGGACACATGAATCCAGAAACCTTTATATACATAAATATAAACATTTTTCGTTGCATTAAGACATCTTCAACATCCTTCAAAAACATTAATGTTTAAATGAACTGCACGCTATATCGACGTAAACAAAATATCAAATATCCCTGAAACATGTTCCACTGTTTCTCCTTTATAAGCTTTTTCGATAATTCCGAATGTGATTTTTAGTACACTTCTATACATTGGGCTGCCTTGAAAGTTGCCAAGGAAAAATTAGGAAATGTATATAAAGTGAAAATGCGTGCGCAATCAAAAAGAACTCGTCAACAAATTTTCATTCGGAATCGAACCTAGGATACAAAATGTTTAGTTGCAGTTTAACTGTGTTCTCACGTGGTAGCATTTAAATTACGTGCGCTTATTTTTAAGAGTCAAACCAACAAAAGACACAAACCTCATTGGTAGAGTCATATGTAGTTAAATTTGCCGGCATATCGGGACGAACGACCGACCGACGACGACGAGACGTGGGCACCAGACGAATCTTGTGTGAGGTGTCCTTTTGATGCAAACAATTATTTTCAGGATGTCTAATCTTTTTATGAACATCTAGTGTTAACATAAATTGAAATGTAAAATTTGGATATACGTTATATTAAAACATCTGCTGTTCACTTTTGGACAAGAAATTATGACCCAATTTTAAATCTAATCTAACCTGTAAAAGAAACTAACTTAAAATACCACCTGTATGGTTATTCTTCCCTTAAATTCTGAAAAATAAATTCATTAAGATTGAAATGCCCTGAGATACATAAGGTTGTTTTTTGTTGTGCCCTTGATCACCCTGAGCCATTTCTTCCCTAACGGTGTATTCGTATATGTATTTCGTTCGTTCTAACGTCCTTTTTCCATACTAACTCAAGTTACAAAAAAACGCGCTACGCTACGACAACAGTTCGAAAGGATGCGCGCCTGGGAATAAGTGTTTTTTCAAGTGATGTATGCATAGAAGATATAAAATAGAAGGAAAAATGTTTTCATTTGTGGCAACGACGATGATGGTGGTGAATCGCACTACTCATCATTGCGGATGATTACGATGGTAATGATGTCGATGACGGTGATTACAAGTGCTTTGTTCCAATTCCCAAGTGTCAGGATGATCATAGTGCTGATGATGATGATGGTGGTGGTCATAATGATGATGATGATGAAGCACTTCAAAGTGAAATAATTTTATAATTGAAATATTACAAAAGAAATTTATTGCACTAGTGTACAGCTAATTACAAAAATTGTTGGCAATTGAAATTGAAAACTCCAGTTTAAAGGATGACGAAAAAAGAATATGCGTTCTGTATTACATTCTCCTATTTGTACCTATACCAACATACTTACCTTCGGATGATAAGTGCTTAAATATTTCAAATTATTTTTTGAGTGAAAATGAAAACACGGTTCATTAAACGTTGCGTTTGCTACGAATAAAGCCGTGTGACATAGATTTATGTGAATAGAAAATTGCTTTAATATTCTGATCTGAGTGAAATTTTTTTGTAAATGCCAGGATACTGACGAAAAGTGTAATGAAATGTTGCTGGAATACTTAATATTGTTCTCTTGTGGATTACTAATCGACAAATCTACAACAAGTAGTAAGTTTTACTTAGTTTTTAAGTTTTGAAACTGTTGTGAAATCACTGACCAAAGTCTAATTAGAAACTCCCACCTTTGTTTACCTTTTTAGCAGATTTTCGGAAAAAGCTTTTTGAAACCTTTTTTTTGAAAATCAAAAAACATAAACATTGAAACAACTCACGCGTCTAACCTCCTCCGACAATAATATTTAAATTTAACTTGTTTTTTAGCTCAAAATGTTATATGGTTGTGTCAGTAACGTAGGCGATAAGTCGTCGTGTGAATTTCAAATCCAAAAAAAGATATACACAGATTAAATCAATTATATTACAGCCTGGAATACTGCAAAAATAATTGACAGAAGAAATAAAAGGTAGTGCTTAAAAATTAAAAAATATAAACGTTTGAAAAGACCCTTAATCCCTCGAGTTGAAGTTTTTTAACTTGATGCATAGCTAATTAGAAATAAGTGACGATAACTTGATGTTTTCCTTTTAGGTTTTACTCGGTTTAAGAGGGATTTATAGATCGCTTGAGTAACTTTTTGCAATGAAATATAAGATGAAAAAAAAACCGTGGCTTATTTGATTAGATAACCATTTCGATTTATTTTAATTATTATAGTTCCATGCTTATTTTAATCGTGGTATTTTGACGTAAAAAAAATAAATTGGGTGGCGCAACAGTCAGTTTGAGAACTAGGGCCTAGTGACTGACAACTCTCAACCATTCCTGTGATAAAGCACTTTTCATGACAAGAATTACTCTTGGATAATTTGTCAATTCCTCGCAAGAGGCAGTACCCGTGAAAAAAAAACTTTAGGTGGCATAGGCAGGGATCGAACCCAAGACCTCTCGCATGACAGTCCATTGCACGAGTACTACATTATTATGACGTAACCTATAACTAATCTATTTTTGTCTACAATTGAATTGCGTTTTGTTAGCAGTTAAGTTTTTAAGGAAAGTTTTAATTGTTTTAAACAGAGTTAATTTTCCTGCTTTCATTTTATTCTATGACAAACCAACCTAGGTTATATAACTTCCAATAGATATTCGTGGAATGTTTAAACAAAAAATCAAATAACTTTTATAAATCTTTTCACATACACATCTAATGCCTTGATGTTGGTTTTCAGTGAACTCTTAGCCAAGTCAACCAATTATTATAAAGGTTGTATTGTGGTGCAACTCAAGAGATAGGACGGTTTTTATATAGATAAATGGTCGAAATGTTAATTAATTAACAATTAAATTATTACTTAAGTTAATTGTTGATATATTTTCTAGTTTCTGAAAATTCAGATCAATTTTGAGTCTTTATTTGAATCTTTATGAAGCTTCGAGAAAAACTTGAATTTGATAACTTAACAGTTTTGGAAAATACGTTTTGCACTTAATTTCTTAGTGCTAATTTCGAATCTAAAGAGTTAAGATATTAACTATTTTCTCAAGTTGTAAAAATACCTGTTTTCAAGAGTATACTTTCTAATATAATTAAAAAAGCTTGATATAATAGAATTGTATAGACAACAGAATCGTTATACGTGTTTTTTAGAGTTTTCAAAAGTGATATCTCAAAAACCTGATGGGATACATTCATTTTGAAGTCGATTTTGAATTAAGGTCAAAAAAAGCCATTGGATAAGGGTAATGTTAATGCCAGCCTTGTTTAACTGTCAAACTTTTCAGAAGAGTTGTTCTGGCGAATTTTAAATGAATATACAAATTAAACAAATTTGTGGAACAGGTTCAAAATTTATAGGAAAGATTTAGAGGTTATCATTTATTTTGGAATACACCCACTACATCCACCCAATTCTCCAGATTTGGCTCCGAGCGACTACTTCTTGTTCCCAAACCTGAAGAAATTGTTTAGTGGAAAAAGATTTGAATCCAATGATGAAGTCATCTCGCAAACAAAGGCCTATTTTGAGGACCTCGACAAATCATTTTTTTGGAAGGGGTACAAAAATTGGAGAAGCGTTGGACAAAGTGTTGAAAAATAAAATTATTTTTTTATCAAAAAATCTGTGTTTTGTTCCAAATGTCACGGACTTATTGACCCGCTCTCGTATGTTGTTATAAGCTTTGAAAGGAAAGTTCATAAACATATTCATATGAAATTAAACATTGTTTTTGTAGGTTCTATCGATAAGTTACATAAGACCGGACATTCAAATTGGAGCTTTCGCAGTTAGCTAATGTTTTAAGTCGAGTTGCTTGTACTTTTTGTAATTTTATTAAGTTATTTTGTTTAGTGAATTAAAATAAAATCCAATCATTTTTTCTGTAAGGTTTTATCCTTGCTACAAATCGAAAATTTATAACTAATACTGAAGTTAAATGTTAAAATCAAACAAATTAAACGGTTTGAACAACAAATGCAAATGTTTAAACTTACAAATAATAAGTAAGAAAATATTATTTGTAATAATATAATAAGTAAAAATTGAAAATCAGTGCAAAACCTTTCAATTCCCCAAAATAAATTGAATAGGGTAATTGCGGGAGAGATGCCGCGCTTTTTTAAAAATTGATGTAATTTTTTATAAAAGTAAAAGAAACACAATTTTTCAAAAACAACTTAAAAATGGATTTATTTTCTACCATTATAAAACATCAAAATAAAAAATTATAAATTATTTCATAAATATTAATAATAATATAAAATATATTATGTGTGCCATCTCTCCCGACATGTGTGGGAGAGATGCCGCATATTAAATTCATTGAATTTGTATATTATTTTTATTTTGTTTTATCTCCATCATGTTTTTTTCGTTCCTCATCATGTCCACAGTCTGTGCAGAGGGAAAATTCCGGGTTTGTCCATTAAATTGTTTTCAGTTAAAACTTTGTGAAGAACTTCAAAAAAGTCATTTGCTGTCGATCGATTCATACCCTGAGCGCGGGAAAGGGAAAGTCCTTCGCATTGTCTTAATGAAATGTCTTTATTCCTTTCCAAAAAGGAGGCAAGCCATGCATATCCAGCTTTTTTTTTAGTTGAGTTAAATTTGTGTTTGATATTCATTTTCTCCGCTAGCTTAATTGCTAAGCTCCTAATTCCTTCTCTGTCAACACCAAATCCTGCAGCCACTAATTTTTTTATGTGATCTGCTAGCTTTCTTTCATTTTCTTTTCCAAGAACACCTGTCAATAGATATACAAATTACCTTCATATACCTTCACAAAGTTCAATAACTACTTAAGTAAATAATTACCCATTAAGCCTAGTGGTTTCTTTACAAAATTTCCATCTTTTAACCGTCTCGAAAGAGTTCTAGCCGGTACGCCAAACAATTTTTCGGCTTTCCGAACGGACATCCGATCTTCAATGCTTTTTCGAGCATCCTCCAATGCCTCTTCGCTCCAACTTCCTCGGTTTGTTTTTATTTTATATTTTCGTGGCATTTCTTATTCCTATATTAAATTTTAAATGCAAAATAAACAATTTAAATATGCGGCATCTTCTCAAAAAAAAAGTGCGGCATCTATCCCCGTAGTGAGGGAGAGATGCCGCACCACGTTTCATATCGAAAAAAAAAACGAAAACAACAAAAAATCACACCAACCACTTCTTTAGACACCATTTAATGACACAAAATACTTACACTTGAGAAAACACGCGAGAACTTGTTTTTGGATCCACAAACTGCAACATACTGAAAAATTTCCATAGTCTAAAAGGGTGCGTAAAACAAAAGAAAGAAAAAAAACTCGCGTTACATATTCTATGCAAGTTGTTTTTTTTGTGTACGTTTTCTTTTGACTATTTTATGAACTGAAATTTCAAAAATAAAATTTCCGTGGATGACTAGATGTATGAGTTTGGTTGAGTGCGGCATCTTCCCTGACGCGGCATCTCTCCCGCAATTACCCTAATAAACCACAACAACACGTTAGGTCGGTGGGCTTCTTACCGACTTAACGATATCATCAGCTAGGTTTTACATTGCACTTTGACTCGAAATGAAATTAAAATCGATAAAATATAAATTGGAGTTCTGAAATTCACTTTCAGCGATATAGATTTTATTTTTTTTTCGAACTTAAAACAAAGGAAATTTACTTGTTCCACATTTTGAAATACCCCTTAAATTTTTACTCAGGATATGTAGGATTTTATTGCAAGTTTTGCATTCGTTAAAAATTTCGAAATAGAGATTTTAATCAAATATGATATTGTAAGAAGTCCAAAAAAGTGGGTTCCCCGATTTAATTTTTAACTTCCCAATTTGTCAAATTGAACATTTTGACATTTCTCGACGTTTCAAGGTCCCTAGAGTCAAAATAAAAGATTTTTAGAAAGATGTCTGTGCGTGCGTGTGTGCGTACGTTCGTACATCCATATGTTCGAGACGTTTTTTTCGTTATAACAGTTTAAAAAAAGGTGAACATTTTGGTTAACCCTAAATATGTTAGGAACCAATAACTTTAGAGACTTTAATTAAATTGTGTATAGTAACATTAATTATTTGAATTAGATTGTATATTGTAACGTTACCAAACAAACATATTTCGTTAAAAAAATCCGATTAACGGTTATTTTTATAAATCAAAAAAAAAACTGAAAAAAAAAATGTGTCACCTCGAAAATTTGACGAATACAAAATGATTTTATCTCCAAAACAATGTTGGTAAAAATTGAATTTCCACTCAAATATATTTTCAAAAAATTGAGATTATGGCTTTGAACTAATTTTTTCTTATAGGAGATATTGTTTTCAACATTCTGAAAAATTTTGGGATAAATCAAATTTTTTTTAACAAAAAATAAAAATCTAAACAAAAAAATTAATAAAAGTTGGTAAAAATTGATTTTGGACTGAAATGTCTTTTTTTAAACCTTTCAGATATTTATTTTAACTACCTTTATCTTTTAAAAAACTTGGTTTTCAACATTTATTAAAATTTTGACAAAAATTGAATTGACAGTTTTTTTTGCAAAAAATAAAAACTTAAAATAAAATTTAATAAAAGTTCGTAAAAAGTGATTTTCCACTCAAATATCTTTTCTAAAAATTGAGGTTATGGCTTTCAGTTAATTTCAGCTTTTACAAAATATTGTTTTTAACATGCAGACAAAATTTAAGAAACATCGAACTGACAATTTTTTTACAAAAAATAAAAACCTAAACAAAAAAAAACTAATAAAAGTTGTTAAAAATTGATTTTCGACTCCAAAATCTTTTCAAAAATTTGAAATATTAGCTTTTTAGTTGTTTTATCTTTAAAACAATATCGTTGTCAACATTCAGTTAAATTTTGAGAAAAATCGAATTGACAGTTTTTTTTTACAAAAAATAGAAAACTAAACAAAAAAAAAACTAATAAAAGTTGGTGAAAATTGATTTTCGACTTAAATATGTTTGAAAATTTTTGATATGTTGACTTTAAAATTTTTTCATCTTTTAAAAAGTATTGTTGTCAACATTCAGTTAAATTTTGAGAAAAATGGAATTGACAGTTTTTTTACAAAAAATAAAAAATTGATAAAACTTGGTAAAAAAATTAATTTCGACTCAAATGGCTTTTGAAAAATTAAAAATAATGTCTTCAATTTGTTGTATTTCACAGGAAATATTGCTTTTGAGTTGTCTAAGCCATAATTTACGTTTATCAATAAGTTTCCTTGTAAGTTCTGAAATACATTTAAATGTTTGGTTATTCGTGTTTATTAGTTGAAAGTGACCTTAAACACTTGACATAATTGTTGCATTTAGAGTTTTGATGATAGAGTCAATCTCTGAATTTGATACGTTTTGCTCGTTTGGCAAAATGAGAGAAGACAGTGAGTCGTGAAGACGAATTGTGGCAATCATTAAACTGGCTTAACCAACTTACAGCGTAAGCGTTATTGGGGCGAGCACCCATTGCCAGGTACATAAGCGATCCTACAAGCTCACGATATGGCACCTTCTTCTGATCATGGTCAACTGCTTCCGAGTTGGAGTTGTTTGCTGCACCGAAACACATCGGAGTTGAAACTGGTTTACTATCTGCCATCCCGAATCTCTGCAGCACATCACCTATGTAACCTTGGTGATGTATGGAGCATCCATCAACTCTTTTGATGAACTCTAGACCTAGGCAACATTGAACTTTACCAAGGTCCTTAAGGGCAAATGTTTTCAACAAACTCTCGTTAAGTTTTTTAACATTACTGGCATTCTGAGAGATGAAGAGAATATCATCCACGTAGACAAGCATGATAAGCATATCTCCCCCTGAACCACGAACGAATACACAAGGGTCAGACTTCGTAGGATGTAGTCCAGAACGCTGCAGTTCTTTGTTAAGTCTTTCGTACTAGCATCGTCCCGCCTGACGCAGACTGTAAAGCGCCTTCTTAAGTAAACACACTTTGTTGCCTTGTCGAATTTCAGAAACCATTCTTTTTGCTTTGCTTTTAATCGAACCATCCTTTTCGTTCCTTAGGATAAATTGAAGAGATTCCAGCGTCATGTTAGGAATTTCCATAAATATCTTCTCTGAAAGTCGTTCATTCAAGTAGGCAGCCGTGATATCAAGCTGGTAAATAGTCATCCCATATTACGATGCAATAGCCGTGGCCAAACGTATGGAACTCAATCGGGTCACTGGAGCAAATGTTTCCTCACAGTCTACGCCAGGTCGTTCAGCGAACCCCATTCTTGCCTTTCTTCGTTCTAGAGTTCCAACTGGTGAGTGCTTGTTCCTAAGCACTATCCTGCTACCAATGACTTTGTCTGCCGAAGATCTGTCAACAATTTCCCATGTGTCACTTGCTATGATGCATTTCAATTCAGTTGCCATAGCTTCGGACCATTGTCTGGCCTCAGTACCGGAAACAGCTACATCAAGGACTATCTCGGCCAGCAGTCCGTGCTCCAAAGTGATATTTCCGACATCTACTGTTTTATACTCTTTTCTAGGCCTTCCAGGCAAATAGGTCTTGATTTTGCGAGGTCTACCTGGAACTCTTTTGGTGGACTCATCGGATTGTTGCTCTGCATCGACAAATTCGGAATCATCTGAATCGGATGCCTTTGCCGTCTCTTCAGGAACCTCTACCTCTATCTGAACATTGTCGCTGAGAACTATGTCATCACTGCCTGTCTCAATCAAAGTCAATGGCAATTCCACCATTTGATGTTGCGTACTAACAGGAATTTTCTGCGAATTACTTTCCAAGAACTTGACATTTCCTGAAATAACTACTTGGCATTTATCTGGTATCCATACCGTGTATCCCTTATTTTTATTTGGATGACCGAGAATTATACCTTCGTCAGACTTAGCATCAAGTTTATCTTTATTTGGTATTCTTTCCAGAACGAACACCTTACAGACAAACTCACGAAGATTGCTAACATCTGGACGTTTACCAAATCTGACTTCGTATGGTGTTTTCCCATAAAGCGACTTCGATGGGCTCCGATTTTTGATATAATTCGAGGTTGCAAGAGCCTCTGCCCAAAATATTTTTGGTAAACCTGACTGTATGAGAAGGCACCTAGCCATCTCCACGAGGGTCCGATTTTTACGTTCGCCACGCCATTCTGTTCAGGATTATAAGCCACTATCAATTGCCTTCGAATACCCTCAGAACTTAAGAAACTGTCAAACGAGTTGTTTTTATATTCTATGCCATTATCCGACTGTAGGCTCTTAATAGAAAATCCAATTCTCTTTTTCAAGGATCGCCTTGACGATTTGGAACTACGAGAAAACCTGACTTTTCTTTGCAAGAAAACGTACATCACACCATCTTGAATAATCGTCGATAAACGTGACGAAATATCTCAACACATCCGAGTGTATGAGTTCGAGAAGTTCCGATGTGCGAGCCGAGCGTTTTGGAAAAGGAGACGATGCCACAGCTGCAAATCGACATCACTTGACGACAACCCCGACGTTGACTTTGATGACAAACATGTCTCGCCATTGGCACGGGCATGAACGAAGTAAAGTCCGTCTTCTCTTCTAAAATAACGCGCCCATTCCTGAAAACCACCTATGCAGATTCCTTGTCAAACAGCACACGGTTGCCTCTGTCAGTTATCTTCCCTACTGACAATTAATTTGTGCGTAAGTCCGGTACAAATAGAGCATCCCATTATTAAATCTGCTTAGTTACTTCATCGTCTTGAAGTCGAATCCATACTCGTCCACCGGCTTTAATTTTAGCTGAAGCACTGCTTGCCAACTTTAACTTTTCGTTCACTACCTTCTCGATGCTTGAAAATTCGTTTGAGTTCTTGCACATATGAGAAGAACATCCGCTGTCGAAGCACCACGATTGACTCTGGGACTTACCTATATATTGGAATGCATTCTGTAGATTATCTGATGAGAAAAATAGAAAATTGTCTGCATTCTTCGCATTTTGAGATGGTTTTTCGTCCTTCTGTGGCAAAACTTGATAGCAAACTATATAGAGAAGCATAATTCCTTCCATGTCATGGAGTTTGTCCATTGCATCGAAGAATTTAATTAAGTGCACTCGAACATCTTCACCCTCGTGCATACGTTGAAGAGTGAGCCGCTTCATAAGCTGCTTTTCGGGCAGGTCCCTTTGACTGAAAGACACTTTCGAGTCTTAGCCAAACATCTCGAGAAGTCGCACATCCTTTTACTTGTTTCAGCTCAGCTGCACTGATGGACAAGATTATATCAGACTTGGCCTTTTGATCATACTTACACCAAATTGTGTATTTACGTATTCCCAGGCATCATTTTTGTGGTATCATAATTGTCCTTGTTAAGGGTTTCAATTTTTTATATGCCTGTTGCGTTCATTTCGCGTATCTTACACCTAACAAAACATTAGTTTAGGCTTGTTGAGCTCGTTGTCGTTGATTGTGTCAGAGTGACACGGAACGATAGAGTAAAACTCCAATACTAATTAGGAATGCCCTCTAGTTAGTGTTTTTGAAGCTTCTGTATGTGGGTAACGGCATCATAATGGGAATCATCCAAGGACAAATTGGAAAAAACTCCAAAATGGACAAAGATCGTCGAAAAGGTTTTACAGAATCCGGATATCAACGCATGAGCAGGATTTAGAATTGAGGATATAATAACAAAATCTTAACAAGAGTTACGAGTAGATCTAGGATAAGATGGTTTTTCTTCTGGTATAACGTCAATGTTTAAGTATGGCCCGTTATAAAACCAATTATTTAAAATATTTTCATTACTATTCTTGATATTGACTATCAGGTAGTCAAATTAGATTACGGTTTACAGAAAAAATTATCATATTGACTTCTGCAATCGTTCTATTCACTACTGCAGTTCTTTTATTGACTACAGCAATTGCCATATTGACTACCGCAGTTTTCGTATTGACTACCACATTGGTCAATATGACAACCATAGCTTCAACTTCCTTCGACCAAAGCTGTTCTATTGACTACTCCTGTTTTTATATTGACTACCAAATTGATTCAATATTTCGGATAACAAAATTGACAACCGAAAATTATTCTATTGACTATCGCAGTTATCGGCTGAAAATGGACTACCAAATAGTCAGTATGATGAGTTTTGCAATGTCAGTCGCATACCATCCTCTTTTTTTCAATGAATGTTTATAACAAATGTTATAAAGCGCTTATCTAAAATGTATACTTAACTTTTTTTAAAGTCATACCTTTGGTCCAAAATCCATTACAGCTGCTGTAAATATAAATAAAATGCATACCATCATTTTTGCTATATGGAAATTAAAAAAGCTAACACTCTAATTGCTTCAATATTTTGCCTTTAAAAATACTAATTCATGGTTTCGTTCAAAACAACCAAATAAAACCCGCATACACTTATGCTCGTATTGTCCCCAACTATTTTATGAACTTTCACGTGGCAAAAAACCAATATGACTTTAACTCGAATATTTGCCGCATTTTAAATTGTCCCCATATGAATAAGATCCTCTTTTCTATGACATTCCGATAAAATTGCATATGGGACATATTAACATTCAGGAACAGTTTTTCAAGCATTTTTATTTTGTGTAACTTGAATTTATAAACGTTGCTGAATTTATTTATGTTTTTTTTGTTTGTTCTTAAAAAAATTGGTCCGAGTACTTACCTACAAGCAGTTGTCTGTTTCAATGTGCACATTTTACATTTTCGTCCTCTTCACATGTAGAAAAACTCTATACATACGTACGTTGTTGTTATGGTAAGGATTCTAAAATGCACATTTGCAAAAATGATGAATATACACAACACCCTATGTACCTACATATCTAGGGTATAAAATAAATATTAAACTTGTCTTGTTTTTTAACCTTTTGGCTATTTTATATTCTAACAAAAAAAGTGCTTCATAAATATTGTTGAATAAATTCATATATAGATGCTTACATTGAGAAAAAACCAGGATACATGTTGTATGCCTGATTTGCACCCAACCAAAAGTTGATAAAAGAAGCATTCAAGTCCAGTGTTTTTCAATCGTATCCATACAATATGCCCTATGGGTACAAAACGGTTTTTAGTCTATACCAGCAATGGATTAAAATAAAACATCTAACATATTTTGCTATCAACAAAATTAAATTACCCAAATCTCGTGTTTGAAATTTCTTTTTTTTTGCATTTGAACACGTAACACGTAAGCTTCCTCTTTTGGTTATGTTTTTTCGATTCCGTACAAAAATGCAATGGTTATCGGTTATTGTTAAAAAATATTGATACATTAAAAAACTGTTCAAAACATACATTTTTTTCTGAACTGATTTGTTTCAACAAGGTGTGGTCAAATTTTAGATGCAAATAAATTATGTAAAGACGAATTTAAAATAATTTGTATTACAAACAAATTTCAATGCAATGTTCAACATTTCTTGCATATAAAATATTAATGAAAAATACAAAATTAAATCAAAATTTCTGAATAAAATGTAAAATTTGCACACAAAAATCTTCACATTACCAACAAATGCATGGAAGTTAAACTTTTAAAAGTGACAATGCTGTATTAATAAATAATGATGGCTAAAACAATGGTTGTTACAAATGGTCAACAACATATTGTGGAATTTTTATAACTTTCTCATGCGAAACATTTTTTAAAAGTTGCACTGAATTTTTCATTATTGTTCACAAAATTTCTTGTATTAAATTTTTGTCTAAACAAACAACTATTGACATGGAATTGGAGTTTATTTTTTACTGTAAGACATATGAAGCCCTTGCGCCACATTATCGTTAGAGGTAAAGTGAAAACTGTTGGCGAAAAGTCAAAAGCTTACTGAAATCACTAATGAGTAATGCACTTTAAGACAATAAAGTTTAAAAAGAGGCTGGGATGCGACCCACACTGATAATTTCCCATCCCGTCTGTAGATTTGTCTTGCTTAAAAGTTTGTCTATTATGTACTCGTATCAATTTTTACCAAATTTGCGTTGATATTTTTTGTAGATTTTATTTTTTATGAAAAAACGGACTGTTGAATTTTTATATAAAAATTACTGAATATCGAAAAAACATTTTCTGTGAAATAAATAAGTTTGAAGCCAATATTTTTAATTTTTGAAAGGATATTCGAGTCGAAAATCAATTTTTACCAACTTTTATACATTTTGTTTTAGGTTTTTATTTATTGTAAAAAAAACTGTCAATTCGCTTTTTCTCAACATTTTTTAGAATGTTGAAAACAATATTTCTTATAAGTAAAAATTATTTAGAAGCTTCTATCTCAAATTTTTCATAAGATATTTGAGTCGAAAATCATTTTGGGGAGAGTACTATAACTTTGGCGACAAAGTTTGATGACGAATTTTTATAGAACAGTTAAAACCAAGCATTTTCATCCTATGGGAGGTTGGGTCTATCTCCCCCCGTTTAGGCGGTAGGGGCACTTTAAAAAAATATGTACATTAATTGGAAGAAAATAATTAAAAAATAACGGTAATACTTTTTTTGTCTATTAGCTTATTAAAACTAGTTTGTTCAAAAACTATGCAAAGTTTTGAAAAAGGTATACAACTTAATTGTAAGTATTACCGTTATTTTTTAATTATTTTTTTCCATTTAATGTACATATTTTTTTAAATTGCCCCTACCGCCTAAACGGGGGGACATAGGCCACCCCCTTCCATAGTAGAAAATGCTTGTATTAAACCCCTCTACCAAAAACCGTTATTATATCTTGTCGCCAAAGTTATCGTACTCGTGCCATCATTTTTTACCAACTTTTGTAAATTTTTTTTCGGTTTTTAATTTTTTGTAAAAAAACCTGTCCATTCGATTTTTTTCAAAATTTTACTAAATGTTGACAACAATATTTTTTGAAAGATAAAAGTAAATTAAAGCCAATATCTCAAAGTTTTGAAAAGATATGTGAGTCGAAAATCAATTTTTACCAACTTTTAGGTTTTTATTTTTGTAAACAAACTGTCAATTCGATTTTTCTCAACATTGTTTAGAATGTTGAAAGCAATATTTCTCATAAGATAAAATAAGTTTGAGGCCTAAATTTTAAGTTTTGGAAAAAATATTAAAATCGATATTCAATTTTTACTAACTTTGACTAATGATTTTTTTAGAAATTTATTTTTTATAAAAAATACTGTCAATTTGATTTTTCTCAAAATTTTATCAGATGTCAAAAACATTATTCTTCGTTGTACAAAATTGTTTGGGAGACGAAATCTTATTTTAGTCGTAAAATTTTTGAGGTGACAAATTTTTTGTTCAGTTTTCTTGACTTATAAAAAAATCCGTTAAATGGATTTTTTTCAAAAAATATACTTCTTTGATATCACGTTACAATATATAATATAAAATTTAATTCAAGTCTCTAGCGTTTTTGGTTAGTAAGAGATTTAGGGTTAACCAAAATTTTCACCTTTTTTTTACAAAATGCTATGGTAAAAAAACCACACACGCAATTTTCTTGAGAGCCCTTTCTGCATCTTTCTGCATTTTTATCTGTATAACAAAATTTATTTGAAATCGATATCTCTTCTGGTTCTTGAGCTATGGACAACGAAAAAAACGTCGCGAACGTACTTAAACAAGCAAACACAGACATCTTTCTAAAAATCTTTTATTTCGACTCTAGGGACCTTGAAACGTCCAGAAATGTCAAAATTTTCAATTTGACAAATCGGACCCATTACAATAACTTCCTATGGGAAGTTAAAAATACTTGTAACATACTTAACGAAAACAATTGTTTGTGTATTTAACTAGTTCGTTCAAAGCTTTTTCCGTTGGGTAGCTTTATTTTAGTTTAATATTAGAAGAACTAGGATGGAAAGTAAACTATCTGAATATAAGAAAGAGGAAGAACATGTATGTTTAAATTGTAAAGCGATCGCCTATTGGTTCTGTAGTTAGGCAGGTGTACTCAGCCATGTTTATGATGATAATGAAGGAATGTCATTAGAACGTAGAAGGTACTTACTACAATCCAATCACATTCCCTCTTTTCTACAAGTTTTCAGCGTAAACATGGAGTTATTACGTTCAATTAATTTCTTTCGTTAAATTTTAGAAGAAACAAGCATACGAACAAGTCCAAGAAATTGCTATTCATGTGTTGTTTACAGTCAGGCTTTTATGCGTTTTGGATTATAGTTATGAAGTGGCACGTAAGCAGCAGTTATTAAGTCTATTAAGTATTTATTCATTTATATAGGCGAAGTCAAGTATAATATGTGTGAAACGACCTTATTCGTAAAGAATAATATTTTAAAATCATATTTAAAAGGAACCAAAATAATACTTCTTGATAGACACTTGAAAATAGATTGTTGATAAAATATATCATATTCGTAAATCCGATACAGTGGCGCTACACGGACGGCCATCGTTGGTACTAATAAGAATTATTGTTATAAAAATACTTAAATATGTACCAAATGCATTAATTTGGATAAAAGATAGGAATGTGATTACAATTTTGTCAAAATGGTGCGTTTTTCGGGCTCATGCACAGTTTAAATAATCAAAAAAAAAAAAACAATTTTAAGATTGAAAATAATAAATGAAAAAACTCTTGATTTTTCAATTTTTTTTTGAAAATCGTTAGAACGATTTTTTTTTAATTAATTTTGCATATATACAATTTTTCAATTTGTTCTAAAAATATTTTTGGTATGCAGTTGTTTAATGATTGTAAATATACGCTCAACATTTGAATTTCGTAAAAAAATAATAACCTGGTTTTCAGCTATAGAGCTTATTCAAAAAAAAAAAATATTGAAATCAGTTCGTAAGTTGCTGAGAAAATTAAAAAACAAAATCACGGTTCTATGAGCGGTACCTTTCTTGGGCAATACAAAAATATGTTTTCTTATTAAAAGAAGCCAAGTTACAAAATAATAAAATTTTTGAGAAAATTAAAAAAAAATCTATCGGTTTGTTTTTGAGAAAATTTTAATTTTCATTTTTTGACCAAAATATTGAATGGGGCCACTGTTAGTTTGGATCTTAAAAAAAAAACTCCTAACACCAATCAGCTCAAAACCTTAACTTCCAAGTTTGAACTCAATCGACCCAATGGTTTAGGCTAAAGGAGCGTGGACAGACAGACAAAACAGACCGGACGGAATCGCGGGACCCACTTTTTTCGACATGTCTACCATCGTAATATCATGTTTGATGAAAATCTCGAGTTCGAAATTTTGCACGAATGCAAAACTTGCCATATTGTTCCTGTATTTCGCAAGTAAAAACCTCACTGATATCTCTACCTTCGGGGATATTTAAAAATAAGACAGGTTCAAAATTTATGAAGGTTTATGTTTAGTTTGAATTTTTATCAATTTGTTTTTCAAAAAAACGTTTCTAAACAAACTTTATAACAATGACAGATTATTGCTATTGAATTATTATTTTCTAAAATTGAAAAGGTTTACTTACCAAGTATTAGAATACTTAAATGTGGATATTATTAAAGTAAATGAATGAATGCCAATTTTTAATCCATTTAATAGTTAAGTTTCATCATTCATTAATGTCATCCAGAAGCTTTTCTGGACTTAAAACGTAATCTGGAAATGTTTGCTCTTCATCGCAAAAATATCTGAAATTAAAAAAAAATGATTTTATATCAGAAAAAAAGCACTTAAACTTATTCCGTAAGGCGTTGAACGCCACATCGAAAAACGACAAAGGGAATTTTAGATTACTGAAGAGGTTTAACGTTTATTTTTTTGCACTCTGTGTCATCTTCATAGCAAACAAGTTTGCATTTACGCCATTTTCAGTCGTCGAAAAATTTGCTAAATGCACCAAAATGTTAGGCTTTTTCTGGTTGCGAGAGCTCTCTTCTAACCCAAATCAAGCAGTTTTCAGTTGAGTATTTTACTCAAGGTATAAGTTTTTATTTTTGTAATTGATGTGCATAATACCCTTGAAGATATTAATACCCTTAACATGTTTAAAATTTATACACAGTGTGAGCTTTAGGAAAATAGGGAAGGATTAAAGAGAAGATACCGTTTCACAATGGTCTTAAGATTTTGAACATCCAAATGATAGGGAAAACAGAGCTTGGTTAAGCATTACACATTCTAGATGTGCGGCTAAAAAAAATCTCTCTACTTGACAGTACGTCCGAAATTGAGCTCAAGGTTTAACTGACGTGCATTCCTGGAAGTACGAGTATTAGTTGTTTGGGGGGGGGGGTGCAACTGGCTAATTCGACAGAACACTGTTTATAAAAATAACGGTAGAACAACGAAAGGCATGAGACATTGTGGCGGTGTTCGAGTGATGTTATTGTTTCGGTTATAGTTCTATCGCCTATCATTACTTGTTTAAGGGCACCTGCCCAAATATGAGAGTTATGTTCAACTTTAAAACAATACAAGCTTTGTAAATTACAGCCAAATCAGAAGGGGTGACAAATTTCTTGCACCAGCGGAGAAATCCTAAGTACCTAGTAGCATTTTTGACAGTATCGAATATGTGATCATTCCATAAAAAGAGATCTGTGATAGACTCATGAAAAGTGGCACCGGGAGGAGGGTTACGCTTTAACGACTGCGGAAAGCATTAGGTTTTTGAAGCATTCAATTCTACACCATTTATAATTCCTCTTGGACAATACTGTCGAAATCGGAACTTAATATGCTTAACATACGCTGCCGTTGAAGTTTTACATTCGAAGGACATAGATGTGAATCTTGAAATATATGAAAAGCTGAGGGTGTGGTTATCAGTTAAATAGTTTATGCGATTAGAAGTGACAGAAAAAAGATCGTTTATGCAGATAAGGAAGAGAGTCGGAAACGACACGGAGTCTTGGGGAACACCAGCATTTATTTTATGAATATCAGACTTAGAACCATATAATCCAACTTGTATTAAAAGGTTATAAAGGTAATTTCTAATTTAAGGAAAAAGATATTCATCAATACCAAAAGCACGCATTTTCGATAAGAGAGCTTGGTACCAAACTATATCAAATGCCTTTGAAATATGTGCTAGTCTTAGATTGAAATAGTTTCCAAGTTCTCTTTGGCAGCTTCTTTCCTAGAAAAAAATTATGAGTGGCAGCTAGTTTCATGATCGTTGGAACTGCGACGAAACGTTGCTGAAAAAATCGCTTTCGATCAATTATGAACTAAAATGTTAAAACATTTGCATTGTTCACATTAATTTGAACGTACGATGAGTCCGTTTAATCTAATAAATTATCGGTCTTGTTTCGCATAAAAAATTTTCTCGTCTTTTGGTCAGCTTTATAGTCCTAGCTCGATTAAAAGTTTCTCAAAATATTACAGAAAATTCTCAAAAATGACTTTAAGCTTAATATTAATTATGTGGGATTTAAATATGTATGAATCTAAAGAATTTAGATACTGATTTATTTAAGGTATATTTGAGGTTGGGGGTTGTGCGTCGGGGTAACTTCCTGGCCACGTAAAAGCTTTCATAGTTGCGAAGCATAAACAAGCCTCGGATACGGACGGATGTACTGTTGACAACCAACGCAAACGAATAAAGGACAACCAACTTCGGAAAAGCACGTGAAATCGTAGGTCCCTTAACAGACCACTTGCGGCCGAAGAATTAGCGGAGACCCTAGACAGCTATAAAGCAGATATCACTGCCATCCAGGAAATACGATGGGATGGGCCGGGCAAAAAGAGGATGAAAAACTGCGATATTAGCCTGCACGACAACTGCGGGCGAAACGTCATGGTTGCCAGTACGCGTTTTCAACACCTAGACATCCACAAAGGAACTTGGACTTCTCTACCGTCAACCTGATTGACCGAGTTACAAGTAACCTCGCTCGAAGTTTTCTGCCGCCAACACAATGTATCGAAAACCAGAGGCAACATTGCCAAGATGCAATCAGAGAAGCCGCCTCTGATGTGATGGGTTTCAAACAGCCACCAACAAGGAACCCCTGGTTTGACGAGGAATGTCGGCAGGCATAAAAGGACGAGAGCTGCTCATGAGCTCTATGAGCAGAAGAGGCGAGAGGAATGCCGACTTCTCAGAAGGAAAAAGAGAGGGCATGAGAAGCATGCGTTCGAAGATGTTGAGAGGTTTAAAAGCAGGAATGAAGTTCGAAAGTTTAATGAACAGGTGAAAGGAAATTCGCAGGTACATAAACCTAGAACCGAAGGCTGCAGAAACGAAAGTGGAAACATCATAGTGGAACCGCAGTCAATGCTGAGGATATGGAAGGACCACTTCCGCAGACTGTATACCGGTGACGACGAACTGAATTCCGCTGTCAGGCAGGATGATCCATTCAACATAGACGACGAAAGCCAACAATCCCGTCCTTCCGACTTAGACGAAGTAAAGATTGCCATATCTAAGTTGAAGTCTATTAAAGCTGCTGGAACGGATGGCTTGAATGCCAAGCTCTTTAAAGCAGTTGGAGATAAGGTGGTTAGCAGCATGCATTATCTGTGAGATATGGTCGGAAGAAAGCATGCCCGTTGAATGGAACCTCAGTATTTTTTGTCCGATCCTGAAAAAAGGAAACCCTTTAAACTGCACCAACTATAGAGGAATCAGTCTACTTAACATCGCCTATAAAATCTTCACTGCCATAATATGTGAACGTCGATCAAATATTCACATTACGGCAGATCCTGGAAAAAACCCAAGAGCACCAAATCGACACCCACCATCTTTTCATCGATTTCAAGGCCGCATATGACAGCATCTACAGGGACCAGCTGTATAGAGCCATATCTAGTTTTGGCATCCCTGCCAAACTCGTCCGTCTGTGCAGGATGACCATGGAGAATTTACGCTGCTCCATAAAGGTTGGAAGCAACTTAACCGAACCTTTCGATGTCAAAAAAGGTTTTAGACAAGGTGATGCGCTGTCATGTGATTTTTTTAACATAGTGCTTGAAAGAATAGTGCAAAACTCACACGTCAACACTAGAGGCACTATCTTTCAAAAGTCTGTCCAATTACTGGCATGTGCTGATGACATTGACATAATTGGAAGAACTCAGCGTGATGTCAATGGGGCTTTTGTCAGTATTGTGGCAGAGCCGGCAAAGATGGGTTTAACGGTTAATGAGGGCAAAACAAAGTACATGCTGTCGTCAAGAAAGGATATACAACACCGCCGTCTTGGTCAAAACGTCACGGACTTCGTCTACCTAGGCTCCGCTGTTAACGCAGAAAACAACACCAGCGCTAGGGACCGAGCTAGATGGAAAAGTTTGTTGGGTGAGGCCCAAGTTCACACAGGACTGTAGCGCCACCTTAAGTAAGAAAGTAAGTATATTTGAGGTATCCAAAGATAAAAATCGATTAATCGTATTAATATTCGTTTATTAACCTTTATCCTTTAATGTTGTTAATTGATTTCTGAAAATAATGAAATATAATCACGTGAATTAAATTTTAATCAATCCATTTATAATTCGTAATATCATATTTAAAATGTAAAAAAAAACCTTTTTAATTTCCTCACATAATAAAGCCTTGCTAATACCTCTAACCATTCCAAAAAAAATAATGTATGGGTAATTTTCTTTTAGCATTAACGAAATGATCAATTAGAAAAAACATCATTCATTTTCTTTCTCGTGAATTCCAACCACCCACGTCGATGGAGTCGACGAAAGGTGTAATACGTACATTTTTAATTAAATTCAAATGTTCTACGAAAAGAATGTTTTCCTATTACCTACCAACATGAAATCATTTCATTTTATACGGAATATAAGTAATTTTATGGTAAAGCATGAAAAACAAAAAGAAATTAAAGAAAGTTTTTATTCATTAAATGATGCGGTTGGTTTGATACGAGAAGCCAATAAACCAAACAGCTTTTTTTTATCGAAAGTATATTCATAAAACCTTTGCTTGAAAATGCTGGAAATCATCATGTTGGGATGTTGATGTTGAGCAATAAAACATTTTTATATTGAAAACAGTTCTTCAAGTTCAAACATACATAAATAATGAAAATATATAGCAAAACGAACCATTTTAGGTATTGGTATAAATATATGTATATGCGGGCATCTTCTTTACAACAATATTGCTCAAAAGACGTTAATGAACTTATTTAGAATAGAGGTTAATATAGTACCTTTACATAATACAATCCTTTGTTACGAATTTTATCTTGATTGCTATACAAAGGTATTTTTTTTTGCTCAAGTCGGTATGTTTGAACATAAACAAAGTGGGTCATTGTATTATCTAATGCCGGTAACGGATGCCAGAAATTTTTAAATCCAGCAACTTCCAAAGCTAAAAGATAATAATCTTCTACACTTTGTCAATTAGTTCAAGAGTGTCCTTTGTGTTGAAAATGCAGATAAGTATTTATCAAGGAGGTTCCACTTTCGAGTTCCAGCAGCATCTTACCCTTTGTGTTAAAGCTGCGCTGCTTCTTCCAAGGTTTCCAAGTTCCAACACATAAACATCATAAGTAGGTTTTTAAATTTTCTTTTTTTTTTCTTCGTTGGAGGTATACACACTTAAGGGTTTATTTTCTAACCCTCTACACTTTTTCTACGAGCCTTTAATGTTTTACTTTCACATATCTACATGTGTGTATTTTGCATCTTTTGGTCTCTTAAATTTCTTGAACGGAGGCTATTGGGACTATAATATTATATGTAAGTGAGCATAAATGTATGTATGTATTTAAGTAAAAGGATGCTTCAGAAAAAAGTGTGTTGATCTTTTCGACCTAATGGGTAAACTATACATATGCTAACTTTTGAAGATATTAATGTAAGAAGAAAATAATATTAGAGACCAAAAAGAGTCCTCATGATTATAAAGAAGAAAAGTAAGTAGATAGGTACACATATTCTAGATCGTAAGGAGCAATTATATGCGGAATTGATTTTGTTTGTAAACGTGAAAGGAAGTCTTAAAAGAATTTTCTATTAAGCAGTTAATAGTATCTAATCTAATTTGATTCGAAGCTTGATAAAAAGACATCTTCTTGACTTTTCTCTTTTTTTTCAATTTAAAAACAAGTATAGATAAGTATTGGAAAATTGAACAAAGAGTTCGTTTAGAAGTGTACTTTTATATACAAAATAGGTAGCAGTTTAGATTAACTTACTTATGTAGCTCATTTCAACAAGGACGACAGTGACTGAATTTGAAACTATTCCTTTTTGTTTGTGTTGTGTTTTGAGATGTGCTGTGCTGTGACTAGTGATTACTTGATAATCAGCTGGAAATAAGAATACCTTTTGCAGAAGTAAAATGAGGTTATCGATATTCATACACATGAGGCTTATGGATAACATAAAATAGATACATATTACGTTTCCCATGTTTTGACTGATAAATCGGAAGAATCCAGTCCTTCTTAAAGTAGTATCGATTTCAACTCTGGCAAACCACTGCGTAAGCTTTTTCATCTGTCCTACTCCTCAGGTCTCGTTCCGAGCGGATGGAAAACGGCATTTGTCCAGCCTATTCCCAAAAAAGGGGAATCTTCCTCACTCTCTAACTACCGACCGATTGCACTTACGTCCCTTCTTTCCAAGGTCATGGAAACGCTGATTAATTATCAGCTGAAGAAATATCTTGAAGATCGAAAGCTTCTTAATGACCGGCAATACGGCTTTCGTAGCAAGAAGTCCACTGGTCATCTCATGGTTCATCTCACCGAACAGTGGAGGAAATCTTAACATCGTTTTGGAGAAAGTAAGATTATTGCACTTGATATTTCAAAAGCATTTGATAGGGTTTGGCATCAGGCTCTCTTATCGAAAATGCGTGCATTTGGTTTTCATCAATCCCTGCTTCATTGGATTAGTAATTACCTTTCCGATCGTTCAATACAAGTAGTATTGGATGGATTCAAGTCTGAAAACCATGAAATAAATGCTGGTGTCCCCAGGGCTCTGTCTTATCTACAACACTCTTTCTCATTTTTATTAATGATCTTCTGTCTGCAACATCTAATCCAATACATTGTTTCGCTGGCGATAGTACTCTTAGCTTTTCATATTCGTTTTTAGACTCACATCCCTCTTCTTCGGATGTGGAACTGCAACGACAAAATATGATAAGCTCATTAAATTCCGATATAAACAGCATTGTACAATGGTTAATTAAAAAACCGCGTGGAATTTAATGCTTCGAAAACCCAATGCTGTCTTGTATTGTTAAAGCGAGATATACCCCAATTGCCATTATCCGTGGATTTCACTTGCATCAATGGGACTGAAACCACTAACCACCTTTTGTGGAATGATCACATACGCGATGTCGCCAAAAATGCCGCAAGGTGTTTGAGTTTCCTTAGGCGATGCAAGAAATATTTCGCCCCTTTTGATCTGGCTATTATCCAAAACTTGAGTACAACTCCCATCTCTGTGCTAGTGCTCCTGCAACTTACTTAAGCCTCTTGGATAGTATTGAACGTAGAGCATTTAAATTGATAGATGATATCATCATAAGTTCATTTACTTCGCTTGAACATCGTCGTAAGGTCTCTTTGGTTACCCTTTTTCACCGTTATTTTCTATGCTACGTTATTATTATGCTCTAGTCAAATAGCCAGTTACATTCCTCCCCTTAAATAGTTCAACCGTAATACTCGCGCTTCTAGGATTGCTCATCAGTATACCCTCGAGCCCAACTTCGGTCGTACTGTCAAATACAGAGATTTGTTGCTTAGCCGTACTACGCGAATGTGGAATGCCTTACCACACTCTGTTTTTCCTAGTCATTGCAATATTCAGGAATTCAAAATCAATGTGCACCGACATCTCCTTTTAAACCCTCTCTCCTCTTCCTAGTGCTCACACTGTGCCTCTGCATAATAAGGGTAGTAATATCCCCTTGAGTGTGTGTTTATTATAAAAAAAAAGTGCGAACCGAAAACAATACCTAACTTAAATAAAGTAATTTTTTCATCATATTTTTCGTTTTGTTAATTATTATTTCACCTTTTAAATTGCTTCTTTTATACCAGTAAAAAATTAATTTTGAAGCACTCAAAACTTTATCACTTTAAAATAACACATTTGGAGACCTTATGGGAGGTTTATAAACAAGTAAACTGTTTGTAAACGTAGTAAAGCAGAAAATGAATGCTTTACTTAAAGTGAAGGATAAACTGCAATGAAAACTTTTGTGAAGCGTTAAATTTTCAAAAAAAACCTTTGCAAGGCAAGATGATACTATATTGAAAACCACAAAGTCTACTTTTATTTCAACTGGGAAATCTTAAAATACCGTAAATAAAGGGCTTTTTTTAGACGAGTGATTTTCAATCCGCTAGTAATTTGTTCAAACTTAGTCTTTTTAACCCAAGGGCAAATCCAGACTTTTAATCACGGGAGGAAAGGTATGTTTCATACACATAACATAAACTAGTTTTTGAAAACCACTTCAAAATGTACTTTTATGTTCTAAAAAGAAGACCGACAAATTGTAAACACCATAATATATAAACGGTGATTTTTTAAGAGCTTGAAAACTTTTTTAAAAAAAAACGCATAAAATTTGCAAAATCTCATCGATTCTTTATTTGAAACGTTAGATTGGTCCATGACATTTACTTTTTGAAGATAATTTCATTTAAATGTTGACAACGGCTGCGTCTTAGGTGGTCCATTCGGAAAGTCCACTTTTGGGTAACTTTTTCGAGCATTTCGGCCGGAATAGCCCGAATTTCTTCGGAAATGTTGTCTTCCAAAGCTGGAATAGTTGCTGGCTTATTTGTGTAGACTTTAGACTTGACGTAGCCCCACAAAAAATAGTCTAAAGGCGTCAAATCGCATGATCTTGGTGGCCAACTTACCGGTCCATTCCTTGAGATGAATTGTTCTCCGAAGTTTTCCCTCAAAATGGCCATAGAATCGCGAGCTGTGTGGCATGTAGCGCCATCTTGTTGAAACCACATGTCAACCAAGTTCAGTTCTTCCATTTTTGGCAAAAAAAGTTTGTTAGCATTGAACGATAGCGATCGCCATTCACCGTAACGTTGCGTCCAACAGCATCTTTGAAAAAATACGGTCCAATGATTCCACCAGCGTACAAACCACACCAAACAGTGCATTTTTCGGGATGCATGGGCAGTTCTTGAACGGCTTCTGGTTGCTCTTCACTCCAAATGCGGCAATTTTGCTTATTTACGTAGCCATTCAACTAGAAATGAGCCTCATCGCTGAACAAAATTTGTCGATTAAAAAGCGGATTTTCTGCCAACTTTTCTAGGGCCCATTCACTGAAAATTCGACGTTGTGGCAGATCTTTTTGCACGAGCTGTATTTTATACGGTTTTACACCAATATCTTTGCGTAAAATCTTCCATGTGGTCGAATAACACAAACCCAATTGCTGCGAACTGCGACGAATCGACATTTCACGGTCTTCAGCAACACTCTCAGAAACAGACGCAATATTCTCTTCTGTACGCACTGTACGCATTCGTGTGGTTGGTTTAATGTCGAATAAAGTAAACTGAGTGCGAAACTTGGTCACAATCGCATTAATTGTTTGCTCACTTGGTTGATTATGTAGACCATAAATCGGACGTAAAGCACGAAACACATTTCGAACCGAACACTGATTTTGGTAATAAAATTCAATGATTTGCAAGCGTTGCTCGTTAGTAAGTCTAAGTAAATGATATTTCTCTTTGACACCATGTCTGAAATATCGCGTGATCTGTCAAATACTAATGCATGAAAATCCTAACCTCAAAAAAATCACCCTTTATTTTACTTGTTGCTATTACCAAAAAACATACTTTTATTAAAAAGGCTATAACTTTTTGAAGGATGGTTTAATTTATTTATTATTTGGCTTTCGTAGCAATGGGTCCACTGGTGATCTCATGGTTTATCTCACCGAACAGTGGAACAGATCTTTACATCGTTTTGGAGAAAGTAAGATTATTGTACTTGATATTTCAAAGGCATTTGATAAAGTCTGGCATCTTGCTCTCTTATCGAAAATGCGTGCTGTCGGTATCGAGGAATCTCTTCTTCGTTGGATTAGAAATTTTCTTTCGAACCGTTCAATACAAGTTGTTTTGGACGGATTCAAGTCTAAAACTCATAAAATAAAAGCTGGTGTGTCTCAGGGCTCCGTTTTGTCTCCGACCCTCTTCCTCATTTTTATAAATGATCTCCTGTCTGCTACTTATAGTCCAATACATTGTTTCGCTGACAATAGCACTATTAATTTTTCATATTCGTTTCCAGACTCACATCTCTCCTCTACGGATGTGGAACTGCAACGGTAAAATATGATTAGCCCATTGAACAATGGGGGATAAAAAATCGTGTGGAATTTAATGCTTCGAAAACGCAATGCTGTCTTGCATCGTTAAAGCGAGATAAACCCTCTTTGCCACCATCTATGAGTGGCACTTGCATCAACGAAACGGAAAATCTTGACATCCTCGGAATTTTCATCAGCAACCACCTTTTATGGAGCGATCACATACGCGATGTTGCCAAAAATGCCGCAAGATGGCTAGGTTTTTTGAGACGTTGCAAGAAATTTGTCTCTCTGTCTGACTTGGCTACAATCTACAAAACCTATATACCAACATCCGAAGCTTGAATATAACTCTCATATTTGGGCTGGTGCTCCAGTAACTTATGTAAGCCTCTTGTACAGTATTTAAAAAAGAGCTTTTAAAATGATTGGTGACACTAACATCATCAACTCGTTTACATCACTCGAAGATCGACGCAAGGTTTCTAATCTCACCATTTTTTACTGTTATTTTAAAGGACTATGCTCTAGTGAAATAGCCAATTGCATTCCTCGCCTTAAACAATTTAACCGTAATACCCGCGCTTCTTGGAATGCCCATCAGTTTAACTTTGAGCCTAACTTCGGCCGTGCTGTGAAGTACAGAGATTCTTTTTTAGCCGTACTACGCGAATGTGGAACGCCTTGCCACGCTCTATCTTTCCCTGTCATTGCAATAATCAAAAATTAAAAACCAATGTACACCGACACCTCCTATCCAACCCTTCCCTGTTTTCCTAATGCTCACACTTTGTCTTTGGCAAAGGTATAAAAACCCCTTTTTGTATTTGCAAATTATAAAAAAAAAGAAAAAAATGGTAACCCTAAGATCATGTATGATATTTTCCCTCCCATATTAATTTATTGTAACCGGACAGATTTGTCGAATGTAAAATGTTGACATTTCTCGACGTTTTAATGTTCTTAGAATCTTAATACAATTTTTTCAAAGGGAGACGCCTGTATGCGTGTGTACATTTGTTCGAACGTCCGTGCTACAATGCGTTCGAGAAGCTTTTTTCTCGTGCATATCTGAAGAACCAGTAGAGATATCGAATCCAAATAAATGTTATTATACAGATAGTTGCAAAGAAAGATGTAGAACGGACTCTCAAAAAGTTGACTCAGTGGTTTTTTAACATAGCAATTAAATAAAAATGTTCAAATGGGGTGGCGCAACAGTCCGTTGTGAACCAGGGCCTAGTGACTTACAACTCTCAACCATTCCTGTGTGCGAGTACTGTTGTCAGGAATGGAAGGGACCTACAATTTAAGGCCGAATCCGAACGGCTAGTTTGAGAAAGCACTTTTTCATGACAAGAATTACTCTTGAAGGATTTGTCAATTGCTCGCAAGAGGCAGTACCCGCGAAAATTAATTTTTTTTTAAATTAAGGTGGCACAGGCAGGGATTGAACCCAAGACCCCTTGCATGACAGTCCAACGCACTAACCATCATGCTACGGGTACTACATAAATAAAAATGTTGGTTAACCTAAAATATCTCACGAACCAATAGCGACAGGGATTTGAATTTAGTTTTATATTAAACTAGCTTACCCCAGAAACGGAAGGAAAAGATCTGACATGGGCTTTTTAACATAGATCTTTTAAAAAGATGTGGAACTTACTCTCCAAAAGTTGAGTCAGTGTTTTTTTTACCATAGCAATTTAAAAAAATGTTGGTTAACCAAAAATATCTCACAAAGCAATAACGCTAGCGATTTAATTTAAAATTAAACTAGCTGATCCGGCCACGCGTTGCTGTGGCTAAGATTGCTGTAATCTCTTTAAGGGGAACGGTATAGGAGAACATGGGCTACACCAAGCTTTTTAACATGTACATTGTACAGGTCATTTGTAAAAAAAAACATGGCGACCTTCATGACTGATTTTTTGCTACCTTTACTCCTTACTACAATTAAATTATTAATTATTATTATTTTTAACGGAAACGTTAAAGCAGGAATACAAATGCTAGTTGCGATTTGGAGTAAAAGACTTTAAACACAATTGATCCAAGTTTTCGTACAGTTGATGTAAAAAATCAAAAATCAATACAAAAGAATTAAATATAAAATGTAATTCTATTTATATTCAAGTTTGTAAGAAATGAGTATATTACAAAGTTTTTAGTAAAAAACATGTGACAGTATAGTACCAATAAATGAAATAAGTAGGGCGGATAGTTTAAAATCTTCTAACAATAGTATTTATTATTTTAAATAATAAATAATTTTAAATCCAATTTAATGTAGCACTAATTGGTGTACAAAATGTTTGGTTTACCCGTCTTTAGCTTACACAAATAGGTCTGACGGTTTTCCTATAAGTGAACATGCAACATATAGCTGCCCATGAAAAAAAAGTACTTTAAAAATCTAAACCACAAATGGACATAGTTTGACCCTAAGACTTATTTATAGGCATGGCAAAAGCTAAACAAATTGGAAACTGTAACTCTCTAAAGGGTATGGTAGAATCTGACGGTTCCATTGGAATACTTGGCACTAGGGCCAAATTTCCTTTAAAATTTCCAGTTAAAATGGTTACTTCAAGAATTTTTCCGGTGATCTTTCAAGAATATCTAGTGAATTTAAAATTTCAATTGGACAATGTACATTATCATTTTAATTAACAACATTATCGATTGATTTAAAAGACATCAGATTAGTAACAGCTGTTGTCTTAGCAACATGTGTTGGTTATGCTACTAAATTGTAGATCATATGAAACCATTGAAAGTTTGACATATTCATATTCATATTCATATATTTTATTGAACAGGTTATACTGTAAGATACATTATTTTTTAAAATAGTATAAACTTAATTATTATATTATGTGTTGTGTAAATTTGTTTGTGAATTTTCAAAATGAAAATTAAATTAAATTGCATGTATGTATGTGAAAAGTTTAAAAAAAAGTTTAATATAAATTAATACAAAATAAAATAAAATAAAATAAAAATCAAAAAATAATACTTTATAACTAACAGAACAAAAAAAAAAAAAAAAATAAGGACTCAAATCATCACTACCTTAAGGTTTGCAAATATTCCTCAATTTTAATTCGAAAGAGCTTAGTACAGTTTATCATTCTTAAAGATCGAGGAAGACAGTTCCACAGACGAATCGCAGCTATGAAAAATTGGCGTTCTGATACTAAGAACGTGTAACGTATGGGTATAATATTTAATGTTCTATTAGAATGTGAGTAACGTATCCTATCATAAAGGTAAGGTGGTTGGCGCGTTTGTATAACGTTATTTAGCATTACAAGTGATCTAAACTTGAAAAGGTTTTCAAGAGTAAGGCCATAGATAGACCTTGAGAAATTAGAAACTCGATCGTATCTTTTTAATCCAAAAATGTATCTGGCAATACTGTTGTAAGCAACATTAAGTTTGCGCTTATGCTCATAATCACAATTATGAAAGATTTCACAGCAGTAGAGCATTATAGGCACGAGCAATGTTTTAGCCAGTATCATACGAGTTTTGAGTGGTGTTATTTTATGATTTGTCCAAAGTAGACGAAGGCCTCCGTAAACACCTATTGTCAATCTTATGTGGTAATTCCAAGAAAGCGTTTTTGTAAACATTAAACCTAAGTTTTTGGCTGAATCGACAAACTCAATTTGCTTATTATTTAAAATTATCACGGGAAAATAAGACGTGTCGACGGCTTTTCTTGAAATTACCAAACATTTTGATTTTACTGGATTGAGACAAAGTCGATTTTTCTCTGACCAAGAAAAAATACTGGCAAGGTCTTCGTTGACTTCAACGGCAGCATTTTCAACCAAACCTAAAGGAAAACTTTTACTTATTTGAACATCGTCAGCATACATATCCAATTTAGAGTTCTGCATACATAAGGGTAAATCATTGATGTACATAGAGAAGAATAGTGGTCCTAATATTGAACCCTGCGGAACCCCTCTTTTAACCATAAGAAGTTCTGAAGCAGAAGAGTTTGCAATAACTGCCTGAGATCGTAAATGCAGATACGAATGAACTAGACTTGCTGAAGAAGTAGAAAAATTAAATTGATTTGTTAGTTTACTAAACAGTATTTTATGATTGACCGTATCAAATGCCTTTGAAAAATCAAGGAGAACTAAAAAGGTGACGTTGTCGCTGTCAACAGCTTGTCTGATGTTTTCAACAACGTTAATGAGAGTTGTGGTGCAGCTGTGTTAAGGACGAAAGCCAGATTGGTTAACACAAAGCAGATTGTTTTCAGTTAGGTAATTCCTTATCTGACCATTCATAATTCTCTCTAAAACCTTGGAAAGAAAAGGTAAAATCGCAATTGGTCGAAACTCACGTTCGTTTTTTGGAATTGGAATAATTTTTGCTTGTTTCCAAGCTGATGGAAAACATTCGACATTAATATTGTATTGTAAAGATGTGTTAAGTATCTTAGAATGTAGGGTAGTATCGCTTTAACAAAGACTGGATGAATTTCATCTATTCCAATAGAGTTTGATTTTATATTAATGCAACTCTCTAAGACGTCAGCTTCAGTTACCTGCGAGAAACTAAAACAAGGAAATGAAAAAGACGCATTCTCAAATGAAGAAAAAGATGTTTCTTCATTTAACTCAGAGTTTGGAAGCGACAAAAACTTTTTATTGAGCTCATCACAGTCAACATCATCATAGCTCATCTTTTTTTGTTTGCCAATGCCAATTTCACGTAAGTTTTTCCAAAGGTTTCTACCCGCTTGTGAAGGATCTAACTTTGGTGCGAAATATTTTTGTTTTGCATTTCGTATCTCAGCTGTAACTTTGTTTCTCAATCGTTTAAATTCAATATACAAAATATTTAGTCGAAAACGTTTCCAACGTTTGTAGGCCAGGTCGCGTTCATATATAAGATTTTTAATGTGCGTGTTAAACCACGAAGAATTTTTTGTTACTACCGTTTTTGTGATCAGTGGAATGTGTGTTTCAAATAAGTTTCTTATATTCTCTTGAATGAAAAAAACTTGATCGTCGACAAAAGGCATTTCATAAACTCGAAACCATTCAATTCGTTTTAAATCATCTTCTAATTGGCTCGTATTCACTCGTTTGAAGTCGCGAAATCTTATAGTTTTGCTCGAAATCAATGGATCACATTGAAATGTCAAATGAATTAGGTCGTGACGCGAAAAGGCAGGAACTGATATTTGATAAAACTTGAGAACTTTATAAATATGACTGACAAAAAATACGTCAAGAAGGGTGCTACTGTGAGAAGTGAAATGGGTGGGTGATGAAGTGTTAACAGGAAAGAGATTTAAGGTACTCATATTGTTGACAAGAAAAGAATCATTTAATATGTTGCAGTTAAAGTCACCTACAACAACAACAAGCGGTGATATAAATGATAATTCATCAATTACTGTTAAGACAGGTGTAATATCAATGTTGTTGTAAGGCCTGTATGCAGAGCCTAGCAAGATTTTGTTTTCATTACATAATACCTCTATAAACACATAATCTATACTACTTCCTAGTTCCGCTTTTCTTAAAATTTTACAATTTATCTCACTGCGCACAAAAATAGCTATCCCTCCACCGCATCTCCCAATCCTATCACAACGAAAAGGCTTATGAAAACCGTTTAAGGAACAAACAGTATCACCAACATTACTTGAAAGCCAAGTCTCTGAAACACATACAACGTCAACCCTCGAACCTTCAAATAAGAATCTAAACTCATCTATTTTTGGTAATAAACTTTGCGCATTTATGTGAACAACGTGTAAACCCGATTGCTGATTGCATAAAACATTAATCATTGCGCGTTCTATATTATTAAGCTGCGATTGGTTTGTGCAACTTCGTAAATCCATCTATTGAATACTTACTCAATCCAGTGAACAGATTTTGCTATCTTTTAAAACTGTGTGGAGTTAACAGATAGACAAATAATTTACAATAAAATGATATTGCTATCCTCTTTCAAGTTGGACCAAACTGAAAATAGTGTACAAATTTGATTAAAATCGGTTAAGTACTTTGAGAGTAAATCGCAGATAAACACAGTGACACTTAATTTATATGTTTTAGAAAATGTGACCTGATAAAAAACTAATATTATTTTAAGAAAAACAATTAACTGTTTTTTTTTGTATATAAATACAGGACCAACAAAAAATGTCACCATCAATATTTTAAGAAAAAAAAAACAAAATAATTTTAATCAAAGAAGAATAACATTTTTGGCATCAAGCAAAATTATAAAAAAATACAGTTTTTTTTACAAACAAAAAAAAATTAAAAAATATTACACCAAAAGTTGAAAAAAAAAAATTATTTTCGTTTAAAATATCTTTTAAAAATAAAGAGGCTTCAAACTAATTTCATCACATAAAAAATATATCTTCCACTCAAAATATTTTTTTGTTTTTTCAAAAATTAAGGCTAATGGATTCAAACTAATTTCATCATATAGAAAATATTGTTTTCTACATTCTGATATATGACATTATGACATTTGTATAAAAATCACACATCGATTTTTTTTTCATTAAAATTAAAATCTTCAAAAAATAGTACGCAAATTGGTAAACATTGAGTTTCGATTCTCGATATCTTGTAAGTAAATAAAAAATTTGACTTCTACATAATGGAATTTTTTTTTCAAAATTGTATTAGAAAAATAAAATCTGCATATAATATGTTTATAAGAGAAATACAAACTTTCAAAAAATGGTACTTAAATTGGTAAGAATTAGTTTTCGACACAAAATATTGTTAACAAAAACAGACTTTGAAATTAAAATATTTCATCTTATATAAAATATTCTTGTTTATTTTTAGTTAAAAATTAAAATTTATAAATTAATTATGTTGACCTTGTATCTTTCCCCCACTGCATAATTTTTTTAAAAAATAATGAAATTAAATAAATACGAATAAACCTATCCGAATTGCATGTCATACCCCAGGGTGTTAATCAAACAACCTTCCCTTTCTTTATGCTTATGTACACATAGTACATTTAAGCGCAGAACTGCCTATTAGTGAAAGTACCTAGAAACCTTAAAAAGTTGACGTTCTTTATTGTAAATTACTTCAGCTACTGCTTAAGAAGATTCACTGTCGATTAAAATCCATACCTTATTACCAAAGATATTTTGTACTTCTCCTGAGATTCAAAGTACCTATTGTCTTTTCCAACTTTCAACTTCTAACACTGTTGTCCCATTTAAGGAATCACTTTTAAACTACCTGCCCTTACCGCACCGAAAATCGGTTAACAGTACATTGTTTTTATATTCATTTAATCATTTACATGCATACACTACACACGTACATACATACATACATTTTTAGTTTAATTAAACAACTTCTATAAATGTTTTCTTTTTGATTTTAACTCACGTGTTTCATAGCTCAAACGTGTGAAATTGAAGTCAAACTATTTTTTTTTTCCTTTTTGGAATTTAACAGATTTCAATTAAATTTTTATTCATTTTTGTGTGTCGAAATCTTTTTTCAAACATATTCGAAATAATTGTATCTCTTCTAATATGCAAAGCCCACAACTGTGTTCGTTTAAAGTATCCATGTACCTTACCTTACCTACCACTTTTTCCATGTTTATCTGGAAAACCATCATTTATACTTTTGAAGAATTTTTTTTGATGGATCGAACTTTTTTTGTTTGTATGTAGAATGTAGATACCTTCATAGCTTTTGAGTTTCAACTCAAAGCCTTTGTTCACATCAAATTCAGGAGTAAATTGAACGTTTTTGTTCTTTCATTCATTTTTTGTTGGGATTGGTTTTGTAATTAGTAAATGCATTCTTGTATACTAAAGTTTATGGTGTATATAGGTATGCTACGAGTACAAAGAACACACGCCCTGAAGGTTAAACAGTGGTGGGTGTTGAATATTACACTAAAACAGAACATATTTTTGCAACTCCACTAATTCCTACTATAGGAACTTCATTAAAAATAAAATACACAGAAGGATCGTATGGATTTGGTTTGTTATCTAAAGCAAACATTTTAGGAGAAATATTGTTTTCACAAGGACTTTAGTGTGAAAAAAAAAACAAAAAGGACCTGCTTGTTTACAGAACAATCAAATTAGGTGGATTAGAATTTTCTTCTTACAGCCGGGATCGTGTCCTAGCCTCATACAATTGCTTCTCTTCGCTTATACTATAGGTACTCAGCCTACCAGAGTCTACTGAGCTTGATTTTTATCACAATATCAGCTTCGAGTTAGCACACTATGATTGTAGCGTCTCCATAATTATTCTTATTCGCATAAGGGGCAAACAATTCTCCGCAAGACCTTTCTCTGGAACGACTCCTTGGGGTTCCCATTTCGTGAACGATTAAAATATTCAATTATTATTTTTTTGGGACAAGTAATTTTTTTTTAAATTTAAAGTAGTGATTGACAGAGTATGCCATCAAGAGATGACGGGAAGATAAGAGATGCCGATACACATTAGTTTTGAATGTCTTTGTAATGAGTCGGAAATATTGAGGATGGTAACACATTCGTGTAGTACGGCTAAAGAAAAAATCACTTTGCTTGACAATACGTCCGAAGTTGGTCTGAAAGGAAAACTGATGGCCATTTCGAGAAGTACGGGTATTACGATTTAATTGTTTAAGGGGAGGAACGCAACAGGCTATTTTACTGGAACATTGTTTATAAAAATAGCGATCCAAAAATAATAGACATTTTGGTGGTGTACAAGGGAAACAAATGTCTCAGGAAGAGAACGTTATCCTAAAAATTTTTAGAGTTTTCTTTTCAATTCTGTCAAAAAGACTTAAGTAAGTTATTGGGGCTCGAGCTCAAATATGAGAATTTTGCTTGAGTTTTGGGCGAACGATGTACTAAGACATTTACCGATGGAGGCAATCGACATTTACACCACACTCTTCAACAATGCACTGAATAATGCATATTATCCAGTGCATTGGGAGACTGCTGTGGTTCATCCTCTCCCGAAAAAGGGAAAGGACAACTCCAACCCGTCAAATCTTCGGTCGATAGGTCTTCTTCCGAGCATCAGCAAAGTTTTCGAAAAGATCATAAATAAGGCTCTGACTAAGTGGGCTGCGGGCAAAAAAATAATTCCGGATAAACAGTTTGAGTTCAAGGCGCGTCATGACACAATTCATGCTGCGCCTAAACTCGTTTCTGATATCCAATGGAATAAATCAAAACAACAATGCACTGGTGCTGTTCTGGTTGATTTGGAAAAGGCCTTTGACACCGTATGGTTAGAGGGTCTTTACCTAAAACTGAGCAGGCTTGACATAAGCAAGCCATTGTTGTATATATTTTATGATATGCTAAACGGTAGAAAGTTTGTTGTCAAAAGTGGCAATGTAACTTCTACCACAACATTCTCAATTAAAAATGGTCTTCAACAGGGAGCGGTGAATTCACCGATTCTCTTTAGCATTTACACCAGCGATCTGATAGGTAGTCTTACAAAGGCAATTGCGTACGCCGACGATCTAATTGCGTACAGAACGGCCCGAAAGGTTGAGGTTATTAGAATTCTCTTGCAGCGTGATTTCGACAAGATTCAGCGATATTGCGACGACTGGAAACTGAAAATAAATGTCCAGAAGTCGGAGACAATTCTGTTCCGGACTCCGTTGGCTTAGGCCACGAGGGATACGTGCAAGAATTGGCGCAAGATGGTCATCGTTGATCTTCATGGTCAGCCATTAGCGAGCAAAAGTGTAGTGAAGTACCTCGATATCTGGTTAGATCCGTATTTATATTTCGACGGGCATATAAATGCTGCTCTGACCAGGGCCAGAGGAGCCTTCGCTCTGACGAAACGGCTGTTTTTTAGCAGTCGGCTTGACCCCAGAGTGAAGGTAATTTGCTACATGGCCCTCATATGGCCGATGATCGTTTATGGTTGTCCTGTGTGGTTTAACGTTGCCCCTTCCCAGATGGAGAAGTTTCGGGTGTTCGAGCGGCAGTGTTTAAGACGCCTTTTTGTCTTATATTGAACAGCCAAATCTTCTTATGTGCATTACTTTTCCAATGAAGTCCTATACAAGAGGGCTCGAATCAACAGAATTGACAATTCCTTGATAAAACTCGTTCGAGGTCTTATTGAAAGAGCTATGTCTTCGACCAACAATTTAATTTTCGGTACGTTCTATCCGAACGACGAGTATTTTGAAAGTGCACTCTTGAGCGGCTTCGTTCCACCAGAAGCATTCCTCTTTTTAGACAGATGCGGTCTGATACAGGATAGATTGTCAGTTCCATTAATCTACCACGTCAGACGACGAACCGTGGATAGGCGACTCCTGTACAATCGGGATGTCATGGCACAAGGCGGAGCAGAGCTCTTTCGGTTCAGTAGGGCTGTGTCCGAACGGGACCGAACTGATAGGGTGAAGCAGGAGTACCAGTTTTGGTGGCATCAATCGGCACTTGATAGTGGGCAGTCGGGATGGGGTTTTAAGCCTTGGCCGGCTTACATACTTGTTTTACAGTTTTAGGGTTTAGTTTTAAGTAGAATAGGCATATTGGCACACAAAAAAAAAATACAAAATACAAAATAATAAAAAAACATGGAAAAAATAAAAAAAAAAGAACAAAATATGAAAAACAAAAATGTAAGATAGCTAAATATGCTGCTGTGGGTGTTTTAGTTTTAAATAGTTTACAGGTAGAATAGGTAGTTTAAGTTAGCATTAAGTTTTATTTAAGGACCTTATTGTATAGTTTTTAAGTAAATATAAAAAGGGTATTGATATTAGTTTTTTAAATTATCTAATGGACACAAAAATAAATAAAATTGAATTGAAGTTAAAATAGATTTTAGGGCCGAAAGGCATTAGTATTAAATATTATTGTTTAACTTAGAGTGTCCGTATGGCACCATTAAGTTAGTTGTAAGTTATTGATAAGTAGGCTAGTTTTATGAATTTTTGTCTAGCTTGAAGAAAGGTTTAAAAATGAATTAATACAAATTAATTTAAAAAAAAGGTGCATTGGACTGTCATGCCAGAGGTCTTGGGTTCGATCCCTGCCTATGCCATCTAAAGTTTTTTTTTTTCACGAGTATTGCCTCTTGCGAGGAATTGACAAATTCTCCAAGAGTTATTCTTGATTGCTGTCAGACCGATACGGCATATTTTTTTTATTGACGAAGCCATTATGCCAGAAATGAGCCACATCGCTGAAGATGATTTTTCGACGAAATTCCGAATCGTTGTCAAGTTGTTGTTTAGCCCGATTAACGAACATACTACGGTCCTGTTGGTCAAGCGGCTTAATTTCTTGTGTCAATTTAATTTTGTAAGGATGTCGGCCAAGATCTTTTAGCAAAATTCGCCACAACGACGTCAGAGACACTTTTAGTCTGATCTGTGATTTTGAGTAGCGCTCTTAACGTTTCGGAAGTAAATTTAAATAATTTCGACTAACTATTGGCTTGTATATCTTTCCATCATGAAATAACAAACCTTACTGATGAGAAATGCCAAAAAAGCGGCAAGAAATATGGCGTCGTATTCTGTTCCTGTCGCTCTATTTTTGTAGCGTCCCTGTTGAAAAACCCTATATTTTATCTGTGTACTTCTTCCCTGAAATGTTATCATAACAAAAAAATTTAATATTAAAGAATTTTTAAAGTTCTAAATTATAAAGTATCTCAATTCGTATTTATTTGTATCTGTTCATACTTCTAATGTTGAACAAAAGAAAATAATCTTTATCTCACAACAATCAAAATTTTATTTCAAAATAAATATGCATATCCACACATGTGTGTTTCATTTTTATTGTTAGACTTTAATACCAAATAAAATATTATTAGTTATGTGAATGTGTGCCTATAACGATTAACGGATATTCATAAACTTTTTTAATGAAATTACCAATAAAATAAACATCTCAAAGTTTTATGTTTAATATAATACATATAATTTAATTATACTCACTTTCCTTGCTTTCCCAACATTATATCTATCTACGAAAAAAAAAAGTATGGTATGAGAGACAAAGTAGAGGAGCTGACTCGTTAACGTCACGTGCGTGTCGGTCGGTGAAAATGTTTTAAAATTAAAAGCTTCGAGTGTCACCATCACTTTGTATCCAGATAGGATGGGATGGCAAACATGATAACTTTCTCATCCCTCCCACCCCACAGACATCACTGTCGACGACAATAAGCATATATAAAATCGCAACTTCAGCAAAAAAAGAGTTATCAAACGTATAAAGTATGTACCTAAAAAAAAAAGCTCAAGATTCAACGATGGCCCTGATGTACGTTGGGATGGTACATATACATATATATTTAAATGAAAAAAAAAATCTATCTCCTTTGTCTTTTATATTTGCTCCATTTTCAGCTTGTGTGATTTTTGTCCTTGCTTCTCGTTATTCAGTTTGTTTCTAAGTATTAAAATGCGCCACTCCGTCGCCAAAACGTGCTATGAATGTAAACAAAAACAAATTTTTCATTCAAGAGTATTCTCTTGTTTAGCTGAAAAAGGATATCCCAATCCCAATCCCAATCCCAATCCCAATCGGGTGAGTAGAGTATCGTTGAATCGATTTATATCCTACACATCAACAGGGGTGGGATAAAGGTTTTGTTTCCAATTTGACGGAATTCTTGCATCTTATTTAGAGTTGGAAAAAACATTTTAGATAATGGTTTGCGGGCATAAGAACATTGCAAATATAGTCTTGATGTTGTTAATAAAAATTGAGGATTTTCGTAAGAAAATTCAAAGATTAAAAGAGCTCTTTTTTCAACAAATTAGATATTGTCAAATTGGAAACATATTACAGAGGTTTAATATTTCAATGAGGTTGTTTTGCGTCGTCATCTCCATCAATATCATTCAATTGAGATATCTTTTTTTTATGGTTTTTTTGGTAGCTGACATTTGAGGAGGTACGGTTTAATTATTTAAATGAATTAAACGCGCAGAAAAATCATTGATCCATTCGTTAGTAAGAATTTTGAAGAAGAACAAAAAAAATGTAAAGCTTAAAGGTATTTATACGTTCAAGTTTCAATGACAGTTAAATGACATTGACTTACAATACACTATAACCATAACACACTCGTTTAACATTAAACACATCAAAACGTTTTTTAATCTCGTAAAATAATACTTTATCCAGAAGCCAAAAGTTTAAATGTTGGTAATTTAGTTTTATGTGACGACTGAGTGATAGTTAGCAAGACAAAAAATATCAAATAAAATTTAATCTAGCTATCAGAAGTTAAGGGTTTTTCAATATACAAGTTGACGTTAAAGTTTATCTAATCACCTTATCGGAAGCAATGGCAGATCTAAGGAGGAAGGTCGTATGGGGTTCATTACCCCTCCCTAGACCATGTAGTTAATAGAGTTTTGTAGCATAAACAATGACTTCATGCATAGGTTATTTTAAGTTAATCTTTAAGAAATCGGTTTGTTTTTCTGATCTTATGAAAAGAAACAGACTTTTCAAAAAAAAACCTTTATGGTAATTCCAAAATATTGTTAACTAAATCTTTCTGAAATAAGAGATCGACGTGTGGAGTAATATAATGTTTACATGATTCGAAGCACATGATTTTTTGATGTCTTGAAGTGACTCTTTTTCAAATTTCTTAAACTCTTCAGCTTAATTTAAGTTTCATTTAGCTCAAACTTAACGTTTTGGGCTTTTTGAATGTGGGTTTTTTTCCAAAATTGGCTTCTATGCGCTCTACAAGCCATTTCAGTCGTTAGACTTTTATCCTTCTGATAAGTTTACGACACTGGGCAGATCACGCGAAGAACTTTCCTCTATACACGAACTAACGTGCTTCTATCAGCTTTTGTCATAGTCCATGACTCTGCACCGTATTGCAGGACGGGAATGATGGGGGTCTTATATATCGGCAGTTTGGTCGAAAACCTGTTTTGACATCGAAAGGTTTTGTTAAGCTGTTTCCAACCTTTAAGGAGCATCGCGAATTCCCCACGTTAATCCTGCAGAAACGGATGAGTTTGGAAGGGATGCCAAAACTAGACATGACCCTATATAGAGCACACATGTAGACCTTGTCATATGCGGCTTTGAAATCGATGAAAAGATCGTGGGTGTCTATTTGATTTTTTTGGGTCTTTACCAGGATCTACCAAAATTTTTATATTTGATCGAGTGGTGACTTTCCTGGTCTAAAACCACACTGATTGGGACCTATCAGGTTGTTGACGATGGCACTTTTTTGATCTAGAACAGGACTAAACATTAATAATTAAGAGATCAAAGGTATACTTTAATTTTGCGTAAGTGATTCAATTTCAGAATTGAAATGCAGCCCCTGTGCTTCGCTAATCCAATAATTTGCAGCTCTATCCATCTCACTTGCAGTTAGGAATGGGACATCTTCATATGAAGCATACTTATCATAGCGTTGTTTTTTTCTTGAAGCAGTCAATAGCACCGAAGCAATAAGACGTAGTTCTTAAAAGGCGTTTTCAAGAACTGAATTTCTTGCATGGTATAACAGAGTTATTGATTTTTGTAGACTCCTCTTTCTCCTCTTCACCCGCAACAAACAAAGAAAGCGCTTGCAGTGTATTATGTTTGTATTAATTTACAGTTGGCCAAAAAGTTGCTTCTTTACGTAGCCAATCTGGTCCAAAAAGCCATTCAGAAGATTGGATTAGAGACAGCGCGTTAATTCTTTTAGTCAATAGGTCTGCGGGGTTCTGAGAACCTGGTTTTTTTTAGTTAGCGTTAGAATTTCTCAGACTCTGTTCTCAACGTATGGCTTCCAACGCTTCTATTTCCCCAACATCAAAAATAAACCGATTTTGGAGTCCATCCACAAAAACTATTCATCAAATTTAATCTGCAAATTCAAACGTAGATACCCAAGCAATCTTGCAGCAACTAAAGCAGCGGTAAGCTCTTTTATCGGCATAGTTAACTCATCACGATCTTTTGTTCTTGATAGGGGCTATTCGATTCTTAGCGCAAAGGAAACTAGGTGTTATGTTTCCATGATTTTCTGCGATTCGCAAGAAGGTCACAGCTCCAAAGGCATGCTGACTGGAATCGGCAAAGATATGGATCTGTGGAGAACCTTCTTCGTTGAGAACGCATCGTGGAATCATCAGTTGACTTATCTCACTCACATCCGCATAGGATTCAGTTCAGATTTTATCAAGTTCTGATGGCAGCTGTTCATCCCAGCTGTCTCCAAATCGATTGAAAGAGGATCTTTAAACGAACTACCCAGGGACCTAATAAGCCATAGGGATCATATATTTTGGACATTACCTTCAGTACATTGCGTTTCGTCCCATTTAAACCGTTTGACTTGAGAAGAACTTCAACTGCGTTCAAATCCACCGATATTTCATCAGCAACAACAAACCAACGGAGACCTAGGACTTTCTGCATTTCTGGGGGAGGTATTTCCGATGGATGACTATTTCGCACTAACAAACCGTTGGAGTTCCACTTACGAAGATGTATATAACCGGCTTTTATGATCTTAACTGCCTCGTGACTAATATTCCTCGGAATTTCCTCGTCATTCACACTTGCGCCAAAATAATCGACGTTAAAACATCTGCGTAGAAAGTCGACAGCTCTAGGATATCGTTCTTTTCCATCGTCTAAAATTTGGATATTACTTCACGTTAGGGCTACTGGTGACACCAAACGTAACTCGTGTCATGCAATAGGCTTGCATTAAAAAATCAGTTATCGTTTCACTAGGGTTAGACAACTCCTTGAACCAGAAAAATCGATGGCTTCTCGATCAGCCAAAGCTATTTGAAGAAACGCTTTTTCAATATCAGGTGTCAATCCTATTTTTCCACAGCGAAAGTCAAGTAAAACCGTCAAAATCTCAGGCAAACGGATGTTGCCTATCCAAATGATCGTTAAGTGAAGTATGATATGCTGCGTGTGCCGAAGCATCAAAGACAATTCGTAACTTGGTTGTGTCTTTATCTTCCCTATATACCGGTCTATGGGGCATATACTACACACGACCACCTCGTTCGTCATCCTTCACTCGTTCAGCCAAACCACCGTTTATCATCTCTTGCATTGATGATTCATAATCCCTTGGTCTTCCTAATGCTCTTAACTTTCGGACCAGTGAATGCATTCCATAAAGTGCGTCAATACGATTGTCATAAAGCGATTCTTCAACATCTCTCCATGGCAGGGATGCCTCGTATCGATTTGCAACCTGGCGAATAATGGGCTCTAATGGACGTTCTATAATTTTATCGTTTGGTATTCCAATAGTTTCTAGTCGCCAGAATTGCTGGAGATCCTCACAGGCTCATACATTTAAAGAAGTAACACACGAAAGATTCAACACATCATCTGAATTAGAAGCAGACTTTTCTTGCCTGTAGATGTGATTGTGTATGGTTTGGATCACGCATAGAAGTTGCGTGTCGACCGTTACAAATTTTGCACAAAAGTTGAAATCGTTTCTTGCACATCTTAGAGTTGTGACCTTTTCTACAACACCGGTAGCATCGTACGTCCTCTTTAACATCTGTTTCTTTTTGACTACAGGAAAAGAGCTTTTGCAATCAGATGAATAAATGATCGGAAACTCTACAAAAAAAACAATGGTTGTCATTTATTCCTGCTGTAAATAATCCAACAGCTGTTTTGTTGAGCTTTGTTTCGCCTCTTGGGACTTCTCGAGGGATTCAGCTTCTCGTTTGATGAATTTCAACAAACATTTTACTGTCTTATCACCAATGTCTTTTGTTGATGAAATATCAGATTTTATAAATGAAACCTCGGTCGGTAATATCGTTTTTATCACCTTCTAGACAATTGTAATCGGAAGAGTCATCGTAATACCTGTGAAAATCAACTCTCAATTCATTGGGAATGCAAGGGAGTAGGACACCTTTTAGCATGACGTAATAATTTGATGATGGAATTCCGAGAGCAGCAAGTGATCGGGTGGAAGCTATAACAGAATTATAGAGGCATCTCAGCCCTGTAGCGTCCACCTTTGATTGAACTAGCTGAATGGATAACAATCATTGCATATTATAATCGACTATTTTTTCTTTATTTCCATACTCTTCTTTGAGTATCTTTATTGCCGTCTATTAATTAAGTTCATTTGGTGTGAGGCCTACCAATGTGTTTTCTGCCTTACCAGTCAAGGCATCTTCCAAGTAGTTGAACTTGTAAACAGTGGAAGGGGACAGATTATCATGCACAAGTGTTCCATACTGTTCCCAAAACGGTATCCATTCTTTGTGGTCGCCTGAGAAATTTTTAGGTTGCAGCCTTAGAAGGTTTACTGCTTGCATATTATTTTGAAGGGAAATGGTAGCTTTATGTGATGAAATATTGTTCAATCAATAATTGGTACTGAGAAAATTTTGTAAGCGATGTTAAGTAGACTAATTCCTCTATGGTTGGTTAAGAGTTTCTTATTTTTTCAGTATTGGGCAAACAATTCTGAGCTTCATCAAGCCTAATTTCTTCCAACTATACATATGGTACAGATTAGTTAATGCATGCTCCTAACCCAATTATCTCCAGCTGCTTTGAAGAGCGACTTCAGCTTAGGTATGGAAATCTGTACTCCTTGAGTCGGGAAGACGGGATTGTTGGCTTTCGTCGTTAGAGGTTTATAAACTTGTAAATTCTGTTTCACATGCTCATAAAACTTTTGAACTTCATATATGCTTTTGAAAATTTTTTAAAATCTTTGACCGCACGGCTATCATGCTCCCTTTTTCCTTCTGAAAAGCCAATCTTTCTCTCTCCTATTCTGCTCATAAGGCACATGAGCAGCTCTCGTCCTTCTATGCCGAACCGCTATGCGTTCTTCTAGATTAGCTGCATTTGCCTCTTGACATGCATCATCAAACCAGGTACTCCTTGTTGGCAGCTGCTTGAAACCCGACATATCAGTAGCGGCTTCTCTGAATGAATCTTGGCAATGTTGGCACTGGTTCTCGATACATTGTGTTGGCAGCAGAGAACTTCATCAGAGGTTACTAGTGACTAGGTCGGAGAAGGATTTGGAGATCTCTTGCGATTGTAGTCGTCTGATGTTATATCTTCTCGCAGCATCTCCTTGTTTCGCCTTGGGTCTAGAAACCCGAAATGCTACCTTGCCTGTAACGAGCTAGTGGTCCTTGGTGTTTTCATCCTTCTTTTCTGTTAGGCGTGTGCACATTTACTCTGATGTTGCTGAATTTAGCCTTGACACGTATGTTCATGAAGCGCTCGTTAATGAACCTATAGCTCAAGGCTTGTTACCCAAGCCTATAACAAATGACCAAGCTGCATCAAAATAAGCATTGTTGGTTTTCTCGGCAGCAGTCTACATAGTTAATATCGCAGTGATTTCTGCTTAGTAGCAGCCTAGAACCTTAGCTAATTCTTCGGCTGCCGGTGGTCTATTAACGGACCCAACATTTTACTTACATAATCGTAACTCGTTGTCTTTGAAAAGTTATGCGTGGGTTATCAACAGTAAATCCATTCGTATCCGAGGCTTGTTAGTGCTTCGCAACTGACAGTTTCTTCACGTGGTCAGGAAGTCACCCTGACGCACGACCTTCAACCTAAAGACCAGGTCCTTGATTTAACTATAAGAGCCTGCATAACCGCTCCCTACAGGCCTGGGCGTATATCGTGGTAGCCCCATAAGGTATTCACTAAGTAGTTCAACCTAATTTATCTTCGGAACTCCAACGCTGCCATCTGGATGAAAGGAGAGGTGCCTTAGTCAAAACACCTAATTTATCACTGCGTTTAATACATTCAAGTCCACAGGAAGATGATACAGCTTTTTTCATACTATAACTTTGATGTATTGAAGTTGTTGAGCTCATTACAAAGAAGAGGGTTAGCATGGGTCCTTACGTCTGAGGAGAAACACTTTTAAGTTCTTCTTGTTTAATTAAAAATGCTTATCCGCTTCAGTTCCTGGACATTTCTTTTAATTTTGAGTTAAAAACAGTTTACAATTGAACGACAGTTTTGATTTAATAAAATGTGAGTATGTTTAAAGTCAATTTTAAAATTTCAGTCTCTTAGAAAAAGCTATAAAACATCATTTACCTGATTACATAGAAAGTCTTTGAGCAAAATCAACTTAGCCAAAGTAATTTTATTCATCGTCTTTTTAAATTTATAAATTTGTTTTTTTTTCAACATATTTTGTGCTCTATATAGATTCTAAGGCCCTTTGTAAGAAGTTTCACTTCTATTAATTGAATTTAAGAAGGTCAAGATCCAAGAAATGTGATCCCATCTGAACCTTGAATCCTTCCTTCCATAAACACACAATATATTTATTTTGTTAAGGTTTAAATTAAATTTCCGAACAAATTTCAAAACTTTATTCTTCAAAGTACAATAATTAACTTAAGTTGTTTACTTTTTCCCTCTAAATATTTGTCAAACAAATTTACATATAAACTAGAAAGTAATATTAATCTATGTGTGAATGTTTTCTCTGCATCTTATGCAAATCTAATACATATCATATTATTCAAGGAAGAAGTAAAATTAAATTCTTTGCATAATTTCTAGGGTTCTGCAAAGACTAACTTTTTATTCTCTCTTATCCGCTTAATTATTTCAATGGAAGTTATATCAGGCAAAATAAAAGATATATTTTTCTGGCTGGATTGAAATTCTGTGAAATTACATTCTTAATTTAACTGTATCCATTACATAGGCAATTTGGAGATTTCTCTGAACTAACTTTAGTTTATGTTTAATGAAAATTATGCATATTCAATTCAAAACAAACTATCTAACTATGAATATGTATGTATTTCAAAAATAATCTGTTCATAGATTTTTAAGAATTATTTTTCGTGGTACGAAGGAGATTGCTTAAATTGCAATAATAGTGACATTGCACTTTATTTGATCAGAATGCCCTGAGACAAAGAGTTCGCGTCCGTTGTTTGACTTTTTTAAAGAAACAAAATGTCTACTTATGGACATATTACCAAACTAAATACAAAAATATTACCAGATCAATTAAGCGTTCAAAGATATAAAAACATTGCTAACATTCGGGCCAGATAACATCCGAAGGAGTGTAAGCTGATTTGAACAACCTAACTCAGTTGGCTAACGAACCCAGTCGAATATTGGACGTGGGAGGTTAACGCTAAAATACTCTTGACTTGTTTCTTATTTTTCATCCTGATAAGTAGACTTTAAGTGTTCTATCTCCTCTAGGCACATTTGACCATGGTTATGAATCTGCAAATTTCTCGTGCCAAAACTCCAAAGTTAAAGAATGAACTCCTTTTAATAACTTAAGGTGGTGCTACAGTCCGGGTGGACCTGGGCCTCAACCAACATTCGTCTACAGCCAGCTCGGTCCCTAGCTAGCTGTCTCCAGTTTCGCACGCCAAGTTGGTTGAGGTCCTCTATCACATGGGTGCACCACCAGAGTTGCGGTCTTCCTCTACTGCGCCGTGCCTCGGGATTGAATTCGAAGACCTTCCGGGCTGAAGCGTTGATGTCCATTCGCTCTACATGACCCAGACATCTAAGCCGTTGGACTTTAATTCTGCTAACTAAGTCAGTGTCGCTGTTAAGAAGATATAACTACAGTTCGTAGTTATATCTTCTCCTTCATTCTATGCGTGCGGGACCGAAAATCAGTAGAAGAATTTTTCTCTCGAAGCATCCTAAGACGCCCTCATCTTTCGTAGACAGGTTCCAGGCCTAAGCGCCATAAATGAGAACCGGGATGATGAGTGCATTATAGATGGTGATTTTAGATGCTCGAGAGAGGACTTTACTTCTCAAATGCCTTCTAAGTCCAAAGAAGCAGCGATTTGCAAGAGTTATTCTTCGTTTGATGTCAGCGCTGGTGTCGTTGTCTGTGTTAATAGCGGTGCCTAGGTAGACAAAGTCCTTAACTACCTCAAAGTTATAGCTGTCCATGGTAACGTTTTGTCCAAGAGGTCGTTGTTCAGTGTCCTTTTTGGATGACAGCATATACTTGGTCTTGCCCTCATTGACCACTAAACCCATCTTCTTTGCTTCCGTCGCAATGCTCAAAAATGCTCAACTGACATCACGCTTTGATCTTCCAATTATGTCAATATCATCTGCGTATCCGAGAAATTGGGTGGACCTTTGGAAGATTGTGCCTCTAGTGTTGTTTTGCACAATTCTTTCCAGTACGATGTTAAAGAAGTCGCATGCCAGTGCATCGCCTGTCTAAAACCTTTTTTGACATCAAATGCATCGGTAAGATCTTTTCCGACCTTGATAGAGCAGCGTGCATTCTCCATCGTCATTCTGCACAAACGGATAAGTTTGACAGGGATGCCAAAACTAGACATTGCTCGGTAGAGCTCTTCCCTATAGATGCTGTCATACGCGGCTTTAAAATCGATAAAGAGATGGTGGGTATCGATTTGAAGTTCCTGGGTTTTTTCCAAGATCTGCCGTAGTGCGAATATTTGGTCGATAGTGGACTTTCCTGGTCTGAAGCCACACTGATAAGGACCTAGTAGGGTGTTGACAAACGGCTTCAGACGTTTACATAATACGGCAGAGATTATCTTATATGCAATGTTGAGGAGACTGATTCCTCTGTACTTGGCGCAATTTAGAAGATCTCCTTTCTTATATATCGGGCACACTATGCTCAGATTCCACTCATCGGGCTTGCTTTCCTCCGACCATATTTTGCAAATGAGTTGGTGCATGCTCCCTACCAAGTCATTGCCTGCTGCTTTGAATAGTTCGGCAGCGATGTCGTCAGCTCCAGCAGCTTTGTTTGACTTAAGTACAGATATAGCTATCTTCACTTCGTCAAGGTCAGGTAGGCGGAGTTGCTGATCTGCGTCGCCTAGATTGAGTGGTTGTATCTACCTCACAGCGGAATTCGGTTCGTCATCGCTTTTTTTCCATCTAAGAATCCGGTTTTCCTCTCTACTCTTCTGCTCTGGTCCTTTGGTGCAGCGCCGTTTTGTATGCCTGCTGTTTCGCTGCGTTCGCTTGCCGGCATTCGTCGTCAAACCAGGAGTTGTGCTATGGTGGCCGTGTGAAACCTAGCACTTCAGAGGTGGCATCTCTGATGGCTGCAAGGCAATGTTGCCACTGGTTTTCAATGCTTAATGCAGACAGCATTCGACTACTTAAGAGGTTACTAGAGACTATAATGTCGAATCTTCTCACAGTACTTCCTTGTTTTGGTTTGGATTCGGATATCCGTAGCCGTACCTTGGCTACAAAGAGGTAGTGGTCCGAGTCAATGTTGGCCCCTCGGAATGTTCGGATATCCTGTATACTGGAGAAGTGTCGTGCGTCGATCGTAATGTGGTCATTTTGGTTGACGGTTGATTGATCAGGAGATTTCCATGTCCCCTTGTGAATATTGAGATGTATGAACTGCGTACTAGCTACCAGAACGTCTCACCCCTCAGCGAAATCGACCAGCCTTAATCCGTTGTGAGAGGTAGTATGGTGCAGGCTGTATCTCCCGATTATGCCACAAAAGATGTCTTCTCTTCCAAGCTTGGCATTAAAATGTCCTAAGATAGGACACTGCTCATATGTCTTGTTCAAGAGCTCAAATAATATGCCTTTGGTGTCTTCATCTTTCTCCTCTGTTGGGGAATGCGCGCATATGAGCCTTATGTTGGCGAATTAGCCTTGATACGGATATTCGTGATGCACTCGCTTACACTGTTGAAACTCAAGAAGTTTTGTCTTTTAGTTTGCGTTTGCAAGGTCCATCCCATCGCACTTCTTGGATGGCGGCAATACCTGCCTTGAAGCAGTTTAGAGCTTCCGCTACTTGTTCGGCTGCATGTGGTCTGTTAAGGGACCTAACATTCCATGTACAGATCCGAAGTTCGTTGTCCTTATTTCGTTTGCGTTGGTTGTCACCAGTGAATCCGTCTGTACCCGAGGCTTGTTGGTGCTTCGCAACTAAAGGTATTATTTACGTGGCCAGGAAGTCACCCCGACGGCACAAGTCCCAACCTGGAAGGCCAGAGCATTAGTATAACTCCAAGGACGGGGAGCCAACTGGGATGGTCTCAATAATAACCCTAGGATATTTAACTGGTCATTCTATATAGACGTTTACGCCAGCTTGGATATGACGTCAAATTTGATTCTCTTTGAAATAATAACTTCTATCCCGGCAAAGGTTAAAAGGTTATAAATCTAATCTATTCCTGACAACATTACTCGCACACAGGAATGGTTGAGAGTCGTAAGTCACTTGGCCCTAGATCTCAACGGACTAATATTTGTATTTATATTATTTTTTATTTACAAATCCCACCCTACTGAGGAAAGCCGGAAAAAGTTCAATGTAGGCCAGGAAGGCCTGCTACACCATACTCGACAGATCAAATTAATACACAACCAAAAATTACAGCAAAGTCTAAAAAGCAATAAACATTTTTAGTCATTTGTAAAAGACATGAGGAATTCTTCCTCTTACTCGATCTCTACGCTCGTTGTCAATGAAAATCTATTTGTTAGATCTATCGAGAAAGCAAATCTCTTTGCTAGGCAGTTCACCGCCAATTCAAAGCTGCCAGTGATTAATACGACTTTGCCTACACTTGAGCGCGTTTTCTATTTTAGCACTCGTACTGTGGCAAGATTACTAAGAGCTCTTAACATACAAAAATTGTTCTGAAAAGGTGTTCTTCAACGCTGGCAAAACAACTAATTAAGCTTTTTTATATTTCCTACTACTCAGGATAGAAAACAGCATTCGTCCAGTCCATCCCAAAAAAAATCGAATCTTTCTCATCCTATAAAAATTCATCGAACTTACGTCCGTCCCTTCTTTCAAAGCTCATAGAAACACTAATTAATTATCAAATCTTGAAAATGACCGTCAGAATGGCTTTCTCAGCAATAGGTGGTCCACTGGTAATCTCATGGTTCATCTTACCGAACAGTGGAGCAAATCTTTACATCGTTTTGGAGAAAGTTAGATTGTTGCACTTGATATTTAAAAAGCATTTGATAGGGTTTGACATCAGGCCTTCTTATCGAAAATGCGTGCTATCGGTTTCCATGAATCCCCCCTTCAATGGATTAGTAATTACTTTTCGGATCTTTCAATACAAGTAGTATGGGGTATGTTAAAGTCTGAAAGCCACAAAATAAGTAATGGTTTGCCCCAGGGCTCTTTTTTATCTCCAACACTCTTTTTCATTTTTAGTAATGATCTCCTGTTTGCAACTTCTAATCCAATACATTTTTTCGATGACGATAGTACTCTAAGCTTTTCATATTCGTTTTTAGATTCACATCCTTTTCTTCAGATGTGAAACTGTAACGACATAGTACGATAAGCTTTTTAAATTCCGACCTAAACAGCATTGTACAATGGGGAATAAAAAACCGCTTAGAATTTAATGCTTCAAAAACCCAATGCTGTCTTGTATTATTAAAGCGAGATGTCTACCCTTGCCATTATCCATAGATGGCACTTGCATCGAGGAGACTGAACATCTCGATATTTTTGGAATGTGTATCACCAACCACCTCGATGTTGCCAAAAATGCCGCAAGATGTTTGGGTTTTCTAAGGCTATGCAAGAACTTTGTCTCCCCCTTTGATCTTTCTGTTATCTACAAGACTTATATACGTCCAAAGATTGAGTATAACTCTTATATCAGAGCTGGTTCTCCTGGAACTTACTTAAGCTTCTAGGACAGTAGTCAACGGAGAGCATTTAGATTGATTGGTGATAATATCATAAGATCATTTACGTCGCTTGAACATCGTCGAAATATTTTTTGTAGGGAAATAGACAGTTGCATTCCTACCCTTAGACAGTTCAACCGTAATACTCACGCTTTTAGGAAAGCTCATCAATATACCCTCGAGGTTAACTTCGGTCTTACTGTTAAGTTCAGGAATTCGTTCTTTAACCGCACTATGCGAATGTCGAATGCCTTACCATACTCTGTCCCTCCCAGTCATTGCAATATTCAGGAATTCAAAACCAATGTGCAATGACAACTATTTCAAAACCTAGTGCTCACACTGTGTCTCTACATAATAAGTGTAGCACACATGTTTAAAAAAAAAAGCATTAATCTCTTAGACCCTTAAATTGGAGAGTTTTGAGATCTAAAACAGAGTTCTAACGCTTGAGAACTTGATGAAGAAATAAATTAGAACCCAAACGAGTTCCAGTTTTTTAATAAACCGAGTTTTTGATCTTAGAACTTTGTCAAGAATTTGGTCGTTACAATTTCAAATTGTACAAGGAAACAACTTTGTTTTTGGACCAAAAAATTTGTTCTTTATAAAGAACCTAATTGGTATGTGTTATTTCTTAAGGGGAAGGGGGACAAAATGAAATGATATTACCCTTCGGAATGTGATCTTTTTAATATTTCTAAAAATAATATCAACGAAAAGTTCTAGAAATAAGTTCAAACTTGAGGCATTGTGTGTGCTTAAATGAATAATGAGAAAATACGTGTCAACAAAATACAACCACGAACAGAATTCCTTTAATCTACTTTTTTGTGATACACTTAAAAATAACGTTCAAATTTCAATCATTCACATAATGAACGTGATATCAAATTTGGAGATACTTTTTTTAAAAGAAATATATGCAGCATTTTCGGAACTTATAGAGAAAGTACTTTTTTTCTTTTTTGTACATTGGTTGATAAAATATGAAAAAATACCATTCCCATGGAATCCACTATTGAACCGTATGCACTTAGTAGTTGTGGGTGTATTTTCCGTAGAAGGATGGACGTTTACATAAATATAAAATTATTTAAAATATGGTAAATTTCTCTTCAAAACTGAAAATAAAATCCAGGCAACTGTCAACGCTTTTGTGAAAATGTAATTAAATATTGTGCAAACTTTCAATTTCCAGCTGCAAACAATCGGGAAATAATCATTTTCAGTTTTTGAAGGATCATTTTATTTTTTATAAGTAAACAGTCAGGTAAGTTTTAAATGAAAAAGAAATTAAATTCATATTAAATCCAGCAAACATTAAATGGAAGAAATTTTATGTTTAGTTCAAATATTTTGATGAACATCGTTTGTTAAACTAAACTTTTTCCATCTTTGTTCCACTGTGCGTTGTGTTCTTCAAAGTCGTCCTTTTTAGAAAAAATAAGGAGTATCTGTTGTTCGTTGACAATCCTTGCTTGGTTCGAAGATGAAAAACTGTGCAAATACAAAAAAAAAAAAACAAAGTGTGAAACTATATCTAGTTCAAAAATGCAATATGAGGATGGTTATGCAGAGTCTTGATAGGCGAACGAAACAGTTGTACTCAGATGTTTCATCATGTAATTACGGAATATCAAATTTCTGAAAAAAAAAAATCGTTGAACAGGTCTAAACAATTTAGATGCAACAGAAATGAAGAAAAACACAACCTATAACCACAATATCGAATCCGATGTGTTTTTGAAATTGCTTCTTTATAAGAATGATTTCAAAAAAAAAACGTTTAGGAACAACTTTATTTTATAAGCATTCAATTAACCTTGTTTTTTTTATTTTTTCTGTCTATAAGGTTTTAATAGATATTTATTCTTTCTATAACATGCATAAATTTAAACTTTTCCCTGTCATCAGTGCTCAAAAGGATTTCATCATCTCTTTTGTATAATTCATATTATAGATTTCAATTGAGTATCTTCAAAAGTGGACCCTAAGGCTCTGATTTTTATTGTTTTCTTTTTTTAATTTTGACAGACGATCTGTGTTTCAATAAGAAAATAAATTTAAAAAAAAACTTTTAACCACACCACACATTGAAAAAAACTTTCTTCAAAATTCAAATTACAAGTAAACTAACTTATTATGTCTCTACATTAGACTGATACAAAAAAAAAACGTTAAATATGTTTTCAATGCATTTAAATAGCTTTTTCGTCAAGTTTTGGTGAAAAAAACACCTGTTCAAATATCAGTTTTTAAAATTGATATTTAGATAGGATGGGAATACAAATAATAAAAGAGCTTTTGGCTTTTAAGCCTCATCGTTGCATAACTTAAAAAACACTATGTATTGATATCATGAATGTTATTTTCTAAGTAATTTGAATGATCCGTAAAAACGGTCCTGACGTATTTACTGATTATTGCAATCGTTTAAGTTGTTAAATATCTAATTAAATCTTAGTGGCTGCTTTTAATATCATGTGTTGAAACCATACAAATATCAACTATAATATACAACTTCATGAGGGGAATTATTATCTAAATAAACCACATATTTGTTAAAGCCAATTTTTTTCTAAAAATGAAATGATTGAAAGAATAAACTTGAAATATCAATTTCAATTTAATACTTCAAAATTTGTATCACTGATTCGAGTTTTTTTACTTAAAGTTTTTAATAAATATTTTCATCTTAAATTTGTAAGCTTATAATTTCAATAGTTGATCTTGAAAGCATGCCCGATGAGTGGAATCTCAGCATAGTGTGCCCGATACATAAGAAAGGAGACCCTCTAAACTGCGCCAACTACAGAGGCATCAGTCTCCTTAACATTGCGTATAAGATCTTCTCTGCCGTATTATGTGAACGTCTGAAGCCATTCGTCAACAACCTGATTGGTCCTTATCAGTGTGGTTTCAGACCAGGAAAGTCCACTATCGACCAAATATTCACACTACGGCAGATCTTGGAAAAAACCCAGGAGCTTCAAATCGATACCCACCATCTCTTTATCGATTTCAAAGCCGCGTATGACAGCATCTATAGGGAAGAGCTCTACCGAGCAATGTCTAGTTTTGGCATCCCTGTCAAACTTATCCGTTTGTGCAGAATGACGATGGAGAATGCACGCTGCTCTATCAAGGTCGGAAAAGATCTTACCGATGCATTTGATGTCAAAAAAGGTTTTAGACAAGGCGATGCACTGTCATGCTACTTCTTCAACATCGTTCTGGAAAGAATTGTGCAAAACTCAACCGTCAACACTAGAGGCACAATCTTCCAAAGATCCATCCAATTACTCGGATACGCAGATGATATTGACATAATTGAAAGATCAAAGCGTGATGTCAGTGGAGCGTTTTTGAGCATTGCGACGGAAGCGAAGAAGATGGGTTTAGTGGTCAATGAGGGCAAGACCAAGTATATGCTGTCATCAAAAAAGGACACTGAACGACTACGTCTTGGACAAAACGTCACCATGGACAGCTATAACTTTGAGGTAGTTAAGGACTTTGTCTACCTAGGCACCGCTATTAATGCAGACAACGACACCAGCGCTGAAATCAAACGAAGAATAACTCTTGCAAATCGCTGCTTCTTTGGACTTAGAAGGCAATTGAGAAGTAAAGTCCTCTCTCGAGCATGTAAAATCACCATCTATAAGACACTCATCATCCCGGTTCTCATTTATGGCGCTGAGGCCTGGACCCTGTCAAAGAAAGATGAGAGCGTCTTAGGATGCTTCGAGAGAAAAATTCTTCGGGCGATTTTTGGTCCCGTACGCATAGATGGAGAATGGAGGAGAAGATATAACGACGAGCTGTACGGGCTGTACAGCGACACTGACCTAGTTAGCAGAATCAAAGTCCAACGGCTTAGATGGCTAGGTCATGTAGAGCGGATGGACATCAACGCTCCAGCCCGGAAGGTCTTCGAATCCAATCCCGAGGGACGGCGCAGTAGAGGAAGACCGCGACTCAGGTGGCGCACCCAGGTGGGAGAGGACCTCAACCAACTTGGCGTGCGAAACTGGAGACAGCTAGCTAGGACCGAGCTGGCTGGAGACGCTTGTTGGTTGAGGCCCAGGTCCGCCCCGGACTGTAGCGCCACCTTAAGTAAGTAAGTAAGTAAGTTGATCTTTTTGAAAATAAATAAATGAATTAAAAAGTAAAGCAAATTAAATAAAAAGCTAAGCTCACGAAAAAACATTTTACGTTTTTTGAATCAGTCTAATATAAATCCAATGGGTTTATTCATATATAAATACATCAATCTATGACTGACAAGCTGAAATTTATTGATTGATTTGGTTTTTCAATTACTATAGGCAGGTACATAAAAATAAAAAATTATGTGTATCTTCAAATAAAAAAAATTTGGAAGAACTTTTTCTTTTAAGATTACTCATTGAATAAAATGTCTTACTTAACTTTTTTACATCAGAAATTAAGCTTTATTTATCTTTTAGCTATACTTATGGAAATCAATACAATAAAACTGTCTAAAGAGACAATTTATTTATTTTCAAGACTTGTGTCATTTTTATTTAAACGTCAATAAGAAAATATTTTGTAACTCGAATAAAATTTGAATTCAACGGATATGCAGAGTAGTTACTTTTTAATATTATTGCTACCGTGTCTACAGAACAAATTGTTTTAGGGCTCAATCTTAATATTCTTTTCTATCAAAATTAAATGCACTGGAATAAACAATATTTATCCCGAACTAGGGCCTCACCCAACAAACTTCTTCATGTAGCTTGGTCCCTAGCTAAATGTCTCCACTTTCGCGCTCGAAGTTGGGTAATGTCACTTTTCACTTGTGGGAGTCACCTGATCCGCGGTTTTCCTCTACTGCGACACTCCGGGCCGGAACATTCAATTGCGCTCTTCAGGACCCTGCCATATTGGCCTTTTCATTAGACTTTTACCCTTCTAAGGCCGGTACAGCTCGTCGTTCCATCTTCTCCTCCACTCCCCTTCTATGTGTACGAAATCGTAGATCACACGAAGAACTTTTCTCTCGAAACGACCCAAGGTGCTTTCATCCGCTTTTGTCATAGTCCATGCTTCTGCACCGTATAGCAGGACGGGATGAGGGTCTTATATGGCGACACTTTGGTCCCTCCAGAGAGGCTTTGTTACTCAATTGCTTGCTTAGCCCAAAAAACAGCAGCTAGCAAGAGCTATTTTTCGTTTGAATTTAGTTATACGTCTGTCGATGTTCATGTTTTGACCGAAAGAGAAATCTTAAGCACCTTGCAGCGTTTTTGGCAATATCGAATATGTGATCGTTCCATAAGAGGTGATCTGTGATACGCATACCGAGTACTGAAAAATGATAAATTTCCTTGATGCAAGTGCCGCTCATGGATAGCATCATCGAGGGTGGGTTACGCTTTATCGACAGGAGACATCATTTAGTTTTTGAAGCATTCAATTCTGAACGGTTTTTAATTCCTTCACATCCGAAGGGCAATGATGTGAATCTAGAAACGAGTGTGAAAAGCTGAGGGCACTGTCGTCAGCGAAATAATTTAATGGATTAAAAGTGACAGACAAGAGATTGTTTATGAATATAGGGAAGAGAGTCGGAGACAAAACGGAGCCCTGGAAACATCAGCAAATATTTCATGAGTTTCAGATTTGAAACCATCGAATACAAAATGTATTGAGCGTTTCGAAAGGTAGTTTCTATCCAAACAAGAAGAGATTAATCAATATTAAAAGCACGAATTTTCAATAAGAGAGCTTGATGTCAAACTCTATTAAATGCTTTTGAAATATCAAGTGCAATAATCTTACTTTCTCCAAAATGATGTAAAGATTTGTTCCACTGTGTGAGATAAACCATGAGATCACTAGTGGACCCACTTTTACGAAAGCCATACTGCTGGTCATTAAAAATCTTTCGTTCTTCGAGATATTTCTACTGGCTACCATGACGTTTCGCCCCGCAGCAAAATCTATGAGCCTGAATCCATTGTCGGAAGTGTTGTCGTGCAGGCTGTTCTTCCCGATTATTCCACCAAAGATGTCTTCCCTTCCTAGCTTGGCATTAAAATCGCCCAGTATACTATTTTAATATCGTAGCTAGGGCACTTCTCATATGTTTTGTCTAGAAGCTCGAAGAACATATCTTTGGTGTTGTCGTCTTTCTCTTCTGTGGGGGTGTGCGCGCATATCAGACTAATGTTGCCGAATTATGGTCATGAGGCGTATGGTCATGAGGCGCTCATTGATGCACTTGTAGCTCAAGACTTCTTGCCTAAGTCTGACTCCAATGACGAAGCCGCATCCAAATAAACGCTGTTGGTTTTCGTGGTAGCAGTCACCATAGTAAATATCGCAGTTTTTCATCCTCTTTTTGCCCGGCCCATCCCATCGTATTTCCTGGATGGCGGTGATATCTGCTTTATATCGGTCTAGGGCCTCCGCTAATTTTTCGGCCGCACGTGGTCTGTTAAGGGACCTTATATTCCACGTGCATATCCGAAGTTCGTTGTCCTTTATTCGTTTGCGTTGGTTGTCAACAGTAAATCCATCCGTATCCGAGGCTTGCTGGTGCTTCGCAACTACGAAAGCTTTTACGTGGCCAGGAAGTCACCCCGACGCACAACCTCCAACCTGGAGGGCCAGATCCTAAGTATAACTCCAAGGATGGGGAGCAGGATAAAACCGCTCCTTACAGGCCTGGGCTCCGAATAAAACGAAGAAGGTGTTCACTAAGTAGTTCAACCTTACTGGAACTGTAGACGCCACCGTTGATTCCATCTCGGGAATTATTCCAAGGGGATATTACTACCCTTAAAACGTTTACGTTAAAGCACAGTGCGGTTGTTAGGTAAATAGGGAAGGATTTAAGAGGAACAACTGAGTTGGGTAATGCATTCCATTGGCTTTATCAATCGAGCTCTCGTATGGATTTTGGTTTGTGGAATTTGACCATTGCAGGTCTTTCTATAGCTTGTTTGAGCTTATTCCGGTTTTCTTCAGTTGGGTTGGCTTTATAATAATCCGGAAACTTCCATCTTTGAATCAAACCATGAGTTTTCCTTGGGTTAAAAGATATTACTCTATTCGGAATAAAACTTCTCATTCCCCAAAGAATTAAATTTGTAATCATATCTGCTCTGGAATCCACGTCACTATATAGTTAAAGTTACTAAAGAATTCATTAAATCCCAGTTGTCTTACCCATACTGCCAAAAGGTTCTCTTAGGAGTTTTTTTTTTAGCTGGATTTGCAGATCCGATACAACGGTCTTATGTGCCTAGAGGCGGTAAACCACTGATTGTGTATTTATTAAGGTCAGAAGTAAGAAACAAGGCTAGGGTGTTGGTGGATTGACCAGCAATGTCAGGAATTCGAGTTGACTCGTCAACAAGCTGGATTACTCAGCACAGACTTAAACATACCTTTTTCGGGTGTTGACTGGCCAGAAAAGCGAAGCCAAGAAGAATTGTGTACATTAAATTTGCCAACAATGACGATTTCAGTGTGAGGATAATGGGCAACAATTCTTTGAATTGGGTCGGACAGAGCATCAAATTCGTTAAAAGTATGATGATGTGCTTATTTACCGTCATCTGTGATGAAACTTGATCTAGAGCAAGATGGCATAGGAGATGTTCCACCATTTCCTCTAAATTCTGAAATTTTGAACTGACCTCGGCCATTTGCATTTTATATTGTTTGGATGTTAATCTTCATCTTACCTTGAAAAATAGTTGACCCTCTCCTTGTTTTAGTTTGAATTCAATAAAAGTATATGATTTTTGAACTTATGATACACAAAAACATACCCAATATTACTTTTAAGACTTTAAAATTGATTGAAACCTTGTTTTGCTTACCTTCACCTTTTTTAACATCCCATAGGAAGTTATTGTAATGGGTCCGATTTGTCAAATTAAAAGTTTTGACATTTCTCAACGTTTCAAGGTCCCTAGAGTCGAAATAAAAAGATTTTTAAAAAGATGTCTGTGCGTGCGTGTGTACGCACGGTCATACGTCAGTACGTTCGCTACGTTTTTTTCGTCGTCCATAGCTCAAGAACCAGAAGAGATATCAAATTCAAATAAATTTTGTTATACAGATAATAAGGCAGAAATATGCAGAAAGGGCTCTCAAGAAAATTGAGTGGGTGTTTTTTTTACCATAGCAGTTTGAAAAAAAGGTGAAAGTTTTGGTTAACCCTAAATATCTTACGAACCAAAAACGCTAGAGGCTTGAATTAAATTTTATATAATATATTGTAACTTGATATCAAAGAAGTATATTTTTGGAAAAAAAATCCATTTAATGGTTTTTTTGTAAATCGAAAAAACCGAAAAAAAAATTTGTCACCTCCAAAATTTTACGATTAAAATATGATTTCAGCTCCAAAACAATTTTGTGCAACGATTGTTTTTAACAATAAGACAAATTTTAAGAAAAATCGAATTGACAGCTTTTTTTACAAAAAAAAAATAAAAACCTAAAACAAAAAATGTATAAAAGTTGGTAAAACATGATTTTCGAATCAAATATCTTCTCAAAAGTTGTAGATATTGGATTTAAACTACTTTTATCTTTCAAAAAATATTGATGTAACATTAAGTTAAATTTTGAAAAAAATCGAATTGACAGTTTTTTACAAAAAATAAAACTCTAAAAAAAATCTAAAACTTGGTAAAAATTTACTTCCGACTGCAATAAAAATAAAAACATATAAGAAAACATTACTTAAAGTTGTTAAAAAATTAATTTCGACTCAAATATCTTTACAAAAATTTGAGATTATGGCTTACAACTAATTTTAACTTATAAGAAATATTGTTTTCAACATTCTGAAAAATTTTAAGAAAAATCGAATTGACAGTTTTTTTACAAAAAAATAAAAAACCTAAACAAAAATTTACTTTGGACTCGAATAGCTTTTCGAAAATTAAAAATATTGGCTTCAAACTTTTTTTGTTTCACAGAAAATATTGTTTTCGATATTCAGTAATTTTTATATAAAAATCCAACAGTCCGTTTTTTAATAAAAAATAGTACGCGAATTTGGTAAAAATTGATACGAGTACATATAGACAAACTTTTAAGCAAGACAAATCGACAGACGGGATGGGAAGTTATTAGTGTGGGTCGCATCGCAGCCTCGTTTTTCTTTTAGTTTTAATCTCTTGACTTTCAAATCAAGTAGAGACAGTATTATTTTTCGATTAAGCAAAAACATCTCAAATAGTTCTTGATGGAAGATAATGATGGGGTAATGTCAAATTGAAAATACAAATACCTATGCATGATCCCATTTCAGCACAGAATGTTATTGGAACATAACAACACACAACCTTAACGCAGTGAAATAGCGAATGTTGCATACATTGATATTTTAATATATCTCAAGTGTTTGATATATACAAAATTCGGACAGACAGAAAAATATGCCAAGTCCGTAATCTTGCTACAAATTTTGTATAAAGATAAGAAGAAAATAAGGAATAAATAATATTCAAATTTGAAACATTTTACAAATTTATTGTTAGTTATATATTTATTTTAATAATAATATTTTTCAAATAAATAAAACAAATTTTTACCAATTTTAGTAGCATTTCTTAAATTTTTACAAATTGGATGAATGAAATTAATTTGAAAGATATCGAGAACATCAATTTTTACAAAATTTGAGTACTATTTCTTGTAGATTTAATTTTTTTTTGAAAGGATAGGTAGGTAGAAATGGCGATCTCAATGCAACCTAGCCTGAGATCTAATTAGCGCTATAGTGCGCCGTTTTGATACCAAAAACTCGTTTGATCTGTGATAGAAAAGGAAAGATTTATAGAGAAGACTTATAGCGATTATGATAGAGCCATTTTGTCGCATTGAGAAAAAAGATTATGTCTCTAATCTTTGTCTCAGATAGCTCATCAAGTTCGTGAAAGAATGCTCTTCCAAAGTATTTCATTTTAGTGTTTGCCAAAGCAGGACATTTGCAGAGGAAATGGATTATCGTTTTACTTTCTCTTTGGTCACTACAACTACGGCAAAAGGTGTTGTAGGAGATACCCAACTTCTCTGCATGAACTCCTATAGGCCAATGTCCGGTACAAATAGCAACAATCCTGGCTATGTCTTGCCTTGGCCTGCATAGAAGATCGTTTGTACGGGTTTTGTTATAGGTGGGCCATACCTTCCTAGATATAATGCAGTTGCTTTGTTTAAGTATCTTACAAGCCTCCCTTATTGGCAGCAGTTCAGCCTTTAAAACGCTAGCAAAGTGAGGTAGCCTAAAGGATTTAGCTACATTTAGGGACTCAGAAAAGCTCCCAGAACCAACTCCGCACTCCATCTTTGAGCCGTCAGTAAAGATGGTTGTGTCGAAACCTATCGACACGATGTCATCCTCAAAATCTTCTCTCGATGGGAAAATAACCTTAAAACCCTTACTAAGGCTCAAAATAGGAGTGCAGTAGTCAGTGTCTACCAAGATAATACCTGACGGAATTAATTTCGTTGTGTTGCTGTGACCATAAGGTTTTGACAACCAGCTGTTTGATTCCTTCAGCCTAATAGCGCTGCAGGAAACTATGTATTTAATAAAAAGGTCGATTGGTAGAAGATCCAAAATAACGTTAAAGGCGGCCGTTGCGCAAGTACGCATGACCCCTGTGGTGCCCACGCAAGCTGTTCTCACAACCTTCTTTAGCTTATCAATATTATAGGCTTTGCTAAGAGCTGGCCGACACACAATCGACCCATATGTTAAGATTGGACGTACTACGGCTGTGTACGTCCATAAAATCATCTTCGACTGAAGTCCCCACTTTTTGCCGAAAGTTTTGATGCAGGCGTAGTAGGCAACACAGGCCTTCTTAACCCGTACTTCAATATTTAGTTTCCAGTTTATTTTAGGGTCGAGTATAACTGCCAAATAATTTGCACTGGAAGACAATGATAGGATTTAACCGTTGAGTCGAGGTAGCGCGAAGGGCGGCACTTTAGTTTTGGTGGTAGAGAGTAACAGTATAGTTTTACTTTGGTTAACTCCTAGTCCACAACTCGTGGCCCAGCTGCTAACTTTCTTCAAAGCTGACTCCGTAATTTCACTAATCACAGAGATGTACTTACCTGACACTAATAGCACCAAATCATCCGCATAAGCTACCGCCTTCACTCCACATCTGTCTAATTTAACGAGAATTGTATCCATGACCAGAAGCCATAGAAGAAACGAAAGGACACCAACCTGGGGTGTTCCTCTACTCACGTGTTTTGTTGCGATTGTATTGCTTAGAGTGTCTCGAATCTTCCTACCACTGATCATGGAAATAATCCATTCTTGAATGAAGTCTTCTACACCGAACTTAACAAGCGATTCTTCTATGGGTTCGGTAAGGACGTTGTTAAAAGCACCTTCTAAGTCAAGGAAGGTGGCAAGAGTAAATTCTTTATAATGGATTGTTTGTTCTACAGTATGCACTACCTCATGGAGGGCAGTCTCCGTAGATTTGCCCTTAAGATAAGCATGCTGAGAGATTTCGAGAGGTCGTCCAACTAGGATTTCTCTAATATGTTAATCAAGAATGCGCTCTTAGGTTTTAAGCACAAAATATGTTAAGCTTATTGGTCTGAAATACTTCGCGGATTTGTGACCTCGCCTACCCACTTTCAGGATAAAAACTACTTTGACCTGTCTCCACGACATGGGCACATGTTTGAGAAGGAGACATCCTTTGAAAATTTGTTCCAGCCATCGAGCTGCCACATCATGCAACTTTTGAAGCATAACTGGCAGTATGCCATCCATGTCTGGGGATTTATATGGTGAAAAAATTATGAAGGCCCACAAAATATTTTCTCTGGTTATAACGGAATTGACTTGCTACATATGAGCTACGTTTAACTCTGTGGTTTCAAGCGATTCGGTGTTATCACTTTCGCAACCCGGAAAGTGCGTCTTCATCAGTAGCTCAAGAGATTCGGCTGGAGAGGCTGTCCACGTCCCATCAGGCTTTTTTAGAAATGAAGAATTACAATGTTCCTTCGATAAAACTTTGCTGAGCCTTGCGGAGTCTTTATGTCTTCGATTGATTGACAGTATTCTCTCCAGCCTTGTCTTTTGGCTGATGACAGGGCTTGTTTGTAATACGGTTGGTAAAACTTATGTTTGTGGCAGATATTGAAAATTGTCCTCGTCATTTTCCTAAGACTCGACAGTTCTTCATTCCACCAAGAAGGAAGGGTTTTACGACTATATTTAACTGTGGAAGAGACTCTAAAAGCTTTACTTATAGAAGTTTCAAAGGTTTTCACCTTTTATACAAGGTCTCCTATCGATTCAGTGAGATTCGATAAGTTTCTTAGTTTTGAATTCGCAATTTGACTGAATTTCGTATAGTCATTTCTTTTGGAGTCTTTCGACTCGAAATTAATTTGAAAAAGAATCCACTTGTTATCCGAAAACGAATTCAAAGGGGAAACTCTCCAATTCTCCACTAATAAATTACGGTTGTTTACTAAAGTTATCAAGCACATTCTCCCATCCATTATAATTTTCCGAGCTCGGAAAGACGAAAGTGGGAGTATTGCCTCTGAAAAAACACCCACGCAATTTTCTTGAGAGAACTCTCTGAATCTTGCTGCATTATTATCTGTGTAACAAAATTTATTTGAAATCGATATCTCTACTGGGTTTTGAGATATGAACGACAAAAAAAACCTCTCGAACGTACGGACGTTCTTAAAATCTTTTATTTTGACTCTAGGGACCTTGAAACGTCGAGAAATGTCAACATTTTCAATTGGACATTCGAATTTCTATACCCATAAACTTTCATTCAAAGTGGCTACACGGAATGTTAAGTGCCACTTAAACCAGAAAGAAGAAAGGAGAGCATTATATTCTTTTCATGTCAAATTAAATGAGTTTTTGACGAAATATTTCCCTTTTTCGAAATAGTGAATAATATCGAATGTATTTTTGTCCTTCATTTCTATAGACCGAATTTGAGCTCACAGGAAACAGTGTATTTTTTCATTATAACCCTAGAAAAATAAAACTTTTATTTTCAAGTTACAAACAAATTAAAAAAAAACATTAAACCGTATGCAAAAACGTATGCATATATCTATAAGTTAATCTAAATGATATTGAATACTGGCTACGAATATGTTTCTTTTTAATATATTCACCATTTCATTAACATGGTCTTAATCATAATTTACACTGTATTTATCCTCAGCTCAAATTCGGCATTCATATACTTTCTATAGGCAGGTTTTCGCATTTTTAATGAAATGAAAATTATATTCATCCGAGGCCAGTTATTTTATTTTATTTAATCAACTTAAAATATGTAGCTACACATAATATTTCTTTCAATTATAAAACTTTCGAAATAGCAAGAACTTTTGTTGTCAAAATTATATATTTTTTCATCAAATATAACTAAATTAATTATGTTATGAATATATACTTACATAGGTTTGTTTATAGCTATATTCTTCAGAGTTAAAGTTTAAAATGTTGTGAAATATAACCACAATTACTTTTTAGAAGGGTATAGTTTCTATGAAAATTAAGTTATGCATATTTACATACATATTTAGGTATGTATGTGTGTAGTAGTTGTTTACAAATGATTTTTGAATCATCTAGTTTTCATTTAATAAAAATATCTAACAAACAAAATTTAATACTGACACACAAACATCCTTCTAACATGAAAAGTATATTCAGCAAAAAGATCCGTTTTTTTTTTAATTTCAAGAAGTCTATCTCATACTGAACTTTGACGGAATTGCTTGTGCACGTCTATCATAGTTTTTCTTGTATTTCCTTTTTCAAAAAGTAGTAGGGAAAAATAGGACCTACAGAGTTGTTTGGAACAAAAGCCTACACTGGGAAAAATCTTTAGTCTCTAAGTTACAATTCAATATCTAGAATATTGGAAAATGTGTTTCAATTTAAAATTATTATTTTAAAATGTACATACGTCAAAACGTTTTAAATGTCAATCACAAGGTTAGGTACATTTATTCTTGCGGCTTTAAAGACAAACTTCAGAAGTAGTCCAATAAAATAAGGATTTCATCTCGGTATGAGAGATAGTAAGCTAGAAATTTGTTTAAACCTCGCTATTTGTGTTCTAAATATTGTTTAAGAAGTCTTATAAATGCTCGCGCATGTGATATATGATATGGAGCACCAAAAATCGGTAATACCGCTTTTTCGTGATTATACCTGTTTTTATAGGACCAATGGTGATATACTTCCCCAAAATTGTTGCAATGTGTAACATACACTCTACTTTTTTGGAGATAGAGGACAGAAAGTAAAAAAAGTCATTTCAGAAAAGTAATTTTTCTTTAAAATTTGTAAACTTTTTTCAAGCACCAAATACAGTGCTGAGTACACGGGTTTTTAATAATTAAACTTGTAGAAAAAATTTAAAAACACCCCTTAAATGCCTACCTTGGAGGTACAATTATGGGTTACTCCATAAGCAAGATGTACGAATGCCTCAAGTCAACATAATGACCAGTTTAAAAAAAAAATCCAATAAAGAAAGTTAAGAAGATTGGAGGTCCCAAGAACGGAGATGACTGTGTTATTTACTTAAAGAAACTAAAGGCCAATTCAGAATTTAGCCAGGAACAACCCTGATCGTGGTGTCTTCAGTAAACATGTCCCCAATACTCTCAAGAACATGGAGCTAAAAAGTGTGTTGACCAATTAGGTTGTTTTCCTCAAGGTTTTGGCTTCTGGACTTCTCTTGGTTACTGGTCTATTCGGTATTAACTCATGCCCATTGCTTCGCGTTTCACAGCGTTATGTTTTTGGATGCCAAACTCGCATTAATTTGGGTAAATTCGCTGCAGCTTATCACTTAAATGACATATACTTAAGACGTAATATTTGTTTTGAAGGAGAAGGAAGTTCGGTCAAGGAGATATCTTTGGTCCTAGGAAGTATGTCCCAACTGAAGAACGCAAGAAAGACCAGATAAGATCCGTCGATAAGCTTGGACTGAAAATTCAAATTCTTTAAGAAGTATTTGCAAAATACGTTCTACCTGTGTTCCGCCCAATACTCTCATCGTATGACGTTCTAAGCGCTTATGAATCGGAGTAAGTACCGATTGTAACCTTTCGTTAGGAAGTTAAAGTAATCAGTCCGATTTGTCTAATTCAAAATTTAACATTTCTCGATGTTTCAAGGTACCTAGAGCCGAAATATTTACAGAAGGAAATCTTCAAAAGACACTTGGCAGTATTTGACACTAAGTAGTTTGGGACTCTTAACCACTAAAACCACCTCTTCATCAGGGCCAATCTTGAAGGATCGACTTCCGAATTTTCTTTTTTAACTTTGTGCAATCATTTTGGGGGAAGTTTAAACGTTTAACTCCGAACATAGTTTCTTATTCAAGACGTACTTCATTTCAGAATAAGTATGACCTTGCAGTCTTTGGTTGTGCGATACAGCGTATTTTTTAACAACTTCTGTAACCATTTCTATTTGTAAGTCACGATGTAGATCGGTATTTCTTATGTACCAAGGTGGATTAACTATTCCACGAAGGACTTTGTTTTGGAATTTTTGGATGATTTCGGTATTTTTTTTTTCTTTGTACAGCCCCATAATTGGATTCCATAGGTCCAAACAGGCTTAAGTACTTTATTATACAGCATTATTAACTTCCCATAGGAAGTTATTGTAATGGGTCCGATTTGTCAAATTGAAAATTTTGACATTTCTCGACGTTTCAAGGTCCCTAGAGTCGAAATAAAAGATTTTTAGAAAGATGTCTGTGCGTGCGTGTGTACGTACGTTTGTACGTCCGTACGTTCGCGACGTTTTTTTCGTCGTCCATAGCTCAAGAAACAGAAGAGATATCGATTTCAAATCAATTTTGTTATACAGATAATAAGGCAGAAAGATGCAGAAAGGGCTCTCAAGAAAATTGCGTGGGTGGTTTTTTTACTATAGCAGTTTGAAAAAAAGGTGAAGATTTTGGTTAACCCTAAATATCTTACGAACCAAAAACGCTAGAGACTTGAATTAAATTTTATATAATAGATTGTAACGTGATACCAAACAGGAATATTTTTTGAAAAAAATTAAATATAACGGCTTTTTTTTTAAATCAATAAAACTGAAAAAAAAAATTTGTCATCTCCAAAATTTTAGGACTGAAATATGATTTCATCTCTAAAATAGTTTTGTGCAACGAAGAATAGTGTTTTTGACATCTGATAAAATTTTGAGAAAAATCTAATTGACAGTTTTTTTTATAAAAAATAAAAATCTAAAAAAAAAACATTACTCAAAGTTCGTAAAAATTGAATATCGATTCAAATATCTTTTCAAAAACTTGAAATTAAGGCTTCAATTTTGTTTTATCTTATAAGAAATATTGTTTTCAACATTCTGAAAAATTTTGAGAAAAATCGATTGGACAGTTTTTTTTACAAAAAATAAAAACCTAAAAAAAAAATTATAAAAGTTGGTACAAAATTGATTTTCGATTTGAATATCTTTTCAAAACTTTGAGATATTGGCTTTTATTTACTTTTATCTTTCAAAAAATCTTGTTGTCAACATACAATTAAAGTTTGAGAAAAATCGAATTGACAGTTTTTTTTACAAAAAATAAAAACCTAAACAAAAAGTTTATAAAAGTTGGTAAAAATTGATTTTCGACTCAAATATCTCTTTAAAAATTTTAAGTATTGGCTTTAGAGTAATTTTATCTCATAAGAAATATTGTTGGTAAAATTTTTAAAAAATCGAATTGACAGTTTTTTTTACAAAAAATAAAACTCTAAAATAAAAACAATACTAAAACTTCGTAAAAATTTACTTTCGACTCAAATAGCTTTTCAAAACTTAAAAATATTGGCTTGAAACTTATTTTATTTCACAGAAAATATTGTTTTCGATATTCAGTAATTTTTATATAAAAATCCAACAGTCGGTTTTTTCATAAAAAATAAAATCTACAAGAAATAGTACGCAAATTTGGTAAAAATTAATACCAGGGCATATAGACAAACTTTTAAGCAAGACAAATCGACAGACGGGATGGGAAGTTATCAGTGTGGGTCGCATCCCAGCCTCTTTTTTTGTTTTGGATTGGTAAATCAGAATTGTTATACCAAGCAACCAGTACATTTTTATATATTTCAAGTTTAGTTCCTCTCTTTTCTTTTTGATGTGCTCTTTCCACTTTAGCTTTGCATCTAGAGTCATTCCAAGGTATTTGGCATTATTGGCGTAAAAAACAGCTTGATTATTAATTTATTTGTAAAGTTTATATGTGAAGATTTTGTTTCATTGAGTTTTATACGACATTTATCGGTCCAAGGTCTCACTGTGTCGACAGCATTTTGTAGTTTCACTCCTGCCTTAGAGAAACATTTGTCGGGTACCAAAATTGCGGTATCATCTGCAAAAGTAGCCATTATCGTGTGATTACCAACTGGAATATCCCTTGTGTATAGTAAATACAGGGTAGGACCTAGGACACTTCCTTGTGGTACATCGGCTTCTTTTTTCTTCAATTCCGAGTATTCTTGATCGTACCTTACTCTAAACAATCGGTCTGAGATGAACGATTTTAATATTTCAAAGTACTGCCTGGGAAGATCCCCTTGCAGGTTGTACTCAAGTCCCTCATGCCAAACCTTGTCAAAAGCTTGAGCAACATCTAAGAAAATATCTGAACATACTTGTTTTTCTTCTAATGCTTTTTCTATTACATCCGATATTCTATGAACTTGATCTTTCGTGGAATGTTTATTTCTAAGGCCAAACTGATGGCTTAGGAGGATTAACCTTCTTTCTTCTATGATTTTGCTAAGTCTCTTCAGAAGCAGTTTTTTCAAAAACTTTTGCCATAATTGGTATAAGCGATATTGGTCTGTAAGCCGTCACTTCTGTAGGTGGTTTACCTTGCTTTGGTATGACAATTACTTCAGCAATTTTCCAATGGTGCGGGACATACCGGTGCTTAAGGCATGCATTTATTATATATTGGAAATTTATGAATGCTTTTATAACCTGATCAGTAATTAGATCGTAACTTGGTGATTTTTATTTGGTAAATGATGTAAAAACATACTTTTTATTTCTTTAAGTCTTACACAATTGGTATTTCACTTTCATCTATGTTATCAACAAACTGTAAGTTATTTTCAGCCGCGTTTGATGAGTATGGCTTAAAAACATTCGCAAGATGTTCAGCGAAAAGGTTAGATTTTTTTTCGTGTTACCGATCCATTTCACATCTTGAGATTTCAAGGGCGAGTTTTGTAACTGCGGTCTTTCCAGGCGCTTAGCTGCTTTCCATAGCGAAAAATCGGTTGAAGCATCAGTCGTTAAATTCCTTAGGAATGTACTGAGTGAATCATTTTTGAATTTGTAAAGTTTTTTTTTAAGTTTGTTGCTTATACGGTTAAACGTTGTTTTATTATCTGGAAATCTAGTATTTTGCCATTTTCTTCGAGCTCTTCTTTTCTCTATTATCAATTTTTATTTCATTTTGTCTTCTATTAGAAAATGTTGAAGTACTTTCTTCAGCAGCCTGTTGCACATCGGCAATAAATTGTTCCATTTCATAATCAATTTACTCGAATGCATCCATGGGAGATCTTAAATTTATAAAACTTAAAAGCCTTTCTCTAAAATCATTCCAATTTATTTTCTTATTTACAAGCTTTGGATTACTTTCTTTTAGTACTTTCGATTCACTTAGTGATAGAATCACTGGAGTATGATCTGATGACAGGTCATAATCACCTTCGACACTAATGTGATTTCCTTTGATTCCTTTAGCTACGAAAAAGTCAATAAGGTCTGGTATTTTGTTACTATCGGAAGGCCAGTAAATTGGCGACGTGGAGGAATAGAATTCACCATTGTTTTTACGGCCTGCTGGAAAAGTTGTTTGCCTTTTGTTGATATAAGTCTTGAACCCCAATGGGTGTGTTTTGCATAGAAGTCTCCACCAACAAGAAAGTTATGCCCAAGAAGATTAAATAGATCTGTGTAGTCATCTTCCGTCGGGGAGCGCCTTGGTGGGCAGTATATAGCTGCTACCTTAAACTCTTTCTTTTTCATACTAATACTAATAGTTATTTCTTCCATATTTTCTTGGTTACTTCAAAATGTTTTAAGCTTTCTTTTATAAGAATCGCCGATCCACCTCTGGCCTTGTCAGCTGGATGTGGGACGTGGTAACATGAATTGTTTTCTATTAAATTATCTAGACTTTGGCCATTGGAGAAAGAGTTTCGGACACTAGGCAAATATCGATATGTTGATCTAAAAACATTTTTAATTCGGATGAATGTTGTATAGGACCTTTTGCATTCCATGTAGCGATTTTAAGTGTTCTGTCCATCATTGTTTTTTAAGAGCGACTTTTTCGCTTAGCAGTTTGATATTCAAATCCTGATTATCAATTCTTTTAAGAATAAGTTGTAGCATTTCTTTTATGGAAGTCTCTTCATTCTTCCGCACATTTTTAACAATCTGAGAATAGGCTTTCTTTTCATCGCTTTTACTTTGAACAGCCTTTTTAGGTGGTTGCTTCTGAGTATTGTTTTTAGCAGTTAAATCAGCATTTACTGTGTTTCTGGGTTGTTTCTAGCAGATGTATTTTTGCTTCTGAACTCTTGGAATTTTTTTGCAACTGGGCAGTTGTAGTTCACACATTTTGCTTTATGATCTTTGCTCATAGGACAATTTTTAGTTGCATGTTTTCCTTCGCACTTTACACAAGCAAACTCTCGGTTACAGTATTTTTGGGTATGACCAAAAGGTTGGCAACGTTTGCACTGCGGAACAACTTTAGGATTTCGGAGTGGTTCAATTTTAACAGCTATGCCCAAGATTGATCTTACTTTATAAATCTCCTCGAGACTTTGTGTGCAGTCAAAAGTATGCATGAACAAAGGCAGTAACCTCTTACTTGTCATCGATTTTCCGGAGGAGTTTTTAATTGTCTCATTCTAAAATAGATTGACTGCATCAAGGGCTTGGAAGGCTTTTTGTAGAAGATCTTCTACTACTTCCTCGGGAGAGCACGAGGAATGAAGACCTCTGGCTACTACTTTTATTGCCCTTGTAGCTTCGTTCTCATATGAGTGCCATCGTATTTGGTGTTTGCTCAGTTCTTCAGTGACAGATCTATACTCGTCAGCTTCTCCGACTGTGACCTTCCAGTTGTCTTTGTTGTACCATGTGTATTTGCAAGCTATTTAGTACATTTTTCTATTATTTTCTTAAGATCTCCAAAAATTGCAAATCCGGAGATCATAAATGGTGGTGTTGTAATTTTTTTGCTGCCCTTAGCGTGAGATATTGATTTAGCAACAGCTACCACTTTAGTTCCTGTAATCAATTTTTTGTTATTTTCGGTTTTAGAGCTTTTCTGATTTCTTGAACGAGTCTCGTGACTACGTTTACGTTTCTTTGTGGTATGCTTATTTTTCTTTTTCTCAGTTTCAAACAGTTTCAATCGTGGACTCTGAATCTTTCTTGTCAAGCAAGGAAACTTTCTCTTCGAGCTTTTTCACTTGCAACAGAAGACTTTGAACTAGAACTTCAAGTTGTTTTCTTGCCGCTATTTGAATTTATCATTCTTCAAAGTAGTTCTTTGATTTTGATTGGTCTTTCTCTTTGACTTTGTTGGAACTCTGTTGATCTGTGATGTCGATCTCTTTATTGATCTTGGTTCCTTTTTCGCTGATGTTTTTAACATCTATAGTATTGTTTGAGGTTGTCGATGATGTAACCCCTGAAGTAAATTTTTTTGGGGGAGTTCTTGTGGTCCTATCCAGAATATATAGGACAGACCTCGTAAGTGGATTTACCAGTTTCACTGGAGTGCCACCTGGGGTATTTAATCTAGTCGTTTTGTTCCATAATTTTGTTAACTTAGTGTTCGTACTAGAAAAAGATCAGTTACTTCTATCCATAGTTTATATTCAGCCGCCCCACAGGGTACAGACGCTGACCAGTGTGCCGCACAATATGTGTCAGACGCTCTTGGATTTAATCGTGAGCTGGTGCATTCAGAGCGGTATTTCTGTTCTTTTCCTCTTAGTTCCTGAAAAGATAACTCAGGTGACTCAGCTCATGGATCCAATGGATCCAACGTTCGTCGTTGGTTGGGTATCCAGCGGGCACCGCGAGGAAGTGACGATGCGATTTTGCCACGCCAGAAACGAAGATGATCACGAAAACGGGGACACGAGATTTTATGAAACCTTTTACACAATGTTAAGAAAGCTATATATCTCATTCCGAGGTTGATTCCTTTGTTCAACTTATTCTATTGGAATAAAGTATTTTAATTTAGAAAAGTTTTCAAAAAATTGATACAGATTGATTTATTTAATATTCCATTTAAAAGGTTTTATAAAAACGGTATCATTTCCAATAACACGCCTTTTAAAAAAAATTTAAATTTTTAAGCTGTCATCTGTTGACACTTGACAAGTTAAGAACTATTATTGAAGATTGGAAAGGCTCAAATTAACTACAAAAGTATTGAACATTTTGTAGTGATATGCTCAAAAAACGGCTGGCAATAGTGAAAATGGTAGAAAAATATGCCCAGTTGGAACTAGTTAATGATTTGAAGAATTGAATTGCAACCGCAGACGAGGTGGATGAGTCTTCCTGAATCATCTAGATTGAAAACCAACTGTATTACTATGAAATCGATTTCAGTTTGGACTTGTACCTCATTTCCTTAGTTATTTTTTATTGTGCCTTGTAGTGGTACATCTATATCGATTACTACAAACTTTGCGAATTTGGAAGCCAGAAATTTGTACTAAACTTCATTATTTCATAGAGAATTTATATATTTTTCTCAGTGTGGTTGATTAATTTAAAGAATAAGAAAAAAAACAATTTTACTTCCAGAAACTCTCTATTGTCAATCATAATTAAGGTGGAAAAGTTCAAATGTTCAAAACACACCGCCTCAAAACCAGAAAACATTGCAACGGATCCACATAGTAGAATATCATCGTAGCAAAGTGAAAACAAACCAAAACCACCACCATTGCTTCTGCCACCAAAAACCATTCACCATTTACCATCACCATGATAGGTACACCGTTTTCGTGTATTCTAGATCCTTTTTCAGGACCGCTTTTCTATTGAGAATTCAAACTGCTACGTTGTGGTGGCCAGCCACAATAAAGTTCACTCCAATATTGTGGCTGTGGGTTCAAATAACTGAAGAAGACGAGTTGAGCTTTAACCAAAAACATATACCTAGACTTGCTTTTATTATATTTTATATTTTTAGTACAAATATTCGGCTACAAAAAGGAAAAGATGAAGTTAACGACGCACGTTCATATCTACATATATAGCCATGTTACCGTAGCGTCTGTATAGAAGTATTGCATAAACATAATATTTGTAGGTAGATCTAGCGGGAGCAAATAATTGGGTGGGAAAACATTTTAGTATAAATTACTCTCATTGGTTGTGGTTTAAAACTTTTCAAAATTTAATATATAAAGGTTTTGTTTTATTAGATTCATCCGTAGGGTGTGGTATCATACACCCCACCCCAGCTTTTGTAAATACAATACTGCGAAAAGGTACCTACATAGAAACGAGTATACATCTGTAAGACTTCGCCGAAAGAACGGGAAACCTGAAGGTTAAAATTTAATTAAGAATTCTGAAAAAAGTAAGTTCATAGAAAAGAACTATATAGCAGATAATACAATTAGTAAATAAACAGGAGCTTTGCAATATTTTTAGTTTCAAAAAAGTTTGTTGGGATTGACAAAATGGTAGAAAAGGTATATTTACTATGGAAGATAAAATTAAATTTTTGTTCGTTCCGACAAGTGAACTTAAACTGTTGTATCATATATTTTTAGTGGTTACAAAATTTGGATAAAGTTCCAAAAAATATATATGGATAGTGGTCTTTTACACACAATTTTGGTTAAACTAAGTCGAGACGGGTTCAAGTTAAATTGATTAAAAAGGTTAACGACATTAAATTTAAGATTTATTTTGTTATTTTTTAACATCTATATGACCATATCGTTTTTTAATATCAAAACTAGAACCTTATGAATGAAATGACACTAAATATACATCAACACACCAAAATTAGAGCTGGAATAGAAAAAAACCTATGGAATGAAATATTTAAAAACAAATGAAAACAGGGTTTAAAACCCTTATATACTGCTTTTAAAATTTTAAAACAAAGTCGAAAGATTGATTTTGAAGTCGGATTTAAAAAAAGGCTATAAAGAAACCTTAAGAGAAGTAGAACTTGGAAGGAACTTATAAGCCTTTAAGCTCATGCCTTTATGGTTACGAATGTCATGCAATTGCCATAAGAGAAGAAGTGGCGCTATACAAACCTGGAAGTTGGGGATTTTGGAAACTAAAATTGATTCCTTCGAGATTTATTCACTTCCAATGTTAAGTTATTGCAATCGATCTAATTTGTACAATTGAAAATTTTGACATTTCCCGAAATTTCGAGTGTGCGTACGTCAATAGTTTGATATAATGACTTCAAATGAATTTGCAGAAGGGTCTTTCTTTAAGTGGGTGCTTTTATTACGATAGACACTTTATACAATAATAAATAATATTTTTTAAAATCTGTTAAAATGTTTAAAATTAGATGAAGAGCTTTTTCTACAAAAATAAAAACCTTAAAAATTCAACTGGCACATAGTTGGTAGAAATTGATTTGCGGCTCGAATACTTACTTACTTATTTAAGGTGGCGCTACAGTTTTGTGTGAATTAGGGCCTCACCCAACAAACTTCTCCATCTAGATCGGTCCTTAGCGAGTATCTCCAGTTTCGAATCCCAAGTTGGGTGAGGTTACTTTCCACTTGTGCGTGCCACCTGATTCGCGGTCTTCCTCTACTGCGCTGCAATTTGAGTGTGGATTCGAAGACTTTTCGGGCCGGAGCATTGGTTTAAATGCGATTAACGTGACCCAGCCATCTTATAGTCGTTGGACTTTTACCCTTCTGGCTAAGTCTACGTCGCTGTACAGCCCGTACATCTTGTCGTTCCATCTTCTCCTCTACTCCAATTCGATGCATACGGCACCGTACCTCACACGAAAAACTTTTCTCTCGAACCGACCCAAGGTGCTTTCATCCGCTTTTGTCATAGTCCATGCTTCTGCACCGTAGAGCAGGACGGGGATGATAAGGGTCTTATATAGCAACACTTTGGTCCCTCGGGAGAGGACTTTACCACTCAATAGCTTTCCTAGTCCAAAGAAACAGCAGTAAGCAAGGGAAATTCTTTGTTTGATCTCAGCGTTGATGTTGTTTTCTGTGTTTACAGCGGAGCCTAGGTAGACGAATTCTTAGACTGCCCCAAAATTACGTCTGTCGATTATGACGTTTTGACCGACACGTCGGTGCTGTAAGTCCTTTCTTGACGACAGCATCTACTTTGTTTTGCCCTCATTAACAGTTTAACCCATTTTTGCCGCCTCTGCCTCAATACTCACAAAAGCCCCATTGACATCACGCTGAGTTCTTCCGATTATGTCAATGTCATCAGCATATGCCAGTTATTGGACAGGCTTTTGAAAGATAGTGCCTCTAGTGTTGACGTGTGAGCTCTGCACTATTCTTTCAAGTACAATGTTAAAAAAATCACATGACAGCGCATCACCTTGTCTAAAACCTTTTTTGACATCGAAAGGTTCTATAAAGTTGTTTCCAACCTTCATGGAGCAGCGTGAATTCTCCATGGTCATCCTGCACAAACGGACTAGTCTAGCAGGGATGCCAAAACTAGACATGTCTCTATACAGCTCCCTGTATATGCTGTCAAATGCGGTCTTGAAATCTATGAAAAGATGGTGGATGTCAATTAGGTGGTCTTGGGTTTTTCCAGGATCTGCCGTAATGTGAATATTTGATCAACTTTGGACTTTCCTGGTCTAAAACCACACAGATAAGGACCTATGAGGTTGTTGACAATGGGCTTTAGACGTTCACATATTACGGCAGAGAAGATTTTATAGGTGATGTTATTATTCCTCTATAGTTGATGCAGTTTAGAGGGTCTAATTTTTTCAGGATCGGGCAAAAAATACTGAGGTTCCATTCATCGGGCATGCTTTCTTCCGACCATATCTATCTTACAGATAAGTTGGTACATGCTATTAACCAACTTATCTCCAGCTGGCTTAAGGACCTCGGCATTCAAGCCATCCGCTCCAGCGGATTTAATAGATTTCAGCTCAGATATGGCAATCTTTACTTCGTCTAAGTGGGGAGGACGGTGATGTTTCCACTTTCGTCTTTGCAGCCTTCGGTTCCAGGTTTATATACATGTGAATTTCGTTTCACCTGTTCATAAAACTTTCGAACTTCATTCCTGCTCTAAAACCTCTCAACATCTTCTTTTTCCTTCTGAGAAGTCGGTGATTCTCTCGCCTCTTCTGCTTATAGAGCTCATGAGCAGCTCTTGTCCTTTTATGCAGCACCGCTTTGCGTGCCTGTTGTTTGAATGCATTTGACTGCATTTGCCTGCCGACATTCCTTATCAAACGATGGGTTCCTTGTTGGTGGCTGCTTGAAACCCAGCACATCAGAGGCTGCAGCTCTGATCTTGGCAATGTTGCCACTGGTTTTCGATACATTGTGTTGGTGGCAGAGAACTTCGAGAAAGGTTACTTGTAACTCGGTTCTCCCAGCACCTCCCTGTTTTTCCATGGTTCTGGAAACCCGAAGTCCTACTCTGGCTACACCGAGAAAGTTGTCCGAGTCGATGTTAGCTCCTCGGAAAGTTTAGACATCCATGATGCTGAAAGCGTTTACTGGCGTCGAGCGCAATATGGTTAGTCTGATTGACGGTATATTGGTCTGAAAAACTTCAAGTTCCTTTATGGATGTTTATATGTTGAAAACGCTTACTGAGCCTGAATCTGTTTTCGTAAGTTTTGTCGTGCAGGCTTTTTCACGATTATTCCACCGAAGATGTCTTCCCTTTCTAGCTTGGCATTAAAATCTCCAGGACTATTTTAATATCGTAGCTATAGGACACTGCTCATATGTTTTGTTTAAGAGCTCGAAGAACATAAAATCTTTGGTGTTGTCATCCTTCTTTTCTGTGGGGCGTACACGCAGAACAGGCTAATATTGCCGAATTTAGCCTTGATACGGATGGTCATGAGGCGCTCGTTAATGCACCTATAGCTCAAGAGTTGTTGCCTTAGTATGGCTGCACAGACAAAGCCACATTCAAATAAGCGCTGTTGATTTTGTCGGTAGCAGTCACCATAGTAAATAACGTAGTTTTTTATCCTCTTTTTGCCATCGTATTTCCTGGATGCTGGTAATGTCTGCTTTATAGCAGTCTAGGGCCTCCACTAATTTTTCAGCTGCACGTGGTCTGTTAAGGGACCTAACATTCCACGTGCATATCTAAAGTTCGTTGACCTTAATTCGTTTCTGTGGGTTGTCAAAAGGTAAACCGTCCGTATCCGGAGCTTGTTGGTGCTTCGCAACTATGATTTTCTTACGTGGTCAGGAAGTTTCCCCTACAGCACATAACCTGAAGTCCAGATCCGTAGTATAACTCCAAGGACGGGGAGCCGAATAAACCGCTTCTATACGTACGCCTAGGCTCCAAATAAGTCGTAGAAGCCCTATAAGGTGTTCACTTAGTAGTTCTACCATACTGGAACTGGAGACGCCACCGTTGATTCCATCTCGGGAATTCCTTCGTTGCCGTCTGGATAAGGGAGGTGCCTTAGTGGAAGCACCTTTCCCTCTCTCTAGTTTGCTACCCCCAACAGCTTTCCACTGGGATTGGAACCCAGCTCAGGTACTAGGCACACGATGTTCACCACGAAGAGGTTAGAGTATTAGTTGATAGACAGAGGTGGGTTTTGAGAAAAACCTGTGGACGCTTGTGTCCTCTTGAATGCACATGTATACCATTTGAACACAGTGATTTTTAAAATTCGAACTAAAACTATTCATGAATTTAGATCAAAAATTATGTAACGTGATCTTTGCTATGGCCAACACCCTATCAAAAAGCGCCATTATTTACAAGTAAGAGAAAATGAAATTATTTATTTTAACATTTAAGAAAGAATACGTCATAAATATATATCTCCATTTTCCTAGGGAACGTAGAATACTTATTTTGATTTTTATTTCGGTATTGATTATTTTTGGGGGTTTCTTATATAAGACCTGCTAATTGGAAAACCCTGTATTAAAATAAATAAGACGCCTTAAATGTGTCTCTTATTATTTGGAAAAAAAAATGTAGATACAACTTTCCATGCCCGGAGGTCTTGACGCCAATAATATATTTTTTGAAATGAAGTAGAGAACTTATTGCCTTGAATTCGCATCTTTTCATATTGAATGACCACTTCAATTCATCTCTGATGACTTATTTTTCCGCAAATCAGAAAAAGTAATCTGTATGAATTTTGCATGTATGTATGTATAGGTATGCATGAAATAATGTCCTTTTAGTTCGTCATATTCTCAGTTAAGATTATTTTTTTTTGAAACTATGTACATATTGTCATACCCAAAACTAAAAAAGAAAAACTGTGTCGAAAGTCTGTCTGATGTCCCTTAATATATATACTTTTCGGCTTAACTACGTACATGCTATAGCTTTGGTAATGTGTATAAAAACAAAACAGAGATTAGCCTTTTTTTTCATAGCAACCCATTTTTGTGATTTCAATCTTTTATATACATAATAATGACACCCTGGCTGATATATCGTCCCAAAAGAATATTAAATGGTAAACTTAAATTTTTTCCCACCTTCCCTTTAAATCCATATAGCCTTTTTATTCTATAGGTATACAAAGGCAATGGCGATACGCTTAGAAAATGTTTGCTGTTTTTTTTTCACAGTGTCCCCGTTTCAACATCCAGGGACCGCAAAACTTTCTGTCCAAAAAGGGTTACAGAGATGAGTATGAAGGTATATACTCATATCTATGAATAGGTATGAAAAACATAGGACATTGACAGAATAAAAAAAAAAAAAACAATTTTGATGGAACTCATTTATTATTTAATTGAATCGTGTCCACCTGTTTCGACACAAGGATTAATTCTTTTGGGTAAAAAAGTGTATGTGTGGCTAATGGGGTTCTAGTCCGTTGGCCCTTTTTTATCATGACTCGTCAGCTACGCATTCTTTTCACTGAAATATAGCAACAGATGTGAGAGATTGAGAGAAAATGGAAGGTTAAAAAAGGATTATAATTGAAAACAGGGAACAACTTGGTCACATGAATTCGCTTCAGGATAGGTTAAGATATTAAAAAGCAGCTATAAACTAAAATCATTAATTTTACATCTTTTATTGATGATAGTTTGTATAAATAAGAAACTTGGTACTTTATTTATATTTTATGAATAATTTATGTTGTTATTATATATATATATGCATCTTTAGATTTGTTGGAAGGTATGGTAGGTAGGTAGAAATGGTGATCTCAAGGCAACCTAGCCTGAGATCCAATTAGCGCTGTAGTGCGCCGTTTTGATACCAAAAAATCGTTTGACCTGTGGTAGAAAGGAAAAGATTTATAGAGAAGCTTTATAGCGATTATGTTAGAGCCATTTTGTTGTATTGAGAAAAAAGATAAGGTGTCTCGTGAAAGAATGCTTTTTCAAAGTATTTCATTCTAGTGTTTGACAAAGCAGGACATTTGCAGGGGAAATGAATTATCGTTTCACTTTCTTTTTAGTCTTTTTAGTCACTTCTCTGCATGAACTCCTATAGGCCAATGTCTGGTACAAACCGCAACAATCCTGGCTCTGTCTTGCCTTGGCCTGCATAGAAGATGGTTTGTACGGGTTTTATTACAGGTGGGCCATACCTTCCTAGATATAATGCAGTTGGGTAAATTGCTCCACCTTTGGTTTAATTCAGTTTGATAGATAGAAAATATTTTACCCTTCATTGCGCCAAGAGAAATTTTAACCATTTTCGCAAATGAGCTATGAAGGGCCGATCCCTGCCTGGCTAGCTCGTCAGCCCGTTCATTTCCCACGATACCACTAAGGCCCGGAACCCAGATCAGGGTGACACCGAGAATAATATTCAGGCTCGCAAGCTCATCGCGAAATTGCTGGCCCAATTTAGATGAGGATTTGGCCGAGTTGATGGCTTTGACAGCTGCCTGACTGTCTGTAAAGATAGCCGCATTTCGGTTTTGGTTTGGGCTTTGTTTAAGTATCTTACATGCCTCCTTTATTGCCAGCAGTTCAGCCTTAAAAACGATAGCAAAGTCAGGAAGTCTAAAGGATTTAGCTACATTTAGGAACTCAGAAGAGATCCCAGAACCAACTCCGCACTCCATCTTTGAGCCGTCAGTAAAGATGATTGTGTCGAAACCTATCGACACCATGTCATCCTCCCAATCTTCTCTGGATGGGAAAATAACCTTAAAACCCAAACTAAGGCTCAAAGTAGGAGTGCAGTAGTCAGTGTCTACCGAGATAATATCTGAGGGAATCAATTTCGTTGTGTTGCTGTGACCTTAAGGTTTTGACAACCAGCTGTTTGATTCCTTCAGCCTAATAGCGCTGCAGGAAACTATGTATTTAATAAAAAGGTCGATTGGTAGAAGATCCAAAATGACGTGTAAGGCGTCCGTTGGGCAAGTACGCATGGCCCCTGTGGTGCCCACGCAAGCTGTTCTCTGAACCTTCTTTAGCTTATAAATATTATAGGCTTTGCTAAGAGCAGGCCACCACACAATCGACCCATATGTTAAGATTGGACGTACTTCGGCTGTGTACGTCCATAAAATCATCTTCGACTGAAGTCCCCACTTTTTGCCGAAAGTTTTGCTGCAGGCGTAGAAGGCAACACAGGCCTTCTTAACCCGTACTTCAATATTTAGTTTCCAGTTTAGTTTAGGGTCAAGTATAACACTCAAATATTTTGCATTGGAAGACAATGATAGGATTTGACCATTGAGTCGAGGTAGAGTGAAGGGCGGTACTTAAGTTTTGGTGGTAAAGAGCAACAGTTTAGTTTTACTTTGGTTAACTCCTAGTCCACTACTCGTGGCCAAGCTGCTAACTTTCTTCAAAGCTGACTCCGTGATTTCACTAATCACAGAGGTGTACTTTCCTGACACCAATAGCACCAAATCATCCGCATAGGCTACCGCCTTCACTCCACATCTCTCTAATTTAACGAGAGTTGTATCCATTACCAGAAGGCGTAGAAGAGGCGAAAGGACACTACCCTGGGGTGTTCTCCTACTCACGTGTTTTGTTGCGATTGTATTGCCTAGAGTGTCTTGAATTTTCCTACCACTGAGCATGGAAATAATTTATTCTCGAATGAAGTCTTCTACACCGAACTTAACGAGCGATTCTTCTATGGATTCGGTAAGAACGTTGTTAAAAGCACCTTCTAAGTCAAGGAAGGTGGCAAGAGAAAATTCTTTATAATGGATTGTTTGTTCTACAGTACGCACTACCCAATGGAGGGTAGTCTCCGTATATTTGCCCTTAAGATAAGCCTGCTGAGAGCTTTCGAGAGGTCGTCCAACTAGGATTTCTCTAATATGGTAATCAAGAATGCCCTCCAAGGTTTTAAGCACAAAAGATGTTAAGCTTATTGGTCTGAAATCCTTCGCGGATTCGTGACCTCGCCTACCCACTTTCGGGATAAAAACTACTTTGACCGTCCCCACGACATATCATGCAACTTTTGAAACATAACTGGCAGTATGCCATCCATGCCTGAGGATTTATATGGAGAAAAAATGTCGATGGCCCACAAAATATTTTCTCTAGTTATAACGGAAGTGACTTGCTCCACATGAGCTACGTTTAGCTCTGTGGTTTCAAGCGGTTCGGGGTTATCACTCTCGCAACCCGGAAAGTGCGTCTTTATCAGTGTTCCTTCGATAAAACTTTGCTGAGCCTTACGGAGTCCTTTATGTCTTCGATTGATTGACAGTATTCTCTCCAGCCTTGTCTTTTAGCTGATGACAGGGCTTGCTTGTGAATTTTATGAGAGTCCTTATACGGTTGGTAAAACTTATGATTGTAGCAGATATTGAAAATTGTCCTCGTCATTTTCCTAAGACTGGACAGTTCTTCATTCCACCAAGAAGGAAGGGTTTTACGGCTATATTTAACTGTGCAAGAGACTTTCAAAGGTTTTCACCTTTTATACAAGGTCTCCTATCGATTCAGTGAGAATAGGTTTTACCTAGACATCTTTTGTGATCACATTTTCAAATAATTCAGCCCTTCAAAATTTCTAACATAGGTTATTTTCAATCATATTTTTAAATATACAGGCAAAATAAAAATTAATTCAATACAATTTCCTTCTTAAGCCAAGAATTAAACAGCAGTCAACATAAAACATATGGCCCCGACAAATCCTTCTCCCAAAACAAAAAAAAAACAACATGTTCCTAGAATGTAAATAATACCAACATACCTAACATGTGGTACGTGTGACCCAGTCGTGCATTTAATTTTTATTCGAAACCAATACGTGCCCAATAGACCAAGAAATATTGTAGGGCCATTACCTCAGAAAAGGTACCTACATAACATATACACCAATACGTATGTATCTATGAATTGTATAGGTACCTAAATAAATATCTTTTACGTATACATGTATACTTAATATTATTCTTTTGCCACGAAATAGGTACGCAGCCACGTGTAAAATGTACGTCAATTTCTTGCTAGAATGAATAGAATAATGATGGACCCTTGTTTATCTGTCTGGAAAATATGAGACATTTTTCGTCGTTTTGGGGAAAAAAAGATTATTATCAGTTAAGAGCTTTGGTAATGGCGATGAAATTGCTGAATCATTCTACCGCTTTATATATCCTTCCGAATTTTTAAGTTGTTCATTCTGTTTCGCGGTGATTTGTCAAATGGTTTTTATTTCGTATTCTTATTTTTTTTATTTTCGGTTTTATTAATTGCATGAAACCAAATGCGAAAGAGAAAAAAGTATGCACGAACGACCAAACTAACGACCTAAAATTATTCACGTCACGATTTACGAGTTTCTATTCAGAAATTCACCGAACTTTTATAGGAGAGCAAATTTTGCAAAAATAAAGTTTAAAAAAAAAAGAACAAAACATTTTGCTGCATCAAGGAAGAATGTTTGCACAATAAATGGTATAAGCAACATGATACGATTTCACGAAATTCCACGAAGAAAAAATTGCGTTAAAATAAGAAAACAAACCGACAAAAAATAATGTATAACAAACTTTAATGGAAGTTGAGTAATTTGTAAAAAAAGTTTAGATACCCACCCGCAGGAATTTATTTTGTATACACAGTAAAATGTAGATATGTATACCTACCTACATCTATATTAAAATCAAACCGCATGTCCTTCTTCTTGCGGTAGAAGATGGTGAAGGTTATGGCAATGGGGTGGAAAAGTAAGATGCGAGGTTGTTTAAGATTTGAATTTTTGTTCGGGGATTGAGAATATATTAGAACTTGGTATGTTTTTTGTTCGAAAGAAATTATTAGGTTGGTTTGGAAGGTAGGTTAAGTTGCAAACAGCATACTTTGTTCAGCCTTTATTGTTTATGTATGACCTTTCCAGAATATCAGCTTCCTGTAGCTCCTTAACATATATAATGTTATACTTTTTGTGTTTCTTGTTTGTTTAAGCTTTTAACATGTCTTTAAAAATCACTTTTCAAAATTGTATTTGTATTTTTTTCTTGAAAATATAAAGGTGGGTGGGTCTTTCGTGAAAATTTAAGAACTTTATTACGAAGTCAGATACAAACTTTAAGCAAAGTACACAAAAATTACATTCTCAGATCAAAGGCTTTAAAAATATACCCTACTCGATACATTTTTTGATTTGTTGTAATTCCAAATTGAAGCCTAAATGTAGCCCCGAAAAAATAAACGATTATTGTTAAATCCCATTACCACGATGGTGTATGTCGACGGCAAATAAACGAACAATTCATAGCCTTGCAAAATAATTGTACAATAGGACACAAGGGTCCACAGGTTTTTCACCAAAACCTGACAGGTCCTTATCAGTGTGGCTTCAGACCAGGAATTTCACCATTGTCCAAATATTCAAATTTTTTTTTGTTTTTTTTTTTTCTCTTTCTTTTTTTGCCACCATGCCTATTCTACTTAAACTTAAACCCTAAGACTATAAAACAAGTATGTAAGACGACTACCCACTATTAAGTGCCGATTGAAGCCACCAAAACTGGTTCTCCTGCTTCACCCTATCAGTTCGTTCCCGTTCGGACACTGCCCTACTGAACCGAAGTAGCTTAGCTCCGCCTTGTACCATGACGTCACGATTGTACAGGAGTCACCTATCCACGATTCTTTGTCTGACGTGGTAGATTAGCGGAACTGTCAATCTATCCTGTATCAGACTGCATCTATTTAAAAAGATGAATGACTCTGGTGGAATGAAGCCGCTCAAACGTGCACTTTCAAAATACTCGTCGTTCGGATAAAACGCCCCGAAAATTAAATTGTTGGTCGAAAACATAGCTCTTGCAATGTGACCTCGAACGAGTTTTATAACGAAATTGTCAATTCTGTTGATTCGAGCCACCTTGTATGGGACCTCGTTGAAATAGTAATGCACATGAGAAGGTTCGGCTAATGGCTGCCCGTGAAGATCGACGATGACCATCTTGAGCCAATTCTTGCACGTATTCCTCGTGGCCCCAGCCAACGAAGTCCGAAACTGAATTGTCTCCGACTTCTGGACATTTATTTTCAGTTTCCAGTCGTCGCAATATCGCTGAATCTTGTCGAAATCACGCTGCAAGAGAATTCTAATAACCTCAACCTTTCGGGCCGTTCTGTACGCAATTAGATCGTCGGCGTACGCAATTGCCTTTGTAAGACTACCTATCAGATCAGAATCGGAAGAAGAAGAGAATCGATTAATTCACCGCTCCCTGTTGATGACCATTTTTAATTGAGAATGTTGTGGTAGCAGTTACATTGCCACTTTTGACAACAAACTTACTATCATAAAGTAAATAATAATGTCTTGCTTATGCCAAGCCTGCTCAGTTTTAGGTAAAGATAAAGACCCTCTAACCATACGGTGTCAAAGGCCTTTTCCAAATCAACCAAGACAAGAACAGCACCTGTTCATTGTTGTTTTGATTGATTCCATTGGATATCAGAAACGAATTTAGACGCAGCATGAATTGTGTCATGACCCGCCATGAACCCGAACTGTTTATCCGGAATTATTTTGTTGTCCGAAGCCTACTTAGTCAGAGCCCTATTAATGATCTTTTCGAAAACTTTGCTGATGCTCGGAAGAAGACTTATCGACCGAAAATTTGACGGGTTGGAGTTGTCCTTTCCCTTTTTCGGGAGAGGAAGGACCACAGCGGTCCAATGTACTGAATAATATGCATTATTCAGTGAATTATTGAAGAGTGTGGTGTAAATGTCAATTGCTTCCATCGGTAAATGTCTTAGTACAACGTTGGATATACCATCGACACCTGCTGACTTTTTGTTTTTTATTGAATTGAAGATGAGCTGAAGCTCAACCTTCGTCACTAACAAGGGACTTGGTCCCGTTTACTCGGCGATTATGGCATTTGCCAAGGAATCGTCATTGAACCGCAAGAAACCGCGGTTCGCAGATCGCCATTGTGTCATATCATTTCGAAGGTAAAAGTGATTAAGTAGAGCTCTGTTTTCCAGGTCGTGGTTGGGGCGAATGCTAACATTCACCTTGTACACTTGCTGGAAGGCAGCTCCCACCGCCTCCACTTTTGCCTTCTGATCTTCAATTATGTAAAATCAAAAAAAAAAAATCAAATGGGGTGGCGCAACAGTCGGTTGTGAACCAGGGCCTAGTGACTTACAACTCTCAACCATTCCTGTGTGCGAGTACTGTTGTCAGGAATGGAAGGGACCTACAATTTTAGGCCGAATCCGAACGGCTAGTTTGAGAAAGCACTTTTTCATGACAAGAATTACTCTTGAAGGATTTGTCAATTCCTCGCAAGAGGCAGTACCCGCGAAAATTATTTTTTTTAAATTAAGGTGGCACAGGCAGGGATTGAACCCAAGACCCCTTGCATGACAGTGCAACGCACTAACCATCATGCCACGGGTACAATTATGTAAAAGTCATCGTCAAATATGGCTTCCTATGGATCTATTTGCTCTGTCATGAGTACGTCTCTGTTCTCTTCGGTTCTTTGGAGTTTCAGACCCGAAAGGTCACTGTCGTTCTTTTTCCTGAATATCTTGTTGATTTTAGAGAACATACTAGGATCACTCGAATCAACTGACCGGATCTTGCGGTCCCAGCACTTGTTAATTGATAGCCTGTAGTTCTCCTTAATCAACAGATTGATTTTTTTTCATTGACGACTTCAGTGTCCTAACCTCCAAGTCGTTTGTGTCTGTAAGTCGTCTTTACTAGTTTTAGTCTTGTCAGTAAGCCACTCTTGTGTCTTCGCAGTGCGTCAATAGTCGCGTTTTTGTAAGCGTCCATTAGGTCCAATTCTTTGTACTTTAGTATTGTCAGTTCCATCGTTTGTTTTATTGTTTCGTCCATCTGTTGATTAATTTCTGTATTTATCATATTTCTGTTGTTAAGTGGGGCTATGTCACTCGAATGAAGTTCTCTCGCTTGGTGAAACGAGGCCAACGCATCTTACTGTAATTGTAAGAGTGCGTTGCAACGTATTCCTCCAACTCCACGCATTCGTTCAGAATATGCGTTTTTGAGCACTGCGACGGAAGCTGAGAAGAATGATTTAATGTTGGTCTCAAAATTTTCAATTTGAGAAATCGGACCTATTACAATAACTTTCTATGGGAAGGTTATAGATGTACAATTAAAATCGAGAGTCGTAGACAATACTTTCAAAAAGCTTGGCTATGGGCCTGTAGCTCATAGTTTAATTTGTTGCTCCTTTTAAATTAAAAGAGTATAAATAAAGGAATCTTTCTAAAGCTTTACGAAAATAGCTTGAGAAATAGAAAGATGGAACAGTACTGAAAGAGGTTTAAATAGGGAGGTAAAATAATATTAAATCGGGAACAAGAGATACATCATCTTTGAGTGGAATCAATTTTTATCAACAATATCGTCACTTATTTCGATTTAGGTAAGATAGCTGCATGAGGTACCTTTTAAGTAATCAACAAAAACTATAAGAATGAGGCAAAGAGGTTTGTAATATTTTAAGGGCCGGTAGAAGATATATCGTGTAATTTTATTGTTGAAGGGAAGCCATCAGATTTACATATTATGTTAAAAATTAGTAGAAGCCTTTAGGATTTGTAAACAGGCTATCTTGTATTTTTTCAATGCTTTCGAAATTTAAGAGTTTACAAAGAGAGAATGTGCATTGGCTAAAGATGATTTGAGAAGTCAACACCAAACCTGGTTTTCATATATGTTTTCCACAATAAATAAAATGGATGCAACAAAATTAATATGTAAATTAAATTTCAATTTTATAACATTTAAATCTTTGAAGCACTCAATGAATGGTTTTGAATAATAATTTAAAATAGTTCTAATGTAGGCCAAATCACTTGCTCTAGTTGAAAAGTAAATTTACAGCTGTGGACAACTAATTAAAAACACAAATTGAATTCACTTTTAAAGCAGTAAAATATTTTTTTTTCTAAATATATTTTTTAAACTTAAAACAATGTTTCCCAAACATAACATTTATTTCATATGGCAGTTTCTGCGAAAAACACAGCGTTTATTGGTGGACAACTAATTAGAAGCAAAGAGAAAAATCATCTCATTATAAAATGTATAACTTCATAATATCATTTACCTTATATTTATCTTTAATACCTTGTTGCGAAACCTTTTTGCTTCAAAACTTCCTGACATCTTCGTTCCTTTGATGAAATAAGCCGCCTGCACTGATCTACGGGAACAGCCTTCCAAGCAGCTTATTATTATTTTTTATACCTTCGAAAGAACATCATTGTTGGAGTTATTTTTGAGAGCAACAGCTCTTTTAACATCTGCCCCAAGTGCTCTATCGGATTTAGGTCTGCACTTGATGATGCCCATTCCAAAACTGTTATCGATTGGTCCCTAAAGAACTGTTTCGTAATTCCAGCAGTGAGCTCGGAGTCGTTGTCTTGCTGAAACTTCCATATCACTGGCATGTTTTCACCGGCCCAATCCACTAATCGTTCCTAAAGAATGTCAATGTATTTAACGACTGTCAGCGTTCCATCGATTCGATGGGTTGGGCCAACTGCACACTACGAGAAACAACCCCAAACGTTTAGCGAGCCGCCTCCATGCTTAATTATTGGCAAAACGTATTTAGGGTGGAACGCTGTTCCTCTCGGCCTTCGGACATAACGTGCACCATCTTGACCGATCCTATTTATTTTAGTTTCGTCACTCCACACTATGTACATCCATTCGTTTGTTGTCCAGTTGTCGTGTGATCTTGCGAAATCTATTCTAAGACTACGTTTCCTTGCGGTTACTAATGGTTTTTTTTCCGAGAAACACGACCATGCAACCTAATTCAACCAATCTTCTTCTGATTGTGCGTGGCCCTATCGGGACATCGAATGCAACCGATAGTTGGCGTTGTATCAATGTGGAGCTTATTTATGGGTCTTTTTTGGCCAGCCTACTAATTGCTCAATATATTTGGCAGCTTGTCTTACGGGCCCGTTTTTTACGAGGTACATTTTCAGCAGTCCCGAAGTTTTGAAAATGCTTAATTGCATTGAAAACTGTCTTTACAGAACAGTTTTTTTGAGATGCAATTGCTCTATGACATTTTAAGCTTCCAAAGCTCAAGAATCGCTATCCTTGTAGGAGTATCACAGCTCTTTAATTGTCTGTTGAAAATATATGAATATTATAAGTGGCAACACAGGTTGTTGTTATCTACTTTTAGCATCCTCTTTATCATATCATGTACTTATGTAATTTTTCTTCTTATCTTTTAACTTTATTTCTGTTATACATAATTGAATTAAATAAAGTCAGTCTTGTTCTGGAACTTCAATAGGTTATGGGCCCAGGTCCTACTCGTGAAAGAGTTGCGAAATTTTCTTAATTAAAATTAAAGAAAAAATAATTGATATGAGCGGGTGAACAAATTTTCAAATCGAAAAATTGGATGAAGGGAACTACGACTCGTGGAGCGTGCAAATGAAAAGCGTTCTCATATGTTCAGAGTTGTGGCCTTTTGTTTGCGGGAAGCAGGTAAAACCTGAGGTAGATACTGGAGCTGATGCTGCGGTGGTTACGGCTGCAAATGTGGCGGCGGCGGCATGGGAGGATAAGGATGAGAAAGCATTGGCATCTATTATGCTTTCTATTAAGCCATCCCAAATTAACCATATAAGGCATTGTAAGAGCTCATCTGAGGCATGGAATAAGTTCCGTGAGGTATACCAGCGAGAGGGTCCTGCAGGAAAAGTATCGCTATTTAAGCAGCTGTTGGGGCTCAGAATGGCAGAGGATGGAGATGCATGTAGGCATCTTAATTCTTTTACCAACATCGTTGAGAAACTTAGCGAAGTATGTGTTATCATTCCAGAAGAACTTTTGGTAATCATTTTGCTCTCGAGTCTTCCAGGTTCGTATGAAAATTTCGTTATAGCTATCGAAATTCGAGATACGTTTCCAAGCCTAAGCATTCTGAAAACTAAGATTATTGAGGAGGGGGAACGTAGGGTAGACAAAGGCAGCGGTGTTTTGTTGGCGGATAGCAAAGCATACTTGGTACAATCCAAAGGTCAAATATCAAAGGAGAAAGCAACTAAGAAAAAAGGCAATGTGAGATGCTTTAAATGTGGGCGCAAGGGTCATTTTGCATCAGAGTGTAAAGAGCGAAAGAAAGACGAGAAATCAAACCAGCATGCATCTTTCTTATCAATTGTAGCGGCTACAAGTACGGAAAACTTATCACGTGGTGCATGGTGCGTTGACAGTGGGGCAACGGCACACATGTGCTGTAACAGGAATCTGTTTTCTACCTTCGAAGAACACAGAGAAGAAATACAAGTAGCGGGTGGAGAAACGGTGCTTGCATACGGTAGAGGAGATGTCGAATTAAAAACAAACGGTTCTCACGGTTTTATGGTCATTCTTAGAGATGTTCTGTATGTGCCGAATTTACAAAGCAATTTTATATCAGTTAGCAAAGCGGTATCGAATCATAACACTGTTTTATTTGATGATAATTATGCATGGATAAAAAACAAAACTGTTAAAGGCAAAAAAGGTGACCAACTTATTTTTATATGATGAGGGCAACACCAACGCCTGTCTAGTCGCACAAAATAATGTTAGTGATTCTATCATATGGCATAATAGGTTTGGACATTTAAATTTTGGCAGCCTTAGTGATATTGTTCGGAAAAATATGGTACATGGCATAAACATTTCTAATATATCTGAAAGTGTATTGAGTTTTAAATGCACAAGCTGTCTAAATGGTAAAATGTGCGTGAAACCATTTCCCAAAATGTCAGAGAATCGTTCAAAGCACTTGTTGGAGCTTGTTCACTCGGATGTGTGCGGTCCTATCAACACGTTTTCAAATGGTGGGGCTAGATATTTTGTCACCTTCATTGATGACAAGTCGAGGTACATTTTCGTATATTTTCTGAAGTCCAAGCATGAAATTCTTGGAATTTTTAAGAAATTCAAAGCTGAAGTAGAGCTTCAAACTGGTAAAAATGATCAAAAAACTCAGAAGTGACAACGGCACTGAATATGTTAATAATGCTTTCAACAGTTTCCTAAGTGAGAGTGGCATTAAAAGACAGCTAACAGTGCCGTACACACCTCAGCAGAACGGTGTAGCAGAACGTGTAAATAGAACACTTGTGGAAATGGCGAGAAGTATGTTAGGTCATGCAGGTATAAAGGAACATTTCTGGGCGGAGGCCATTAGCACAGCAGCGTATTTGAGGAATCGCTCACCTACTAGGGCTTTAGTTGACGTTATTCCATTTGAGGTATGGACGGGTCATAAGCCAATCGTAGCACATTTAAAGGTATTTGGATCTAAGGGAATTGCACTCAACAAAACACAAAGAAAAAAATTCGCATCAAAGGGTAAAACTGTTTTAATGATGGGATATTCTCAGACTTCTAAGGCATACAGAGTTTATGATGTTGAGACGAAATCTATCATAATAACCAGGGATGTTGTGTTCATAGAAGATGGGAAAACTGAAGAAAAAGACTTAATAAGTGAATCTTTTCCTTATATAATTAAGAATAATGACTCTACTGACTCATCCGTGGAAATCGCTGAAGGAGACGTGTGCGAGGAAAGTGAGAAGGAAGGTGACGTTGTTCAGAAGACAAATAGCGGTGAGTGTACTAAACAGGAAGTTGTTGGAGAGGTGGTTGTTCCTAGGATAGGCCCTGGCAGACCAAAACTAATCCGTACGGGGAATCCAGGACGTCCCAAAAAACAATACAATTTGGTAAATTTGATGAGTTTTAACCAAAATATTAAGGGTTCCGCAGACAGTTATTGAGGCTGTTAACGATAATTCACATAAAAATATGTGGGTCAAAGCTATGAGCAGAGAATTTGATTCACTTATTGAAAACAACACTTGGACTTTATGCGATCTGCCTCCAAACAAAAAGGCGATAAATTGTAAATGGGTTTACAGTTTAAAACAAAACAAAGATGGAACGATTGACCGATTTAAAGCAAGACTAGTTGCCAAGGGGTGCAGTCAGCAGTACGGTGTAAATTACGAGGAAACTTTTTCGCCCGTCGTAAGATTCGCTACCATCAGAATGATAATTGCCTTAGCTGCAGAGTACCAGCTGTTTATACACCCAATGGATGTGTCCACCGCCTATTTAAACAGTGAGCTACATGACGAAGTTTACATGAAACAACCAGAAATGTTTGTCGATGAAAAGTGTCCAGATATGGTGCTGAGATTAAACAAGGCAATCTATGGGTTGAAACAATCTGGGCGGGAATGGAATGCGATGCTTGATGAAGCATTCAAGAAAATTGGATTTTCGCAATGCGAAAGTGAGCCTTGTGTTTATGTTTTGAATTTTGAGAATGAATTCAACATAATCGCAGTCTATGTCGACGACATCTTAATTGCTTGCTCTAATGAAACTACACTGGCCAGAATCAAAGCAAGTATAGCAAATGAGTTCGAGGTAGTAGACAAAGGCCAACTTCACTATTTCTTGGGAATGGAAGTCGAGGTGAGCAGGACAGCAAATTCTATTACATTATGCCAAAAGCAATACATTAAAGAATTGCTAAAAAATAACCACATGGAGGACTGTCGCGAAGCATCTACACCTCTGGATTCAGGTTTTCAAGTGCATTGTACGTCTAAGGAGTGCAAGAGAATCGATGAACGAACCTACCAAAGTTTAATTGGATCACTAATGTATTTGGCCATATCGACTCGTCCAGATATATTGCACTCTGTATGCAAGTTATCACAGAGAAATAAGGATCCACACGCTGAACACATGGCAGGGATAAAGCATATTCTCAGATATTTAAATAAAACCATAAACTTTAAACTAACTTATAAAAGAACTGGAAAGCCAATTGAGTGTTTTGTTGATGCAGACTGGGGTGCGGATATTTCTGATAGAAAATCATTTACAGGTTATGTTTTTCTCTTTGCAGGCAGTGTTTTTTCATGGGAATCGAAAAAACAAAATTGTGTGGCCTTAAGTAGCACCGAGGCAGAGTACATGGCCTTATGTACTGCAACAAAAGAAGCAGTTTACCTTCAAAAACTTTTAACTGAGATCGGTCTACATCATAATGAAACACCAATGATCATCAATGGAGATAATCTTAGCGCACAACAACTCGTACGAAACCCAGTCTATCACTCGAGGAGTAAGCATATAGACATCAAGTACCACTATGTCCGTGAGATTTTCCAGCAAAAGAAGATTGATTTGCAGTATGTTTATACCAACAACATGATCGCTGATGTTTTGACCAAGAATCTTCCTAAAGAAAAACACAACAAATTTACTCTTTTAATGGGTCTAAATTTAAATTAATAAAAATTAAATTATTAAAATTATTTCAAAAAAGAAATGAATATATAATGTAAAAAAAAAAAAAAAAAAAAAATAACAATGTGTTGAGGAGGAGTGTTGAAAATATATGAATATTATAAGTGGCAACACAGGTTGTTGTTATCTACTTTTAGCATCCTCTTTATCATATCATGTACTTATGTAATTTTTCTTCTTATCTTTTAACTTTATTTCTGTTATACATAATTGAATTAAATAAAGTCAGTCTTGTTCTGGAACTTCAATATTGTCCCATTGCAATTACCTCCAAAATTTAAAAATTATTCTTAAAAAACGTTTGCAGACAATTCGGAATAGAAATAAAAAGATTATTTTATTTCACCCAAATCAAATGTAATTTAACTGTTTCTAATTAGTTGACCAGTGTAACGAACACTTTTTACACTCTACCTTGATTTTATTGTATACTTTGCAAAGACTTATGCACAAATGATGCTTTTTTAAACAATTATCTAATAACGCTTGCATTACACTGTTTTGGATACCGCTATTCTAGTCACACTTGATAAAGTGAATGTGGAAATGAGAAGCAAGTAAGTTTTTAATAAGTTGTCCACAGCTGTAAATCATTCTGAATAATAAAATACACAATAATTTAAATTAAAACTCCAAGAAGAAAATTTGTATATCATCTTCATACCTAAGTCAATAAGAATTTGTAAGAACGTTTTGAAGATCATTAATTAAAAGTATACTTACTAATGCACCAAAATTACTTCCTTCTGGAACACCAGAATTTAAACTAATTTCTTTTAAGAAAAACGTCTAAGTATCGGTCCATGGAAGTTATACGTTTGAAGTTTCTTTAGGAACAAATTTTAGAATTCAACTAGACTAGATTTGGAGACCTACCTTTCCAAAAACCATGTTGATATTTACTTAAATGTTATTCAAAAATTCATATCCTGATTCAGAAATCGGATTAATAGAGAGATGTGGAGAACATCTGTTATATCTGCACTTCTGCAGTCATTTTAGGTTTAAGTTCAACCAAAGCATCTTCAATATCGCAACATTATTGTAATAGTCTGATACATATAGATACATGTAAAATACACTGCCTAAAGGCACTGATACCAAAAACTATACTATCCCTATTTTGTATATAATTTATTTGTTGTTATGAAATAATACTGTAATTTATTTATTAATGAATCCAGGGAGTTTTACAAACACAACCAAGCAAATCGAATGTCTACTAGCCTGCATAGTGTATATAATATGTACGAGTGTGTACATCGATATAAAGTATTGTTTATCCTCTATTTAAAACGCTTTTAATAAATTATAAAATAATTTATTCATCTCTGTATACTCGCGTTTTCAGATTATAGATATTTTTACGATTTAAATTATCAGAGCTCATAAATTATTCAAAAGCATTTTATAGATCGATGTATCTACATGGAATTCATGAATGCTATACAAATGATTACTAGAATTTCTATTATCAAAACAATGCATTTCACTTTCAGTTCATTAAAAATGTGTCATTATATTAATATTTTGTTTTATATGATATCATAATTATGGAAAACACTAACCAACTGACAGGCATAGAAGTCTGACTTATTTTTAAAATTATTTTAATTTTTATTTTATATTTGTGTATTTAAATGAAAATAATGGTTTTACCAAATATAACTTTAACATTGAAAAATGTAAATGAATTTATTGAAAAAATAATTAACTTGAACGCACAGGTATAAAAATAAGATTTTTGTTTTTTATATTAAGAAATGGCGATCTCAAGGCGCCGTTTTGATACCAAAAACTCGTTTGATCTGTGATAGAAAGGGAAAGATTTATAGAGAAGCTTTATAGCGATTATGTTAGAGCCATTTTGTCGCATTGAGAAAAAAGATTAGGTCTCTAATCTTTGTCTCAGATAGCTCATCAAGTTAATGAAAGAATGCTCTTCCAAAGTATTTCATTCTAGTGTTTGCCAAAGCAGGACATTTGTAGAGGAAATGAATTATCGTTTCACTTTCTCTTTGGTCACTACAACTACGGCAAAAGGTGTTGTAGGAGATACCCAACTTCTCCGCATGAACTCCTATAGGCCAATGTCCGGTACAAACCGCAACAATCCTGGCTATAACTTGCCTTGGTCTGAATAGAAGATCGTTTGTACGGCTTTTGTTATAGGTGGGCCATATCTTCCTAGATATAATGCAGTCGGGTTAATTGCTCCACCTTTGGTTTGATTTAGTTTGGTAGATAGAAAAGATTTTACCCTTCATAGCGCCAAGAGAAATTTTAACTATTTCCTCAAGTGAGCTATGAATGGCCGATCCTTGTCAGCCCGTTCATTTCCCACGATACCACTATGATCAGGATGACACCGAGGTTAATATTCAGGCTAGCAAGCTCATCGCGACATTGCTGGACCAATTTAGATGAGGATGTGGCCGAGTTAATGGCTTTGACAGCTGCCTGACTGTCTGTAAAGATAGCCGCATTTTCATTTGGGTTTTGTTTAAGTATCTTACATGCCTCCTTTATTGCCAGCAGTTCAGCCTTAAAAACGCTTGCAAAGTCAGGAAGCCTAAAGGATTTGGCTACATTTATCGACTCAGAAAAGCTCCCAGAACCAACTCCGCACTCCATCAAGATCAGTAAAGATGGTTGTGTGGAAACCTATCGACACGACGTCATCCTCCCAATCTTCTCTGGATGGGAAAATAACTTTAAACCCCTTACTAAGGCTCAAAGTAGGAGTGCAGTAGTCTGTCTCCACCGAGATAATATCTGAGAGAATCAATTTCGTAGTGTTGCTGTGACCATAAGGTTTTGACAACCAGCTTTTTGATTCATTCAGCCTTATAGCGATGCAGGAAACTATGTATTTAATAAAAAGGTCAATTGATAGAAGATCCAAAATAACGTTTAAGGCGTCCGTTGGGCAAGTACGCATGGCCCCTGTAATGCCCACGCAAGCTGTTCTCTGAACCTTCTTTAGGTTATCAATATTATAGGCTTTGCTAAGAGTAGGCCACCACATAATCGACCCATATGTTAAGATTGGACGTACTACGGCTGTGTAGGTGTACGTTCATAAAATCATCTTTGACTGAAGTCCCCACTTTTTGCCGAAAGTTTTGCTGCAGGCGTAGAAGGCAACACAGGCCTTCTTAACCCGTACTTCAATATTTAGTTTCCAGTTTAGTTGAGGGTCGAGTATAACACTCAAATATTTTGCACTGGAAGACAATGATAGGATTTTACCGTTGAGTCGTGGTAGCGTAAAGGGCGGTGTCTTAGTTTTGGTGGTAAAGAGCAACAGTTCAGTTTTGCTTTGTCCACAACTCGTGGTCCAGCTGCTAACTTTCTTCAAAGCTGACTCCGTGATTTCACTTATCACAGAGGTGTACTTTCCTGACAACAATAGCACCAAATCATCCGCATAGGCTACCGTCTTTACTCCACTTCTCTCTTATATAACGAGAATTGTATCCATGACCGATGCCATAGAAGAGGCGAAAGGACACCACCCTGGGGTGTTGCCCTACTCACGTGTTTTGTCGCGATTTTATTGCCTAGAGTGGCTCGAATCTTCCTACCACTGATCATGGAAATAATACATTCTCGAATGAAGTCTTCTACACCGAACTTAACGAGCGATTCTTCTATGGATTCTGTAAGGACGTTGTTAAAAGCACCTTCTAAGTCAAGGAAGGTTGTAAGAGAAAATTCTTTATAATTGATTGTTTGTTCTACAGTACACACTACCTCAGGGGGGGCAGTCTCCTCAGATTTGCCCTTAAGATAAGTCTGCTGAGAGCTTTCAAGAGGTCGTCGAACTAGGATTTCTCTAATATGGTAATCAAGAACGCGCTCCAAGGTCTTAAGCACAAAAGATGTTAAGCTTACTGGTCTGAAATCCTTTGCGGATTCGTGACCTCAGCTACCCACTTTCGGGAATAAGAACTACTTTGACCTGTCTACACGACATGGACACATGTTTGAGAAGGAGGCAGCCTTTGAACATTTGTATCAGCCATGAAGCTGCCACATCATGCAACTTTTGAAGCATAACTGGCAGTATGCCATTCATGCCATCCATCCATATGGAGAAAAAGTATTGATGGCCCACAAAATATTTTCTTTGGTTATAACGGAATTGACTTGCTCGACATGAGCTATATTCGGCTGGAGAGGCTGTCCAAGTTCCATCAGGCTATTTTAGAAATGAAGGATTACAATGTTCCTTCGATAAAACTTTGCTGAGCCGTGCGGAGTCCTTTATGTCTTCGATTGATTGCTTGTAAATTTTAAGAAAGTCTTTATACGGTTGGTAAAACGTTTGTGGCAGATATTGAAAATTGTCCTCGTCATTTTCCTAAGACTGGACAGTTCTTCATTCCAACAAGAAGGAAGGTTTTTAAAACTTTACTTATAGAAGTTTCAAAGGTTTTACCTTTGATTCAAGGTATCCTATCTATTCAGTGAGATTCGGTAAGTTGCTTAATTTGGAATCAGCAATTTGACTTCAGAAAATTAGACCACTGGGATCCGTGCCACCGTAAAAAGCCGAAGCGGACATTTGAATAATGTCACATATCATTAATGGCATACAATCGCATTCCAAACAACAATATAATTTTGTTCATACCTCACACGCAGGCTGTTTTATTTCATTTTAACATCTACTCGTCCTTATTGAAAAACCCTTTAACTTGTCTCTCACATGGTTTTAAAAAATTCTAAATGTGGTAGATCACAATATTTCGGTGGCAAGTTGTTATCATATCTTAGAGAAATAACACGGTAAAGAAACTTCTTTTGCTGAATAATTAATTTTTTGTTGCTTGTTTAGACCTCACCATTTATCTAATAGAACGTTGGCAACATTAACATATATAAAATGACAAATATGTTCCCATAACATAGTTTGTTTTGAAAATTTCGATTTTGAAACAGACTAAGTGTTGGCTAGTTTAGCTTTGATGCGGATTGCCGTGATGCGCTCGCTCAAACTGTTGAAACTCAAGACGTATTGCGTGAGTCTTCTTGCAACAAAAATGCCCATCCAAATTGTTACAATTTGGGTTTGCTCATTCCATCCAATTAGACTTCTTTGATGGCGTTAATATCTGCCTTGCAGTAGTTTAAGGCTGCTTCTAACTTTTTGGCTGCACGTGGTCTATTAAGAGACCTAAGAACAGATCCGAAGTTCGTTAAACTTATTTCGTTTTCTTGGTTACTTACTTACTTACTTAAGGTGGCGCTACAGTCCGGGCGGACCTGGGCCTCAACCAACAAGCGTCTTCAGCCAGCTCGGTCCCTAGCTAGCTGTCTCCAGTTTCGCACGCCAAGTTGGTTGAGGTCCTCTCCCATCTGCGTGCGCCACCTGAGTCGCGGTCTTCCTCTACTGCGCCGTCCCTTGGGATTGGATTCGAAGACCTTCCAGGCTGGAGCGTTGATGTCCATCCGCTCTACATGACCTAGCCATCTAAGCCGTTGGACTTTAATTCTGCTAACTAGGTCAGTGTCGCTGTACAGCCCGTACAGTTCGTTGTTATATCTTCTCCTCCATTCTCCATCTATGCGTACGGGACCAAAAATCACCCGAAGAATTTTTCTCTCGAAACATCCTAAGACGCTCTCATCTTTTTTTGACAGGGTCTAGGCCTCAGCGCCATAAATGAGAACCGGGATGATGAGTGTCTTATAGATGGTGATTTTACATGCTCGAGAGAGGACTTTACTTCTCAATTGCCTTCTAAGTCCAAAGAAGCAGCGATTTGCAAGAGTTATTCTTCGTGCATACTCAATCGTCATTCTGCACAAACGGATAAGTTTGACAGGGATGCCAAAACTAGACATTGCTCGGTAGAGCTCTTCCCTATAGATGCTGTCATACGCGGCTTTAAAATCGATAAAGAGATGGTGGGTATCGATTTGAAGCTCCTGGGTTTTTTTGCCGTAGTGTGAATATTTGGTCGATAGTGGACTTTCCTGGTCTGAAGCCACACTGATAAGGACCAATCAGGTTGTTGACGAATGGCTTCAGATGTTCACATTATACGGCAGAGAGGATCTTATACGCAATGTTAAGGAGACTGATGCCTCTATAGTTGGCGCTGTTAAGAGGGTCTCCTTTCTTATGTATCGGGCACACTATGCTGAGATTCCACTCATCGGGCATGCTTTCTTCCGACCATATTTTGCAGATGAGTTGGTGCATGCTCCCTACCAAGTCATCGCCTGCTGCTTTTAATAGTTCTGCAGCGATGCCGTCAGCTCCAGCAGCTTTGTTTGACTTAAGTTAGATATAGCTATCTTCACTTCGTCAAGGTCGGGTAGGCGGAATTGTTGATCTGCGTCGCCGAGGTTGAGTGGTTCTATCTCCCTTACAGCGGAATTCGGTTCGTCATCGCCGTTATATAATTTTGAGAAGTGATCTTTCCATATTCTCAGCATCGACTGCGGTTCTACTACGATGTTCCCTTGATCGTCTTTACAGGCTTCGGTTCGTGGCTGGTACCCTTGGGAGGTTTTTTTTTACCTTTTGGTAAAATTTACGAACCTCATTTCTGTTGTGACATCCCTCTATCTCCTCGATCGCGCGCTTCTCATGCTCTCTTTTTTTCCATCTAAGAAGCACGTGTAGTACCCATAGCATGATGGTTAGTGCGTTGGACTGTCATGCAAGGGGTCTTGGGTTCAATCCCTGCCTGTGCCACCTTAATTAAAAAAAAAATAATTTTCGCGGGTACTGCCTCTTGCGAGGAATTGACAAATCCTTCAAGAGTAATTCTTGTCATGAAAAAGTGCTTTCTCAAACTAGCCGTTCGGATTCGGCCTAAAATTGTAGGTCCCTTCCATTCCTGACAACAGTACTCGCACACAGGAATGGTTGAGAGTTGTAAGTCACTAGGCCCTGGTTCACAACGGACTGTTGCGCCACCCCATTTGATTTGATTTGAAGAAGCACGTGTTCCTCTCTCCTCTTCTGCTCGTAGAGCTCGCGAGCAGCTCTAGTCCTTTTGTGCAGCGCCGGCCGTTTTCTATGCCTCTTGTTTCGCTGCGTGCGCTTGCCGGCATTCGTCGTTTGCTTGGTTAGTCATCCGTAAATTCGTCTATATCCAAGATTTGTTCGCAACTAAAACATTTTAACGTAGCCGGGAAGTTATCCCAACGGCACAACCCCCAACCTGGAGGGCCAGATCCTTATAGTAGAAGCTTTATAAGGTGTTCAATTAGCAGTACAACCTAACTGGAACTCTTGATGCCAACGTCCATTCCATCTCGGGAATTTGGAAGAAAAGCCCAAGTGGAAACACATCTCCTCCCTCTCGTTTGCTACCCCCAACAACTCTCTACTGGAGTTACAAAAAACCCAACCTCCAGTTAAGGTACTAGACACCCGATGTTCCCCGCGGTGAGGTGAGAGTAGGAGTTGATAGACGGAGGTGAGTTTTGAGAAAAAAAGTGTTTGAGCATCATGTAAATATATAACTGGAACTTAAAATTTTATTATCATAATAAATTTTTATTTTGCGTGAGTATTTTTTATATTTATTTAAAATTACACTGCACTGTGAATTATTATCGAAAAAAATCTCTACCATAAAAAAGTTACGTAAATCGGAAGCGAAATCGATAGTTCTCCGTCCCTCTTACAAATGTGTTTCCATTGAAAGTCAAATTCTTTAAAAAGAAAAATAAACTTCGTATACATATTTAATTCCCTTAAAAATATCATTGAAAGTTATTTATAGGGGTAGGAACACGGTAGGAACATTGTATCTAATTTCGTTTTGAAAGTCCCTCAAAAAAAAGTCCCAATGAAAAAGAATTTTTCAAGCATAAAATGCAAAAAGAAAAGCAAATAAAATCCTATTAAGTTTACACTTCGCGTACATGAAGGTCATTATATATCCTTTTTACAAGGTATACGGTACGTAGACGTATAGGAAGGTATTTTCACGTTCCTTTCACCTGTAGGCAACAACTTGAAATGATAAAAAACACGAATAGGTAAAAAGGTTTTTTTTTATTCTTATTTTGCACTCTGAATTTTCTTTTTCTGCCATTCTTCTTCGTTCTCTTTTCATTCTTTGTCAAATAATTCTCCAAAGCTTGTGATAAGCTGCAAGGGAATTCTTAAAAGAGTTTTGGCATTCGTGCGCTGAAACTGAGCACATATAGAATAAACAACTTTTATGAAATTGAAAAAAAGTGACAAAGGAATGAAAATAACATCACCTCGTTCGTAAACGGCAGGCGTGTTGGAAAAATTCAACACGTTCAATTTCTTGACGTAAACAAAAATAAAATATTTTCACCAGTGTGTCGCCAATGTCATGCCTAATACCTTACCTACCTACAAGTTTATGGAGAATATGGAGGATTGACAAAAAAGAAAAGCAACCTTAACTGTGTGAAGTCATTTGTATACGATTTATTCGATTGCGGTAAAAGCGTCTTATATAAGCCAACAAGCTTACACCCTTTTAACACAACAAATGGGTTTAGCAAATTTGCATCGTTTGCATTACCTGAATGGAGAGCTAATTCTGAGGATAATTTACACGCTTAAGAGGAGAATAAGGCTGTACACTTGGAATACATACAAAGTAGTGTTCATTACCAAGAGCTTTCTTATAGCTGCGGGGGCAAGGGTTGGCGTTCGTTGTTTACTATAACTCCAGAACCAGCATTAGCTAAATATTTGACGACCTACTTAATTAAAGCCCTCAAGCATTTAAATATATGCACATCTGGATATGTAACAATCTGGTATAGTCTATCGGTATTACAATATATACTTTGTTTAACATTGCCGTGTTTACAATGTATATTATGTACATTAAACTAAACGGCAAGGCCACAATCACATCTCATCATATTTGGTCACTAGTAAGTAACTATATAATATATACTTAAGACAAGAAGCACCTATGCGTATGCAATATATCAGCAATATAAATGATTAAGTATCAAAACACAAATACCTTCATACATAGGTTAATTATATTTACCTTGACTTGTTTGATAATTATATGCGTATCCATACTTTATGTAAAATCATAAAATCACTTTTCATTTTAAGAAATTTCAACCCATTTTAATATCTTTAGAATTAATCACACAGGCCTGAAATTAATAAGAACTTTATACCAACTTTATTTACATAGGCCGGAGCATTGGTTTGCATGCGCTCTACGTGACCGAGCCATCTTAGTCGTTGGACTTTTACCCTTTTGGCTAAGTCTACGTCGCTGTACAGCCCGCACAGCTCGTCGTTCCATCTTCTCCTCCACTCCCCTTCGATGCATACGGGACCGTAGATCACACGTAGAACTTTTCTCTCGAACCGACCCAAGGTGCTTTCATCCGCTTTTGTCATAGTTCATGTTTCTGCACCGTATAGCAGGACGGGGAAAATAAGGGTCTTACATAGCGACACTTTGATCCCTCGAGAGAGGGCAAAGTGTAGCCCAAAAAAACAGCGGTTAGCAAGAGTTATTCTGCGTTTGATCTCAACGCTGGTGTTGTTTTCTGCGCTTACAGCGGAGCCTAGGTAGACGAAGTCCTTGACTACCTCAGAGTTACGTCTGTCGATGGTGACGTTTTGACGAAGACGTCGGTGTTGTAAGTCCTTTGTTGACGACAGCATGTACTTTGTTTTGCCCTCATTAACCGTTAAACCCATTTTTGCCGCCTCAGCCTCAAAACTCACAAAAGCCCCATTGACATCACGCTGAGTTCTTCCGATTATGTCAATGTCATCAGCATAGGCCAGTAATTGGACAGATAGTGCCTCTAGTGTTGACGTGTGAGATCTGCACTATTCTTTAAGGTACGATGTTAAAAAAATCACATGACAGCGTTTCACCTTGTCTAAAACCTTTTTTGACATAGAAAGGTTCTGTTAAATTGTTTAAAACCTTTATGGAGCAGCGTGCACAAACGGGCGAGTTTGTCGGGGATGCCTAAACAAGACATGGCTCCTTACAGATCGTTCCTGTAGATGCTGTCATATGCGTCCTTGAAATGGATGAAAACAGGGTGGGTGTCGATTTGGTGTTCTTGGGTCTTTTCCAGGATCTGCCGTAATGTGAATATTTTATCGACTGTGGACTTTCCTAATCTAAAACCACACTGATAAGAATCAATCAGGTTGTTGACGATGGGCTTTAGACGTTCACACATTACGACAGAGAAGATTTTATAGGCGATGTTAAGTAAACTGATTCCTCTATAGTTGGTGCAGTTTAGATGGTCTCCTTTTTTCAGAATCCGGCAAACAATACTGAGGTTCCATTAATAGGGCATGCTTTCTTCCGACCATATCTTACAGATAAGTTGGTGCATGCTCCTAACCAACTTATCTCCAGCTGCTTTAAAGAGTTCGGCATTCAAGCCATCCGCTCCAGCGGCTTTATTAGACTTCAGCTTAGATATGGAAATTTTTACTTCGTCTAAGTCGGGAGGGCGAAATTGTTGGCTTTGGTCGTCTATGTTGAATGGATCATCCTGCCTGACAGCGGAATTCGGTTCGTCGTCGACGTTATACAGTTTTCTTGTTGTTTGGCTGCATTTGCCTGCCGACACTCCTCATCAAACCAGGGGTTTCTTGTCGGTGGCTGCTTGAAGACCAGCACAACAGAGGCGTCTTCTCTGATCGCATCTTGGCAATGTTGCCACTGGTTTTCGATACATTGTGTTGGCGGCAGAGAACTTCGAGAGAGGTTACTTGTAACTCGGTCGGAAAAGGATTTGGCCATCTATGGCGATTGTAGCCGTTCGACGTTGTATCTTCTCCCAGCACCTCCCTGTCTTGCCTTGGGTCTGGAAATCCGAAGTGCTACCTTGCCTACAACGAGGTAGTGGTCCGAGTCGATGTTAGCTAATCGGAAAGTTCAGTCATCCATGATGCTGGAAGAGTTTCTGGCGTCGATCGTAAAATGGTCAGTCTGGTTGACGGAAGATTGATCTGGAGAACTCCAAGTTCCTTTGTGGATGTCGAGGTGTGGAGAACGCGTACTGGCTACCAATACGTTTCGCCCCGCAGCAAAATCTTTGAGCCTGAATCCATTGTCGGAAGTGTTGTGGTGCAGGCTGTTCTTCTCAATTATTCCACCAAAGCTTCAATTTTAATATCGAAGCTAGGAAACTGCTCATATGTGTTGTCTAGGAGCTCGCAGAACATATCTTTGGTGTTGTTGTCTTTCTCTTCTGTGGGTCGTGCGCGGATATCAGGCTAATGTTGCCGGATTAAGCCTCGATGCGTATGGTCATGAGGCACTCAATGATGCACCTATAGCTCAAGACTTCTTGCCTGAGTCTAGCTCCAATGACAATTCAAATAACCGCTGTTGGTTTTCGTGGTAGCAGGCACCATAGTAAATATTGCAGTTTTTCATCCTCTTTTTGCCCAGCCCATCCATCGTACCTCCGCTAATTTTTCGGCCGCACGTGGTCTGTTAAGAGACCTAACATTCCACGTGCATATCTGAAGTTCGTGGTCCTTTATTCGTTTGCGTTGGTTGTCAACAGTAAATCCGTCCGTATCCGAGGCTTGTTGGTGCTTCGCAACTATGAAAGCTTTTACGTGGCCAGGAAGTCACCCCTACGGCACAACCCCCAACCTGGAGGACCAGATCCTAAGTAAAACTGCAAGGATGGGGAGCCGGATAAAACCGCTACTTAAAGACCTGGGCTCCGAAAAAGTCGAAGAAGCCCTATAAGGTGTTCATTAAGTAGTTCAACCTTACTGGAACTATAGACGCCACCGTTGATTCCATCTCGGAAATTCCTCCGCTGCCGTCTGGATAAGGAGAGGTGCTTTAGTGGATACACATCACCCCCTCTCACGTTTGCTGCTCCCAACAACTTTCCACTGGGGTTGAAACCTATCTCCAGTTGAGGTACTAGGCACCTGTTGTTTACCACGGGGAGGTGAGAGTAGCAGTTGATAGATAGAGGTGGGTTTTGAGAAAAACTTGTGGACGCTTGTGTCCTCTTGAATGCACATGTCGATATGTCATTTGAACATCCCTTTTAACTAAATTTTACTAATTAAGTTTATAAAATTTTTGCTTGAAAACAAGCCAAAATGGTTTTTATAAATTGTTTGAGGATGTAATGAGCGAGTCAAAGGGGCGTGGTTTCCACCCACTTTAATTGTATTTGAATGGTGAGATTAAAAACGTTTACAAAATTTGACCCAAGTTTATAAGAATCGTTATAATTAAATTTCAACAATATTTATCATATAATGGACATCACTGCTTTGGATAGAAATATTCCTCTTTTAAGCGATTTTAATTTCCAGCACATTAACTGGGTCACACAAGAAGAAGAATCTTACTTAGAAGCACTATTGAGTTCGTCTCAACAGGAGAACCTATTATAAGACCATGTTATCTGCACGGACTTGCAGCAGATTCGTTGTATTACAAATTCTTTAAAAAAAATATCATTCCTTTAAAATTATCCAAACATTCCAGCTTTTATCATCCATGCTACACGAAATAATTTAAAATGCTTCGAAACAAGAGAAAAAAGGCTTGAACAAAATCTTATAAAAAGCATATCAGCTGAAGATCATGAATTATATGTTAATCTCTTTGAAAAGTCTAAATCTCTCTCTTATTATTTAAATTTTGAATATCTCATAGATATGGAAAGTTCTCTAGAGCTCGGCCCCAAAAACTTTTGGGGAATAAGTACTTGGAATTACTTACAGATGACTATTCCTCTAGTCCGGATGGAATCCTTACAATGGTCTTAAAAAAATATAACTCAATGATGGCATCTCCCTTTCTTCACACATTTGCACTATCTCTAAGCTCAGGTAAAACATATGATCGAAGGCGTTTATTAAGCCAGTCTTTAAAAAGTGTAACAAGTCTGACATAAGTAATTACAGTCCTATCTCTAAACTGTCATGTATTCCCAAACTTTTGGAACAATCTTGTTATTTTAACTGCAAGAATATTATATGTAATCAACAACATAGTTTTATGCGAAAACATTGGACAATGACTAATCTACTTGCATTCTTGCATAAGTGCTCAAATACCTTAGAACTCTCTAAAAGGCTGGACTGTATTTGCACTGATTATTCTAAAGCTCATAAAATCATCATATTTAAGCTTAAGGCTGGGTTTCCTTCTCAGTTAATTAAATGGAATCTTTAAATGGGTCTTACCAAGTTAAATTCAGAAGTTGTTTCTCCAACCCCATAATTTCCAAATCAGGAGTTCCTCAGGGTAGTTATTTAGAACCCCTACTCTTTATATTAGCTTATCAGTTATGTACCTCTTTGTGTACGATGAAAATCTTCAAAAGCATACAATTTCTAGACCATCTATTACAACTCCATTAGAATATTAACAGTTTTGTTATTTGGTGCAAAAAGAATGGGCTAGACACAATTAAATATCAGACAATGACTTTTTCTTAAACAACGTACTTTTAGTTTGATTGATTATAAAATATGGCAGTACTCTATACATCGCTCTCATAGTCTTAAAGATCTTGTAGTTCTTTTTCAGTCTAACCTCAAATTCACGGGACATTTGATAAACGTTGGTCTAAGGAATTTCAGAATCCCTATGTTGCTCTCGCTCTATATAAAAAAAAATAAAATAAATTGGGTGGCGCGACAGTCCGTTGAGAACCAAGGCCTAGTGACTTACAACTCTCAACCATTCCTGTGTGCGAGTAATGTTGTCAGGAATGGAGGGGACCTACAGTTTATATGCCGACTCCGAACGGCTAATTTTGAGAGAGCACTTTTTCATGACAATAGTTACTCTTGGAGAATTTGTCAATTCCTCGCAAGAGGCAGTACCCGTGAAAAGACTTTAGATGGCAGAGGCAGGGATCGAACCCAAGACCTCTAGCATGACAGTCCAACGCACTAACCATCATACCACGGGTACCACCTCGCTCTATATATTTTTATATAATAAGCGCACACTCAAAGGGATATACTACTCCTATTAAGTAGACATAGTGTGAGCACTAGGAAAGTGAGAGAGGGGTTGAAAGGAGCCGTGGGTGCACATTGGTTTTGAATTCGCGAATATTGCAATAGCTGGGAAAGACAGAGTGTGGCAAGGCATTCCACATTCACATAGTAAGGCTAAAAAACGTATCTCTGTACTTAACAGTAGGACCGAAGTTGGACTCGAGGGTATATTGATGAGCATTCCTTGAAGTGCGAGAACTGTTTAAATGGAGGAGTGCAGCTGGCTATTTCTCTAGAGCATAAACCATTAAAATAACGGTAAAAGAGGGTAAGACAAGAAACATTTCGACGATGTTCAAGTGACGTAAATGATCTTATGATGGTAATATCATCAATCAATCTAAATGCTCTACGTTCAATACTATCCAAGAGGCTAAAGTAAGTTGCAATAGAACCAGTTCAGATATGGGAGTTATACTCAAGCTTTGGACGTATATAAGTCTTGTAAATAAAAGCCAGATCAGGGGGGAGAAAAACTTCTTGCATCGCTTTAAAAAACCCAAACATCTTGCGGCATTTTTGGCGACATCGCGTATGTGATCGTTCCACAAAAGGTGGTTGGTGATACGCACATACCAAGAATATGTTCAGTTTCCTCGATGCAAGTGCCATTTATGGATAATGGCAGTGGGGGTATATTTCGCTTTAACGATACAAGACAGCATTGTGTTTTCGAAGCATTAAATTCCACCAAGTTTCTTATTCCCCATTGTATAATGCTGTTTAGGTCGGAATTAAATGAGCTTATCATATGTTGTCGTTGCAGTTCCACATCCGAAGAAAAGGGGTGTGAATCTGGAAACGAATATGAAAAGCTAAGAAAAATTTAGTCAGCGAAACAATGTATTGGATTAGAAGCTGCAGACAGGAAAAATAGTGTTGGAGATAGAACAGAGCCCTGGGGCACACCATCATTTATTTTAAGGTTTTCAGACTTGAATCCATCCAATACAACTTGTATTGAACGATTCGAAAGGTAATTACTAATCCAATGAAGGAGGGATTTATGCAAACCGAAAGCACGCCTTTTAAATAAGAGAGCCTGATGCCAAACCCTATCAAATGCTTTTGAAATATCAAGTGCAATAATCTTACTTTCTCTAAAGCTATGTAAAGATTTGTTCCACTGTTCGTTGAAATGAACCATGAGATCACCAGTGGACCTATTGCTATGAAAGCCGTATTGTCGGTCATTAAGAAGCTTTCGATCTTCGAGATATTTCTTCAGCTGATAATTAATCAGCGTTTTCATGACCTTGAAAAGAAGGGACGTAAGTGCAATCGGTCGGTAATTAGAGGGTGAGGAAGATTCGCCTTTCTTGGGAACAGGCTAGACAAATGCGGTTTTCCATCCGCTCGGAACGGGACCTGAGGAGTAGGACAGATGAAAAAGCTTACGCAGTGGTTTTGCCACCTCTTCAGAATAATGGTGGGGATACTATCCGGACCGCAGTTTCATGTATTTTAAGATCTTTTAGTACTCTCTTTACAGTACGAGTGCGAAAAAAGATTTGCCGCATAGAATCATTAACTCGCTCAAGTACCGGCGCGGCGGAGTCATAACACTCACTGGCAGCGATATAACGCAATAGTCTATTACTGTTATGTTCATATTTCAACATTTTTCTAAATTTGAAAGGGTTTTCTTATAGATTATCAGACAACAACTCTTAGTAAAGTGGATGCAGAATACTAAATTTCGATGATTCAATATTGGTAAAACTTCACGTTTCAAAATATGTACATTCATATCAGAAGTGGAAAAGTTAGATTTTTTTTTTTGAAGAACACATTTTATTGATTTTTGGATGGATATGCAGAACAAATATATACATATGTAGATACTTACACAGTACCACGAAATTCGACATAGAACACGGGTTTGGATGTTTAGTGTCTAAAAACTTGAAAATGAGTCAATGTAAAAAGCTTTGAGAAATGAAAATTGTGATTTCTTTTTCATGGATTTTCTAAAAACTGTCAAACCTAATCCATATTGCAATACTTTTCTGACTGATAAAAAAAATAAAAAGGTGTTTATTTTTAGAAAAAATAAAATCGAAATATCTCTAGATGATGGCTCACCGAAAGTGTTTCTTAGAATTCAACTTCAAAACAAACACAACACACCAACAAAAATATCAACATAAATTTGTTCAAATTACTAGGCCAAAGACCAAAGCAGACACTTCTGGCATATAGTATTCTCATCCATTACAAATTCAAAGTTATTATCTCCTTCTTGAATGAACATTCCAGGAAATGTTAATGTCATACCCATAATAGATACAAATATATTTTATAAGAGTTTATTTAACAAGCGACATGATAAAGCAACAACAACAAAAATCACGAACCAGCTGGTAAAAAAGTGGAATTTAAATAAGAGTCTGCAATTTGAAAGATAATTTATTTTTGAATTTAACTTTAAATTATTTATAATATATAATTCTGTGTCCTGAAACTTAGAATACATTACTGAGAAGATACAGAAATGTTTAAGAATTTATTAAAGTAATTCGAAAGTTAAACATATGGCTTTAATTGAAACGGAACTGTTTGTTAGGAATTAATTAAAGTGCAATCTATCTTATATCAGATACAGGTGAATGCCTTCTAACTTTCCAAAGTAAATCAATATAGAAGATTCTACTTTTAAAATAACTCGAGTTCACAAAAATACTGCCTTACGGTTAGGTTAGGTTATAGTGGCTGTTCAAGATGGAAACGGACACACTTAGGCCAGTTTAATGGCCCATTTTGATACCACATGAATCTTGAGGCTTCCTCTTAAGTCCAATGGAACCAGCTAGAGTCCCTTACGAAACGTGAGAGGCTAATTATACCGTTATGATTTAGATCGTTTAGATCGTTAAAGAAGAATTCTCCTAGGTAATTCTTGCGTTTTCGAGCTAGAGCAGGGCATGTGCAGAGAAAATTTAGAACCTTTTCTTCCTCTTCCTCGTCCATACAGCTTCTGCAAAAGTCATTTGAGAATACGCCTAGTCTCGTGGCGTGCTTTCCTATTAGACAGTGTCCGGTTATTACACCTATTATCGAGCTTATATGCGATCTGCTTAGAGAGACCAAGCAACTTGAACGTTTTAAATCCAGTGTTGGCCAGATGTTTTTTGTGACTTGACACGTGGTTATGTTGTTCCACCTGGTGCCTGCTCTCCTCACAGCGTCTTGCATTAGCAGCAGTGTACAAGTAGCGATTGGTATGCCAGTACTTGCCAAACGTGGTAGGATGGGCTGTACTGTACCGTTCCTGGCGAGTTCATCTGCCTTACAGTTACATGGAATGTCTCTATGGCCCGGCACCCAGCAAAGGTGAATATTAAACTGTTGTGCCATCTCCCTTGGAGATAATCGACAGTTATGGACTGTTATAGAGTTTGTAGAGACAGAGTCCAGAGATTTGATAACGGCCTGGCTGTCGGAGAAAATGCGGATATCAGATGTTAATATCACGTTTTCTTTGAGCCAAGACAAGACTTCATTAATCGCCAAAAGTTCCGCCTGGAACACGCTACAATGATTGGGAAGGCGGAATGAGAGACTTAATTTCAGTCGTTCAGAGTACACACCACCACCAACCCCTTCTTTGATTTTTGAGCCATCTGTGTAAAAGTGGATTGACTCATCCTCCAAGAATGTCCTATCCTCCCAAAAAGATCTGGTAGGTATAGAAATCTGGAAGTTGCTGTCGAAAATCAGTTGGGGGATGGTGTAGTCTGTGCGCTTTAGAATTGATTCTGAGTACCTTAGAATTACGGAGTGGCCAATGTTGTTGTTAGTCCAATGCGACAAAGCTTTGAGGCGAATAGCAGAGCTTGCAGCTATTTGTTTGCTTAATATGTCAAGAGGTGTAAGGTAGAGCAAGGTTTCCAGTGCCGCAGACGGGGCCGTGCGAAGCAATACGCTTATACATAGGCAAGCTGAACGTTGGACTTTATTTAGCTTATCCCTGTTTATACCTTTCTCTAAAGCAGTCCACTATACTGCCACACCGAACGTTAAAATAACCCCAGTTATTACCAATAGCTTTTTTGCAAGAAAAGAGAGCTACAGTAGCTTTTGTGACTCTTTCCTGTACGTTGAGTGTCCAATTCAGTTTTTATCTAAGACAAGACCCTCGTCTGAGAATTTAAATTGGATTCCATTAATATAGGGAGGGTTGACAAATGGAATTTTGTATCTCTCGAAATTAAGACTAAATCAATTTTGTGTGGCTTAACACCCAGTCTACACCGATCAGCCCAAAGTATTAGTCTGTCTAAGGCATTTTGTAAGAGTTCTCTTAGGATGTTAAGATGCTTTCCTGAAACTACTATAGCAACGTCGCCGTCGTCCGCATAGGCTATCACTCTGAAAACCTCCGCATCTAGTTAGGATTTCATTCACCACTAGGTTCCAGAGGAGAGGGGATAGAACACTACCTTGCGGTGTCACTCTACTAACGAATCGTCTACCAAGAAAAGTTGCCCCGTTTTGGGTTAATCATTCTGCTAGTCAGGATTAAATGAATCAACTCCCGAAGCGAACTCTCTACATTTAGAGATGTTAGTGCAGATGTGCCCACGTTGTTAAAGGTACCTTCGATGTCAAAGAAAGCAACCATAGTGAACTCTTTATGATGAAGGGAATATTCGATGGTGCGTACTAAAGTGAGTAACGCTGTTTCCACCGATTTACCTTTACAGTAGGCATGTTGAGACGAAGACAGAAGTCTTGTATCGATACGTGCCCTTAAATGGATATCAATCAAACTTTAGAGGGTCTTTAGAAGGAATGATGATAGACTTATAGGTCGTAAATCTTTAGGATTGACTTGGGAGCATTTACCTGCTTTAGGCATACAAAAAACTTTAACTTCTCTTTATGCCGAGGAAACATGGACCAGGTAAAGACAGCTGGTAAAAATTGCCTAAAGAATTGGTGCAATTATATCAGAAGCCTTTTGTAATTCGACTGGTATTATTGCATATGGTACTGCAGATTTAAATGGTTTGAAGCTGTTGAGAGCCCATTGTAGCTTATCCTTTGTGATCAGACCTTGTGGATATGTTGTATTTGAACTTGCAAGTTTCGATAAGAGAACTACCAGGAAAGTGAGTGTTAAATAGTAAGTTCAGCGATTCATTACTTGAATTCGACCAGGAGCCGTCTGCATTTTTCAAGCAGCTTGGCATAGCTGGAAAGAATTTTCCGTAACCTAGAGGCTTCAGAAGTTTCTTCTATCGTGCCACAGAAGGATCGCCTTACGGAAACATCATACAATTTTTTCATCATAAAAATTATTGCTTTCTTTTCTACTTTTCAATCATTTTTACTGAACGGGGAAACAACGTCAAGGATTTCAAGTGAGTCCTAGCAGTTTTTTCTGTAGTTTGTCAATATTCGAGTTTATGTGCGGTGCTGATTTGGTAAGATCTAAGCTAGATTTAAGCACTAAAATGCTTGTCTTGTAAGGATAAAGTGGACGTGATGTGTGAAAATTAGAATCAGGATCAAAGTTATCGGTACTAGTTGAGCAAAGCAGTTTAATAATGCCAAATCGAAAATTTGTGTGTGCCTGGAATGCGGAAGACTTTGACTTTCCTTAAATGGAAAAAGCGCTGTACCGATGGCGATGGTTCGTTAAACAGCAACACAAAAATTATCCAGTCAATGTATTGATGGTTAAGGAAAAAGCTAAAATTTTTCATTCTAAAAATTAATGAAACCAAAAGTGATTTTAATGCCAGTGACGTTTTAAGAAGCGTCTCAGTGTGGGTTTTATTAAAATAAGTGGAAAAAGGTAATATTCTAGAGCCTTTTCAAGAACAAGCTACACACCAAAATTAAGGAGTCTCAAGATCGAATTTATAATGCTGTCTGCAGCTTCCAAAATAATCGGGATCGAGATTTATCTCAAGGAAAAAAATTCTCCTGGAAGAAAAACAGGCGCGTCACTTTTCTGTATTGTACAAACGCAACAGCTAGGTGTACATAAAATTAAACTCTAAGTGATTGGAACATGACAACATTACTCGCATACAGAAGTGGTTCAGAGTTGTAAGCCACTAGACCCTGGTTCTTTATGGACTGTTGCGCCACCTAATTTATTCTTTTATTTCATGATTGGAGAGGCAAACAATCCTCGCTCTTTTAGAAATTTTTAATCTTCTGTAGGCCACAGTTCCTCAAATTGTCATTTGTAACAAGTGCCATTTTTAAGAACTGGTTTCACTATTCGTTCGTTTGACAGGTAAGAAAGAGGTTTCCTAAAGGCTTAACAAAGATTTCAAGCTTTTACGTTGGGTCACCATTGGAATGCCGTGAAAAATGTTTTCATTTCAGATGCTGACAGAATAATCGGTCGGAAATAAGGAAGCAACAACACTTGGCTTTCGAAAAAATCTTGAGCAAGGATCAACGAACACAATCAGTTAAGGGCTCGAATAACTGCTGCACAAGGGGAAGAAAGAAACGAGCTGGACTCCTCGTATCGCATAAAAAAAGAGAGGTTCACCGCAGTGTGCGCCGCGACAAGCGTAACTACACCAACGCATTGCCGCTAGAAGCAGAAGATGCTACAAACAGGTGGGACAGCAGGACCGTTTACAAAATAACCAAAGAGCTGACCGCTGCACACAGCTCAAAACAGCACCTGGTAAAAGAAGTAGACGGTACTGTGAAAAGTTCGGTGGATGAGCAAGTCAGAAGGTGGGAAGAACACTTTTCCTCGTTTTTAAACCGAGTGTTTGCTAACAACGTGCAGCCGATACCTTTTGAAGCGCCTGAAGAAACTAATCCCCGAATCCGCACTGCACCTCCCAGTAAAGATGAGAACGTTGCCGCAATAAAAGCACTTAAGAAAAACAAAACAGTAGGACTTGATGGAATTAAACCGAGCTTTTAAAAGCAGCGCAATCATCAAGCGAACTGCTCCATCTGCTCATAAAAGAAGCCTTGATCACCGAAAGCTTCCCCCATGAGCGGAAGATGGGAATTATGGTCAAGCTCCCAAAAAAGGAGATCTTACAAATTGCAAAACCTGGAGAGGAATTTGAGTTCTACCTGCCGTTGGCAAAAAATAGCAAAAATCATACTGGAACGCATCAGAGAACACCTTGCGACCACACTTGGTGCCGAACAAGCAGAATTCCACTGGATCCTCCTGTATTGGTCATATTAACACCCTACGGATCATTATTGAACAGTGCGTTGAATATCGATCACCACTACACCTGCTGTTCATCGACTTCAAGAAGGCCTTCGATAGCGTTAACAGGGAGTATATCTGGTTAGCTTTGCGGAGGAGAGCAATCCCAGAAAAACTTATGGCTATTTTTAAAGCAGCATACGATGGATCCAAGTGTCACGGTTTGCACGATGGTAGGTTGTCAAATGATATTTAAATCCGAAGCAGAGTCAGACAAGGCTGTATTCTGTCCCCAATATTGTTTTTGTTGGTGATAAGCGATGTACTAACCCTTAGCTCCTACAGGTAGTGGGGGGATCCAATGGACTTTGACATCCTATTTAAAGCACTTAGATTACGCTGACTATGTTTGCTGACTCTCTTATCATGGATTTCCATCAAATTACAACAAATGTGGAAAAGACGCAAAAGTTTTGGGGCTGAAAATTAATTCCTACAAAACAAAAAGGATCAGCCTCGGAACCCGATCATCCTCTCAAATAAATATTTTCTCGCAATCGGTGGAAAAAGTGGAGAGCTTTCAATACCTTGGAACTATCGTTTCCATCGAAGGCGGAACCGAACAAGACGTCATCTGCCGCATCGGCAAAGCAAAATCGGGTTTCGGTAAAGTGTCAAGAATTCGGAGGAATAACTCTATCAGCTTGAGCAAAGCTACGACACTTTCGCACAAATGTCGAATCTGTGTTTCTTTATGGGTGCAGCACTTGGAAGATTACTTCAGCCATAACAAGAAAGCTGCAAATATTCATGAATAGATGTCTTCTTAGCATCCTAAGAATTTTCTGGCCAAACCGCATATCAAATGAGGTCCTTCATAGAAGGATAGGTCAGGAACCTATAGAATCTATAATACGAAGACGTAAGTGGCAATGAGAAGAAGAGCTGGACGACCGAGAAGCACATGGCGCAGGACAGTCGAGGCGGAATCGGCGTCACTAGACACGAGTTGGGGGAGCTGAAACACAAATCCGGAAACCGTTCACGATAGCGCGTAGGTAAGGATTTCCCAACAAAGCTCTGCACTGTTGATAGACAATGCTCCATCTCTTTCTCCCGAAAATAAATTGAAATCAGTAGATGAAATAATAACTGCCATGTTCATGGCACAAAACGCCACGCCGCCGTTCATACAGCCAATGTATCAAAATGCCATAAGATAGCCACATGGACCGATATTATCGAAGCTCTAAAGAAATTGACGCTAAGGGACGCTATTAGTTATTTTAGTTAAGCTTTGCTACGTCTTGAAATGGAAACAATAGCCAAATTCTGGACAAACATTTTAAGCTCTACAGGAGATGACAAAAGTGTGTAGAGGATATACCACTATAGCTGTTTTGACAGAAGGATTTGTGTACCAATTAATTCCTAAAAAGAACGCACCATAGAACTTTTTCATGCAATTATAATCCAGAGCTTTGAACGTTTTTTTCTGTTCAGTAACTGATTTGATTTAAATTGTGTTCTTGCAAATTATTTTTTCGTTTGCTGATATCCATGAAAAGAAGGTCTGAAGATCTTCCAAGCACAATCGAAAAGAACGAGGTTTTTATCAGTGATAAAAGTGAAAGCAGAAGGCAGTATTCTAGAAAGATAACATACCATAATAGAGCCTAGAGAAATAATCCAAAATTTCAAATAAGGATTGGAATGGGAGGAAGATGAGAATGTAAATCCAACAGATTTGAGCGTACTTAAACGTCTTCAGAAAAAAGATAACCTGCTTTTTTTTTTCTTTATAAAACACATACACTTCGTGTCACATGGACAGGGACAAGCTTTTTTCGTTTTTTATTTGAAGTTCTTTTTAAATACTTAAGTTTTTTGGAAAACCCAAATGTGGAATAAATGAGGTAGTATTACGTTTGGTATGCAAAAATATGTTGGATTAAGTAGACAAATACGAGTTTATGGAGGTTTTCCAAAGAAGGTCATAAGAAGTTCCTGTTTTTTTGTGTCACATGCACAGGGACAAGTTCTAAATTTACCTATCTGCGTGTTTTAAATCAGATAAAATGATACTCTGTTTGTTTTTTAGCTCAGTACGAGTATTAATTTGATGGAATCAAGAAGTATGGGTATGGATAAGGGTATAAGCAAGTAGGAAATGGGCCAAAGTCGGGTTTACCGGAATCTTGGAAACACCATCCGTTTTATAGCCAGCAAAATTAGAAAAAATTGAAATGTTGTACATAACTACCTCAACGGCCCAGAGAGGTTTAAAAATAACAACAAATGAAGAGTCAAGAAAACAACATCATTTCAGTAAAAAGCGGGCAATAGTGAGAGCTGCTTCAAATTCAAGGCTTTCCATTAATAAATTCGAGCTAGAAGTTGAGGTAAATGCTAGAAATCGGCTGTTGCTCAGGTGACACAGGAGGTAGACCATATATGACCCCAAAAAAATGAAGAAAAGCACCATTGAATGTATTGGACGGGCCTGATGGATATAATTCCATGATTTAGAAAGGAAGAAATCTATCTTGAAAATCGGCACACCAAAGGAGCCGGTGTTATGGTATGGGGACTAACCACCTAATATGGGACCTTGGAGCGTCATTTTCAAAGCTCTAAAACAACGACAATCACTTACAAATCGATTCTGGAACAAGCTTTTCCGCAGTTTTCTGAATTATTTGGTGGACAACGATGGACTTTCCAACAAGATAATGCACCAATACAAAATGTGAACCTATAACCATATCCCCCATATTATTTTGATCTGAACATCATGGAAAACTTGGTGGCGATGACTTTCAAGGAAATTTACGAAGGAGGACAGCCATAGCAAATATCCGAAGGGATTATTCAAGCCATAAAACGATTCTGGGCCAAATTTCGCTCAATTAGCTGACAGCAGTCCATAAATCCATACATAACAGGTGACTTGAAGTTATTAAGAAATCAGGAGGCAGCACACATTACTACAAATTATTTGAATCTATTCAATAAAACCAGTATCTACCTAAACTATACGTTTTTTACGACTGTCAAGTTAGCACTAAATTTTTTGAAATTTAAGTAATTGAGTATGCAGTTAATTGTAACTTTTTTGTTATAATTAGTTGCGGAAGAAAAAAATTAAAATATATTATTTACTTTTATTTAAAAAAGGGCATAAAACAAGGATATTTGTATTAATGCCGTCTGCCGTAGTTTAAATAATTCAATCTCAAGTATTTTAGACAGTATCTAAAAATATTTAAACATTTTATCTTATAATGTGTCAGGTTTGACCAATAAAGCGTTATTTAGTGATTTTTATAAATTTGTTAACACTTTTGACGATAGGTGAAGATTGGGAACCCTTTGTGACTAATTTCGGGGTGCGAGAACTTCCATACTCAGAACATCTGCCGATAGTCGTTACCTTACGGATGACTTGTCATTTAACTGTAGTAAATAACATCGACCAATTACTTCCTAGACTCAACTGGAAACTCTCAAAAGCCTCATTATACAGGCAACGTTTGGACACGAATCTACACAACCGCCAAAATACGGACTTACGCTTGCAATATTGGACTCGCAGTTTACTGCACAAGAATTGGAGCAAGCGTTATGTACTCTGAAAGATGGGAAAGCAGCAGGCGCGAACGGTATCCCAGCTGAATTTTACAAATATGGCACTTCTGCACTTAATGATCGACTTCTTACGATGTTCAATAAAGTCATAGAGGGGAATTTGGTAGTGAATGAATTTCAAGAACCTGTTATATTCCCAATACATAAGAAAGGATCATACGCGGATGCTTCAAACTATCGGGGCATTCCCTTCTTGAATGCAACATATAAAATTCTTACAACGATGATGCAGAAAAGGCTCAACAAGTGGGTTAAGTCTTAGAACATACTGAAAGAGTTTCAAGCAGGTTTTAGAGCAGGCTACTCTACAATGGACAATATTTTTGTACTCCGAAGTCTTGCAGAAAGCTTTATCGCTCAAAAAAAGAAATTATATGTATTTTTCATCGACTTTCAAGCGGCATTCGATACAATAAATAGAGGTGCCTTATTCTACAAGCTATATAACGTGGGGTTATCGATGAAATTTGGACGTGCGCTAGAGAATCTCTATAGAGGAACGCGAGCGGCTGTATGGAATGGTGCAGAGTTGTCAGATTGGTTTGTGACCTCATCCGGAGTAAGGCAAGGCTGCACATTGAGCCCCACTTTGTTCTCACTTTTTATAAATGACCTGATTGATTATCTTCCTGGTGGCGTGGATTTCGCAGGAACACATATGAAGGCCTTATTATTTGCAGATGATATTGTCATGTTTGCGTATTCGCCGGAAGTGTTACAGCTCATGATAAACAGGTTATATAATTACTGTTGCTTATGGAACTTAATCGTTAATACGCAAAAGTCTAAAGTGATGATATTTAAAAACGGTGGTGGAAGAAATGCTTCTAACGAGAAATGGTCATTAAACGGAGAAGCCATAGAGTGTGTAACCGAATACAAATACCTAGGGGTAATTTTTACGAGAAGTTTGAGCATGCAGAAGCATTTAACTGTGAAGTTAGAAAAGGCGAAAACAGCCATTAACATATCATGGAAAAGATGCTTCATGAACAGAAACATTGCGCATAGCAGTAAGCACAAGGTATTTGAAGTTGTATCGGAGAGCATACTTTTATATGGCGCACAAGTTTGGGGATCTATGAGATTTCAAACGGTGGAAAAACTCTTGACACACTATATTAAAAGGATATTTAGCTTACCAGTCAACACACCAAATTACGTGGTAATGCTCGAAACAGGACTATCACCTTTACACATAAAGACCTTGAAGTTGCAAGCCGATTTTCTTCAGTACATATTCAATTTATCAGAATCCAGATTAGTCAAGAAGGTAGCTATCAGTGCCATACACGAACGAAACAGCTGGTATAGAGAGTGGTCAAAACTAGCTGAAGAATGCAATTTAAGCTTTGATTTAAACCTGGAAAACATTGGTAGTTGCAAGACTCTCTTCTACAATGTAATCTCGAAGGTGGATGAGAAATGTAGAGCTGAATATATAGCTGAAGCCTCCAGTTCTATCAACAGAACAGTTTACAGTAGATTAAATCACAATTTGGCAGAGAAAAACTATTTTCGTGACTCTAATAAGGTTAATGTTATCGCTACAATGGTCAGACTTCGCAGCGAGCTTATCAATCTGAACTTCATGTCCACAGACCTGATCTACCATTAGAATGCAGCATTTGCAACATGAGAGAAAGAGAAGACGTCATTCACTTTTTGGGAAGATGCCCAACTCTGAAAGAAACCAGAAGAAGCGTTCTTGGGAGCGATGTTTTATCTGAAGAGCAAGTCCTGGACGAATTGAATCATATGAATGTTAATAGACTTTATGAATATTGTGTAATTGCGCTCAGATATAGAGCAAGTCAATCTGGCTGACATCAAATGCCATGCCATAATGATTTTTGTAAATGTAAAAACGTATCTATTGTTAAATTCAAATGTTGATCCAATAAAATCCAAATTATCTATCTATCTATCTATCTATCTACAAGGATATTTGAAAATGTAACGATTCAATTAATTATACCTTTTTTGTTTGAAATTAGTTGTGGAAAAATAAAAATCCGATTTTTTGTTGTATTTTCATTTTTTTAAAAAGAGGTATGTAGTGAGTGCGTGAAGTTAGCCCCCCTTTTTTCGATTTTCCTGTTTTGGAAAGTTGTTCTGGTTTTTTTCCGCATTGTTCCAAAGTTTTTTTTTGAAAAACACCCAAAAATTGGGGTCTTAGACCCGAAAACTGTTTTTGACCTAGACCACCCACGCAACCAAGGGCTCTTGAGAGCCGTTTCTGCCTTATTATCTGTATAACAACATTTATTTGAAGTCGATATCTCTTCTGGTTCTTGAGCTATGGACGACGAAAAACGTCGCGAACGTACGGACGTACGGACGTACGAACGTAGGTACACACGCACGCACAGACATCTTTCTAAAAATCTTTTATTTCGACTCTATGGACCTTGAAACGTCGAGAAATGTCAAATTTTTTCAATTTGACAAATCGGGCTCATTACAATAACTTCCTATGAGAAGTTAATAAAAAACGAAAAAGCATTGTCCCTATCCATGTGACACGAAGTGTGAAGCAGAAATTATAGCTAAAGTTTATTTCATGTCGAAGTTTTAAGAATTGTATGAACTTATTTTGTGTATACTGAAATTTAAATTAATAACTCGTTTTCTTGTATTTGTATTAAACATCACTGATTTCTGATTCCATCCAAAGAATTGTTTCGTCCTATCCTCGCACTGAAATCGTTGTTACGGGCGATTTCAATGTACACAATTCTTCATGGCTTCAACATTCGGGCCAGTCAACACCAGAAGGAGTGTGTGCTGAGATCTTCGCTGAGTTAAACCACCTAACTCAGCTGGTCAACGAGCCCACTCGAATATCGGACGTGGTAGGTCGAGCAGAAAACACTCTTGACTTGTTTCTTACCTCTGACCCTGGTAAGTACACTATTAGTGTCCTATCTCCTCTAGGCACATCTGACCATTGTATCATATCAGCAAATTTCTCGTGTAAAAACTCTCCAGTTAAAGAAAGAGCTCCTAAGAGAACCGTTTGGCAATACGAGAAAGCCAACTGGGACGGTCTCAATAATTACTTCAGGATCTTTAACTGGTCACTATGCTTCCTCGATAGCGATGTTGACGCCAGCGCTGATATGATCACAAGTTTGATTCTCCTGGGAATGAGGGTTCGATGCGAGCTGTAAAGAGGTTATTAGGGTTAAGGAGGTAAGTTTCCGTTGTTTTAAAGCCAATCCAACTGAGGAAAACCGGAATAAGTTCAAGCAAGCCAGGAAGGCCTGCAACGCCCATATTCGACGGACCAAATTTTTACATGACCAAAAATTACGGCAAAAAATACTGCAATGTCCCAAAGGCAGTAAAAATTTTTGGTCATTTGTAAAAAATATGAGGAATTCTTCCTCTTTCTCGGTTCCTACGCTCGTTGTGAATGACACTCCATTTGTTAGCTCCTAAGAGAAAGCAAATCTCTTTGCTAGGCAGTTCGCTGCCAATACAACTCTGCCAGTGAGTGTTATGACTCCGCCTGTACTTGAGCGAGTTAATGATTCTATGGGGCAAATCTTTTTTCGCACTCGTACTGTAGAGAGTCTTAAAAGATCTTAACATACATAAATCTGCTGGTCCGGATGGTATCCCCGCTATGGTTCTGAAGAGGTGTTCTTCAACGCTGGTAAAACCACTGCGTAATCTTTTTTATCTGTCCCACTCCTCAGGTCTCGTTTCGAGTGGATGGAAGACCGCATTTGTACAGCCCATTTTCAAAAAATTCGAATCTTCCTCACCGTCTAATTACCGACTGATTGCACTTACGTCCTTTCTTTCCAAGGTCATGGAAACGCTGATTAATTATCAGCTCAAAAAAATATCTCGAAAATCGAAAGCTTCTTAAAAAACGACAATACGGCTTTCGTAGCAATAAATCCACTGGTGATCTCATGGCTCATCTCACCGAACAGTGGAACAAATCCCTACATCGTGTTGGAGAGAGTAAGTTTGTAGCACTTGATATTTCAAAAGCAATTGATAGGGTTTGGCAACAGGCTCTCTTATCGAAAATGAGTGCTTTCGGTTTGCATGAATCCCTCCTACATTTGATTAGTAATTACTAATTACCTTTCAAATCGTTCAATACAAGTGGTATTGGATGGATTCAAGTCTGAAAAATACAAAATAAATGCTGGTGTGTCCCAGGGCTCTGTTTTATCTCCAACACTCTTTCTCATTTTTATTAATGATCTCCTGTTTGCAACATCTAATCCAATACATTGTTTCGCTGACTATAGTACTCTTAGCTTTTCATATTCGTTTTCAGATTCACACCCCACTTCTTCGGATGTGGAACTGCAACGACAAAATATGATAAGCTCATTAAATTCCGACCTAAACAGCATTGTACAATGGGGAATAAGAAACCGCGTGGAATTTAATGCTTCGAAAACGCAATGCTGTCTTGTATCGTTAAAGCGAAATATACCCCCCTGCCATTATCCATAAATGGCACTTGCATCGAGGAAACTGAACATCTGGATATTCTTGGTATGTGTATCACCAACCACCTTTTGTGGAACGATCACATACGCGATGTCGCCAAAAATGCCGCAAGATGTTTGGGTTTTCTAAGGCGATGCAAGAAGTTTTTCTCCCCCTCTGATCTGGCTGTTATTTACAAGTCTTATATACGTCCAAAGCTTGAGTATAACTCCCATATCTGGGCTGGTGCTCCTGCAACTTACTTAAGCCTCTTGGATAGTATTGAACGTAGAGCATTTAGATTGATTGGTGATATTACCATCATAAGATCATTTACGTCACTTGAACATCGTCGAAATGTTTCTTGTCTCACCCTGTTTTACCGTTATTTTAATGGTTTATGCTCTAGAGAAATAGCCAGCTGCATTCCTCCCCTTAAACAGTTCAACCGTTATACTCGCGCTTCTAGGAATGCTCATCAATATACCCTCGAGCCCATCTTCATTCGTACTGTCAAGTATAGAGATTCGTTCTTTAGCCGTACTATGCGAATGTGGAATGCCTTGCCACACTCTGTCTTTCCCAGCTATTGCAATATTCAGGAATTCAAAACCAATGTGCACCGACATCTCCTTTCAACCCCTCTCTACCTTTCCTAGTGCTCACACTGTGTCTATATAATAAGGGTAATATATCCCCTTGAGTGTGCGCTTATTATAAAAAAAAAAACTCAAAAGAAATCAATTTAACATCCACTTCTGTTTTGTTCTTTTTATTATTTTGTGCTTATTATTTCGTCCAGCTTTTTCAATCAGTATTAAGGACAAATATTTAAAAAGGTATCAAAAGGTTGCTATCCATAACAAGTATCCCCACAATTATTTGACTTTTGCCTGTTCTCATAATTGTTTACACATAATCCCATACAACACTCACCTTTGAAATCCACATGAACATGTTTCCTTTTTGCAAAAACGACCCTATTAATTTTTTACAAATTGGTCTTTAGTAAATATTATTTTTTTATTTAATTCCTCGTCCACAGAATTAACCAGAATTTAATTGAAAAAAAATCTACTTACAAAATTAATACCTCTTCTTTTTTTTGAAAATAACCATCAGGGACAATTTGATCATAAGTAATGTTTTATCTTTTGATGAAAATTACTATCATAGCTAAACAACGAAGCACCCACTCGGAAAATATTACATCAATAAGCTTCAATTTTAATTTGTATCTACTTACTTTGTGCGAAAAGAAGCTAAGATGGGTGGCTGTGTGTTTTAACAAAACACACTTAGATACAAAAAAAAAGATGGAAAATTAATTGAAAACAAGATTCTTTGAAAGGAACAAAAAAAAAACAAGCCTTGTGATTAAGGATGTGAAATTATTTATTTAAAAGCGGAATTGCCGGAAGTTTCATAAGAGGACATTTTTTCATTATGTATTAGAAAAAAAATCGACTCCCTCCTCAGCCATTGATGCTGCTTCGACAAAATAATAAGAGAAAAGTCATAAAATTCCTTTTAAAAGCTAAATAAAAAGAAAAATAAGACATTTTGAAAATTATCCCCCTATAACAAAAAAGTTTGCGTTAAGTCCTTGTAATGATGTGTCGATAATGATGCGTTATTTTTTTATTATGTGCCTTAATTTACTTTCAAGGGTTTCTAAACGTATGCCGGAACTCAGAACCTGGAGTAGGTATATACCGGGTGGTGTAAAAACTTGGATAACTTTGCAAATACGTGATAATTTCTCAATGAGCCATGGAGCTAGATTGAAGCGATAATACTCAAAACGAAAATGTGAAATAAAATGGGCTAAAACTTACTGATGGAGTTCCAGGCTGGATTTAGACCAGGATATTCAGCAATAGATGACATTTTTTACAATCAGGAGCTTGGCAGAGAATTTCTTGAAACAAAGGAAAAAGCTGTTTGTATTTTGTATCGTATTCTATATGCCTTATAGTCTTGGGATATAATTGAAGTTGGGTCGCGTTCTTGAGCACCTATCTAGAGGAACAAGTTCGGCTGTATAGGGAAGTAGGAGAGGAGATTTAAAAGTCGGACACAGTTCTAATTCAAGAACCCTACGACATAGATATTGCGTCAGAAAAACTCAGAGTTCTTCTCAATCACGCTTTAGAAAATAGTTGTCCCATCAATCATATGGGAAAAGGTAGGCAAAAACCACCCTAGTGGACCAATGAAATAGGCAACTTAAGAAAAGAAAGAAGAAGACTTTTCAACCTCGCCAAAAGAACTAGGAAAGAAGCTGATTGGGAACATTACAAGGCTAGTCAACGTATTTTTAAGGTCGAAACAAAACGAGAAAATGTAGCTCATGGATGGCCTTTCGCGACGAAATAGAAAATACAAATGTATCAGCAAGGCTCAGGAAAATTCTGACCAAGGATTCAGTCAATCTAGGATCTCTCAAAAAACCTACAGGCAGCTGGACTGAATCCGGTGGCAAAACGCTTGAGCTCTTTGTGATTACTCTTTTTCCTGGCTGCGTAGCTGATATCCGCAGTCCAGAAACAGATTCTCATACAGAAATACTAGTACCATCGGATATTATAACGGAAGGAAGTATAAAATGGGCCATTCACTACTTTTCCATGTACAAATCCCCTGGTCTAGACGGAATCTTTCCTATGATGCTCCAGAAGAGCATAAACCTTATCATCCCACACCTAGCTAGCATTTTCAATAATAGCCTTAAATGGGGGTATGTTCTCTTATCGTGGCGTGAGGTAAAGGTTGTTTCCATCCCTAAGACTGGTAAACGTAGCCATACGGAGGCCATAGACTATAGACCCATTAGTCTAACATCGTTTATAAAAAAACTTTTGAAAGACTAATTTAATACACATCCGAAGCACGCTGAAACCGGCCTGTACATCGGAATTTCAACATGCCAACATACATTAAAGGAAAAAGAGTTGAAACAGCATTGCACAGTGTTGTCAGCATCATAGAAAAATCACTGAATGACAAGGAATATACCCTTGAAACGTTCTTGAATATTGAGGAAGACCACAATGTCGAAAAGCCAATAACACATTGGATAACATGTATGCTCAGAAAGAGACAAATTAACACTGAGCTAGCGAAGAAAGGGTGAGAGTAACCACATCCAGGGGCACTCTTCAGGGTGGAGTTCTCTCACCGCTACTTTGGGTTCTTGTCATGAACTTACGTGCAATGCCATTACGGGAGTAATGAAGTCCACTCCAACTGCGGGACTGGAAGTTATGCTCAATCTAATTTCCCTAGACCTCCTTGTTCAAGAATCTGCGGCCAAAAGTGCCCTGAGACTTAGTCAATAATAGATAGATAATATACCATACTCCAGTGAGTCTTCAATAGCTATCTATACCAATGGCTCTAAAATGGACACTGGTGTAGGGGCAGACTTCTATTCTCAAGTAGTAGCATCTTATAAGCATAGGTCCTGGCAGTGGCAACAGTTGCTAAAAAGGTATCAATGATGGCGATAGCACAAGCTGATATCACCTTTTACATTGATAGCCAAGCGGCAACAAAAGCGATTACTGCAACCGAGGTAAAATCAAAGCTTGTTTCATGCTGCCGCGAAGAACTTAAGGTTCATGGCGCACAGCACAACATTAGACTCTGCTGGGTCACAGGCCACAGTGATATACTAGGCAACGAGAAAGCTGTTGAATTAGCAAGATTAGGGTCAATCCTTGATGTAAGCCAAGCTCAGCTAGTAAGCACCCCTACCTGTTATTTAAAACAGGAAATCTCAAAAAGAATAACTATCAAGGCCGATGAAAGGTGGAACCTTCTTGACACCTGCGACACTACAAGAAAGATCTGGCATTGTTTTAACAAACAAAGAACGGAAAGAATTATGCAGCTGCACAAGAATAATCACCGGACATAATCTGTTACGTTACCATATGAAAAAGATGAGAATAAGTTCAAATGATCTATGCAGAGGATGCAGTGACGAGGAGGTGCATGAAGACACTCCGCACTTTCTGTGCCACTGTTCCGCATTCTCCCATCAAAGGAAGAAACTGCTTGTGCAACTATTTCTTCGGGGATTTAGCAGAACTCTCTAGTACGCCAGGTACGAACATTCTGAACTTCGTCAAAGCCTCTAAATGGCTTGACTAACAGACCACAAAGGTTTTTCTTATTAGCTTGAGTAGCAATACTCACTGGTATCACAATGGATCTGTATTGATTTAAGCGTGACTGTAAAGACATCAACTGTCAGCTCCTCAACCTTACCTAACCTATGGACAGGTAAAGAACTCTCAAACTGGTTTGAAACCTCATCGGGAGTGAGACAAGGTTGTACATTAAGCCTTACCTTGTTTGCACTAATCGTAGATGACCTTTCAGACTACCTGCCGGGTGAAGTGGATTTCGCAGGGATGCGGATTAAGGCGCTTCTGTTCACAGATGATAAAGTCATGTTTGCGCATCCACCGTAAACTCTGCAGCTTCCAGATTTCTATAACTTCCAGATCTTTCTTTGAGATTAAGGCATTCCTGGAAGACGAGTCAATCCACTTTTACACAGATGACCCAAAACCCAAATAAAGAGAGTTGGTGGAGGTGTGTACTCTGAAAGGCTGAAATAAAGTCTTTCATTCCACCTTTCCATACATTGTTGCGTGTTCCTGGCGGAAACTGGCTATAGTAGAAGTGTTGTCCTGACTTAAAGAAAACGTGATATCAACATCGGATATGCATATTTTCTCAGATAGTTAGGCCACAATCAAATCTCTAGACTACGTCTGCAAAACTCTGTAACAGTCCATAACTGTCGATCATCGGTAATTGAGATTGCACAACTGTTAAACATTGACCTTGCTGGGTGCGGGTCCAAAGAGACTATCCAGGAAATTGCAAAGCAGATGAACTTGCTAGAAATGGTACAATACAACCCATTCTACTACGTTTGGCAAATACTGGCATACTGAACACTAAATGTAAACTATTGCTAATACAAGACGCTATGAAGAAAGCAAACTTACTTATTTACTTAAGTTGGTGCTACAGTCCTGTGTGAACTAGGGCCTAACCCAACAAACTTCTCCATCTAGCTCAGTTCCTAGCTAGATGTCTCCAGTTTCTCGCTCCAAGTTGGGTGAGGTCACTTTCCACTTGTACGCACCACCTAATCTGCGGTGTTCCTCTACTGCGCTGTCCTGTATGTGTGGATTCGAAGACTTTCCGGACCGGAGCATTGGTTTCCATGCACTCTACGTGACCCAGCTATCTTAGTCGTTGGACTTTTACCCTTCTGGCTAAGTCTATGTCGCTGCACATCCCGTACAGCTTGTCGTTCCACCTTCTCCACTCCCCTTCGATGCATACGGGACCGTAGATCACACGGAGAACTTTTCTCTCGAAACGACCCAAGGTGCTTTCATCCGGTGCTTCTGCACCGTGTAGCAGGACGGGGATGATAAAGGTCTTATATAGCAACACTTTGGTCCCTCGGGAGAGGACTTTACCACTCAATTGCATTCTTAGTCCAAAGAAACAGCGGTTAGCAAGGTTTATTCTGCGTTTGATCTCAGGGATGCCAAAACTAGACATGGCTCTTGTAGATACTGTCACATGCGGCCTTGAAATCGATGAAAAGATAATGGGTGTCAATTAATTGTTCTTTGGTTTTTTTCCAGGATCTGCCCTAATGTGAATATTTGATCGACTGTGGACTTTCCTGGTCAAAATCAGTAACGTATTTGACTACTGTATATAACAGCAAAAACTCTGTCGTGTCTCCACATTTAAAGATTTAGGTGTACATTGCTGTTCCAACTTAGAGTTTACACATCACATTAATTTTATTGTTAATAAGGCAAGTTATATGCTTGGTTTTATGAAACGCTGGGCAAAGGAGTTCAATGATCCATATGTTACCCTTTTTTTGTATAATTACCATGTTCGTCCTCATCTTGAATATGCTTCGCAGGTATGGACTCCCTATTACGAAATTCATAGAAAACGTATTAAATCAATTACACATAATTTCATTCGCTTTGCTCTAAAAGGTCTTCCTTGGGAAGATCCCTATGATCTGCCTCATTATGAACATCGTATTCTACTTCTTCAAATGCAATCTCTCCATCAAAGGCGTGTTAATAATGACTTAGTATTTTTTCATCAACTCATTAATGGTGAAATTGATGCACCTTATTTGCTATCTTGTGTACATTTGAATTACCGGGGCGGAACTCATCACCTGCGCACGTTTGATTTTATACATATTGACTTCCATAGAACTAACTATGGCAAGAATGAAGCTTTAAGTCGAATGAGCATTTTATATAACTTAAACTGTTCATCGATAGATTTAAATTTAAATAAGGTGGGATTAAAATCATTGTTTAGAACCAGTGCTCCACTATCGTAAATTTTTGTTCTGTAATAGTTAAATGCTAATTTTGTTTTGTATTTTGTGCGTGTGTTAGGCTATATTTGTATTATTTTTTACTAACAACTAACACATGCACTTATGATGAGCCTCTGATCGTAGTTTGACGCTTGCTATAAGCTTACTACTTTCTGAAATTCTGAAGTGTAAAAACTACACTGATAAAGACCTATCAGACCTAAACTAAACTAAGAAAGCTTAGAGGGTCTCCTTCGGGCAAACAATAATCAGGTTCCATTCATCGGGCATGTTTTCTTCCGACCATTTGGCAATCTCTGGCGATTGTAGCCGTTCGACGTTGTACCTGGGAGGGAGTGGTCCGAGTTGATGTTAGCTCCTCAGAAAGTTCGTACATCCATGATGCTGGAAGCGTGTCTGGTGGCGATCGCAATATGGTCAATCTGGTTGACGGTAGATTGATCTGGAGAAGTCCAAGTACCTTTTTGGATGTTGAGGAGTGGAAAACGCGTACAACGACGGCTATCATGATCTTTTGCCCCGCAGCAAAATCTATGAGCCTGAATCCGTTGTCGAAAGTGTTGTCGTGCAGGCTGTTCTTCCTGATTATTCCACCAAAGATGTCTTCCCTTCCTAGCTTCGCATTAAAATGGCCTAGTCAATTTTAATATCGTAGCTAGGACACTGCTCATATGTTTTGTCTATGAACATAAAATCTTTGGTGCTGTCATCCTTCTTTTCTGTGGGGCGTGCACGCATATCAGGCTAATGTTGCTGAATTTAGACTTAATGCGGATGGTCATGCGGCGCTCTTTGATGCACCTATAACTCAAGTCTGGCTGCAATCACAAAGCCGCATCCAAGCAAGCGCTGTTGGTTTTCTCGGTAGCAGTCACCATAATAAATATCGCAATTTTTCATCCTCTTTTTGCCAGGCCCATCCCATCGTATTTTCTGGATGGTGGTAATGTCTCCCTAATAGCAGTCTAGAGCCTCCACTAATTCTTCGGCTGCACATGGTCTGTTAAGGGACCTAACATTCCACGTGCATATCCGAAGTTCGTTTTCCTTAATTCGTTTGTCAAGTAAGCTAAAGGTGACAAATGAAACGAAAGAAGTCGCAAATTTGAAGCTCAATTTCTGAATTCAGTTACCAAACGTTTGGCTTAAACAAGAGATAAATTTAAGGCTCAGAATGATTTCCAGTTAATGTTAACAACGATTTTTATTTGACAGACAAATGGGTCAATGATGATTAAACTCCTTCGCCCAGCGTTTTATGTGGAGACGCGACAGAGTTTTAGTTGTGATATAGGTACAATAATCAAATACACTAACGATTCGTTTTTTAATAAAAGTAATCGTCTGGCATTTTAAAGGGTTGAGGGCAAGGCTATTTTTTCCACACTAAAATGTGAAATATCAATGTCGACTTGTAAAAGGATACTATCATGATTCATTGGTGGACTTTATAATCTTAAAAGTGTTCATGTCATCAGCAAAAATGAGAACTTCACTTAAGCGTAGACATGACGATACATCGTTAACAGACAGGATGAACAGAAAAGGGCCAAGATGGCTTCCCTGTGGAACAATTTCTTAACTTTACCTCATAGGATCTGTTTTCGAGGTATGATTAAATCCAATTTGAAAAAAATGATGGAAAACCAAGAGCCTTAAGTTAAATAAAATAATTCCGTGGCTAAGTAGGTCAAAAGCCTTAGAAAAGTCAGTGTATACACAGTCAACTTCATAACCTTGTTCTAAAGCGTTTGAAACATCGGTTTGAGAATGTGAGGAGATTTGTAACGGTTGTTCTTTTTTTCACAAAACCATGTTGCTGTTCGCAAATAAGATTTTTACTAAAAAAATGTGACAAGAAAGCTTTGCAATGGACCTGTAGTTGCTTAAAATCCACCTTGTTACCTTTCTTGAAAATTGGTGTTAGAAATGACTTTTTCCATATACTTGGAAATTCGTCTATTTTTAGAGAAAATTTAAATAAGAACGTAAGGGGATTAAAGCATATCGGGGGGAATACCATCGGGACCGGCTGAGCAGTCATCATTCAACATGGATAAAAGATTAAGCACCGTACTCTGGAGCACAGGGATGTAACTACAGCAGAGCTGTAAAAGAATGCAATCATTTGGTATTTCATCGCGAAAAGTCCCATTCATTTAACTGTATTTTGGGAATGCATTAACATTGCCTTAATGCAATACTTTAACTTCGAAAACAAATTCCCAGTTAATTTTGAAGTCTTTTTGTAAAAAAATCATTTAGAGCAGTTAAAAGACTTAAAATCAAAAGAATGCATTACTTTTTTACTGCTTGCATTCTTGTAAGTCTTTTAAAAGTCTTTTACATTCTTTGCTTTATTAAGTCTTTTGATTGCATTCATTGTAATGCAGTCATTTGAATGCTTTAAAGTCTTTTTAACTGCTTGAAGTCTTTCTACTGCTTGAAGTCTTTCTACTGCTTGAAGTCTAAAGACTACTTTTTATGAATGTATTGTGCAGAAGGTGTGATCATAGGCTAAAACATATAAGGTGGCTTCTAAAAAAAGACGTTTGTGTAGGTGTTCTTAGTTCGGACAGGAGAAACACTTTTTCAAAAAAAAACTAACTCAAATATAAACTAAATTATTATTATAAACAGCGTGCAACATTAGCATTTACTTTGTTGTATATTTTTTTTAAATTTCTGAATTTTATGCTTTCACTTTTTTTTAAATTAAGTTGATTGAATGAAACATCTTATTTTTTCTTATGGTATAGAAAAATGCGGAAATGTGGTTTATAAAAACGTTTTTATTCAAATAATGAGAAGTACATGTTTGTGTTAATTGAATTGAAATGGCTGAGTTCGTTCAAACTTAATTTGATAGGTTTTTATTTAAATTTTGATAGACTTTGTATTTGTAAGGCTAACTACGAGTACAATATGAATTTAATAAGCAAAAGAGCAAAGTAAATGCTAGTCGTAAGGAACCTGATGATAAACTATATAGATAGACCTAAAGCACTCAAAAGACTTCAAGCAATAAAAAGATTTCAAGCAGTAAAAAGACATCAAAGCATTCAAATGACTGCATTACATTGAATGCAATCAAAAGACTTAATGAATGCAAAGAATGTAAAAGACTTTTAAAAGACTTACAAGAATGCGAGCAGTAAAAAGTAATGCATTCTTTTGACTTTAAGTCTTTTAACTGCTCTAAATGATTTTTTTACAAAAGACTTCAAAATTAACTGTGATTTTTTTTTCGAAGTTAAGTACTGACATGAATCAAATTATTCAAAATGTAAGTCTTTTCAATCATTTAACTGCAATACAAAAATGATTGCATTTTTTACAGCTCTGAACTACAGCAAGTTTGCGAAAAGGAGTGCAGATTATGAAAATATATATCATCAAATTTTTCAGGGCTATCAACAAATGATTCACGGAAATTTGTTGCGAAAGCGTTAGTGAAGTTAACTGGAAAGCCATCTGATTTTTTCTTTGTTTACAAGTTTCCAAAATTTTGTATTAATCTTGTTGCGATTTATATTAGAGTTGGTTTGCCGTGTAAAGTAATTTGCTCCTGCCCGCCAGGTTCCACGTACGAATATTTATTCTTGGATGTTGTAGGTAGCGAAAATAACCTGGGAGTTATCTATCGGTCAAATAGATATGTTGAAACAGAACCATTTTACAATCTAATACAGTATATTACGGTAAGATCTTCTAATGTAATTATATGCGGTGACCTTAATAATAATATTTTAGTTGATAAAAGTCTGTGTGAAGAAACGAGTTCTAATGATCTATATTCCGTTAACACTTCATTTCCCACTCACTTTACTAGAACATCAAGCACTTTACTGGATATTTTCTTTGTTAATAATATTGACAAAGTGTTATGCTACGACCAACTTTCTGCTCCTTTATTTTCATGCCACGATCTTATTTTTCTGACTTTTGATTTTAGTACTGAAAATAGCACGCATACGTCTTATCAAGTTCGGGACTTTAAAAACATTGATTTATCTTTACTTGAACATAATACTCGCTGTATTCCTTGGAAAAAGCTTATAAAATTCTACGTAACAAAGTTGTTTTAGAAATTGGAATGGCAAAAAATCAATTTTATTCCACCCGACTTAACACAAGTTCTGTCGGCCGAAAGCTCTGGAAAAACATACGTGAATTTAGAATTGGAAAACAACGTCAAGTGATCCAAAACAGCGTTGACCGCAATGAACTAAATCGCAAGTTTTTAACTCCTTTAAACCAAGATCAATCAGGAGACATAAATACAGATGACGTACGAGTAGAACACATGTTCTCCTTTTCCCTTATCTCTTTTTCAGGAGTAACAAATGAAGTTGTTGTTGAAAATTTCCTTGCAGTTAAATCTAATGCAATGGGGGTGGACGGAATTAACCCTATTTTCCTCAAAGTCATTTTGCCTTTGTTACTGCCCTTTTTAACACATATTTTCAACACCGTTCTTACTACTGGAATTTATCCCTGGAATTCCTTATGTGATGAATTCAGACCGATCTCCATTCTTCCATTCTTACCAAAAGTCTGCTGTTATGTACGGAGTAATAGCCTCTTAGGGAATATTCAATCAGGTTTTCGACCAAAACACAGTTGTACAACAGCGCTGATGAAAGTCATTGAAGATCCGAACTTGATAAGGATTCTGTCAGTGTGTTGGTTCTTCTCGATTTCTCGAAGGCCTTTGATATGGTTAACCATTCCGTTCTCCTAAATAAACTGCGTCAAAAATTCAACTTTTCTCCAGAAGCGATCAAACTGTTGTCCTGTTACTTAACCAATAGGAAGCAAGCCGTTTGTCTCTATAATCAGCTTTCCGATTTCCTTCCCATAGTACGAGGTGTTCCGCATTTATCGATACTGGCTCCACTCCTTTTTTCCTTATACCTAGTCCAGCCATAAGTTCTGTTACATTTTAAGAGCGCAATAAAAACAAATCTAGTACATTTTATATCATTAAATTTATTTTTTTGATTAGTTCTCAATATTAGTTTTAAGAAAAAAAAGTTTTACTCAAAATGGCCGCCTTTAGCCTTAATGCAGGCTTTCAAACGTTGTGGCCATTGGTCTTTAGCGGCACGCACTGTGTCGATGGGTATCGATGACGCTGCTGTTAACAAAGCAGCTTTTAGGCTATCCAAAATTTCGATGGGTAGTCTTACAGGCCATGTTTTCCAGTTCGGACCACAAACTGTAATCCAACGGATTCAAATCTGGACTCCCCGACGGCCAATCTGCAGCTGCAATAAAATCCGGGATATTTGTTCTAAGCCACTCTTGTGTCGTTTTTGCCTTGTGTGCTGGAGCAGAGTCTTGTTGGAAGACCCATCTTTCCCCGTTGAAGAGAGTATTTGTTAATCTCTTAACAACACCCTCGAGAACACTCTCCTGATACACTTTTGCACCGGTTTTCACGCCTTTTTCACAAAAGTGCAGTGATGTGACACCTTTATGGGAAACCCCCCACCAAACCATTACTGAAGCGGGGTGGTGTCCACGCTGAACCCTTGGAACAACTTTTTTGGCTTCTTTGGATGACGTCGCATAAATTTTATCATTTTGTTTATTGTAAACTTCTTCTATTGTGAAGATTTTTTCATCCGTAAACAAGATATTTGTATGGCCATTCACCGCGTGCCACTGCAAAAGCTTTTTGCTCCTTTCAAGTCTAATTTTTTTAAGACTTAGAGTTAATAGATGTCCTGTTGCTCGACGATAGGCTTTCATGTGAAGATCATCTCGGATCAGCCTTGACATGGATCTGGCGGATATATCCAATTCTCTGGACATGATCTTCTGCTTCCGGAGAGGATTCCTACGAATTCGTTCACGCACACAGCTTTTACTTTTGCGCTCGTTCGAGCGACGTGGACGACCACTTCTTGGTCTGTCCTCTACTCTTGACAGTTCATCAAACCGTTTTATAGTGCGATACACAAACATTCGCGATAAACCAAGTGGTTTTAAAAGTTCGAAAATTTGATTTGAATTTTTTCCACATTTATGTAATGCGATTATCGCGACTCATGCCCCACTCCATGACTTCCGATCAAAAGCTGAAACCAAACAAGCTTCCATTCTTTACTTATAAGATCACGTGTTTGGAAAAAATAGTTAACGGTATTATTCCTATTGAAAGTTATAAGCAATGCGCTCTTAAAATCGTGTAACAGAACTTATGGCTAGACTAGGTATATTAACGAAATAGCGTCAATAATTATGCACTCTTCAAAACATTTTTACGCAGATGATATTCAAATATATCAAAGCTGTCAGAAAGAAATGGTTTAATCTTAACCCAAGCAAATGTAAATGTCTTGTCATCTCTAAAAAAAGTGTTAGATATACCTTATTTTCCATCGGTCATGCTCAACAGCATTTGTTTACAATTTGTAAACTCATCAAAAAATTTAGGAATGGTTTTCAACAGAACATTGACGTGGAATGACCATATTAATTTAATAGTAGGAAGAACATACGGAATTCTCCTGAATTTGTGGACTTTTTAAAAGTTTACACCATTAAACACAAGAATGATTCTCGCAAAAACACTAGTTATCCCAGTTCTAACTTTTGGTTGTGAAATATATTTTAACTGTGATTCTGCCAGCAAAACTAAATTAAAGGTAGCATTTAATAGTACTATTCGTTACATATACAGACTTAGAAAATACGATCATGTGTCTCATCTGAGCCTAAAACTCGTTAATATGTCATTTCAAAGCTTTGTTAAATTTCGAACCTTGAAAATATTGTTTTCTGTCTTACGAACCGGTCAACCAACATATCTTTATAATTTTCTTGGTTTTTCGGTATCAAACAGATCAAATTTTTTAATACTTCCCCCGTTTCCAATGTCTTACATCTGAAAGACAATTTTTTATAGCTGCAATCCGCCTTTGGAATTTACTCCCACCTCATCTGCGAGAAATAAACAACGTGCGTCGATTTCAAAATAGTTTAAAAGATTTCTTTATTATTCAAAGCAACTAACTTCTAATTTTTCTCCTCTTTTCTCCTCTATCTTTTCATAATAAATATAAACTATCACGAATTTATAAGATTAATCTTACCGTGTTAGCATATACGAGTACATCATGAAATAAATAAAAAAAAAATCTCTTTTAAAAAAGTGCCCATCTCAGTAACATAAATAGCATATACAAAATTAGAAAGAGACTTATTGGTTAATTGGTTAAGATTTCAACATACAAACAGAAGTTGATTGGAGACAGAGTTTTGAGATACGTTTTCCATGCCTTATTTCTTTTGTTACGCATTAAACGCAATTCTTTCGTCTACCAAGGCTGACTAAAGCTTGTATTTCTCGATTTTTTACGCTTAAAGGTAGATTTTTTGGTAAACAATTATTAAAGATGTTATAAAAGTTTGAAACTGATTCGTCAATATTAGAAAATGCTAATGTATTGAACAGTTAACTGAAAAGTTCGGTGTCGGAAAAGCTTGAATCAAGCCAAGATTCAGTCAAAACGACAAATGTCAGCAGTATTACTACGAAGTCTCTTTACGTTTTGATAGAAGAGGGCAAGCCTTTTAAGTTTTTTGACTTGATTTTCACATAAACAATTCGTTTTTGACTGTCTGTAAATTCTTTGACTAAAGTCTAAGTCATATATTTGTATTGCAATTTTTAGGGAGATGTCTCTGTGCGAGTGTATGTACGTACGTCCGTACTTCCGTTCATTTGGAAATCTTTTTCGGTCGTCCATATTGCAAGAACCAGTAGAGATATCGACTGCAAATAAATGTTCTTATACAGACAATAACCCAGAAAGGACTCTCAAATGAAAGTGAGTGTGTGGTTTTTCTACCACAATTTAAAAAGAAGTGAATATTTTGGCTATCCCAAAAATGTTCCATCCAAAATAATTGTATGCAACAAAGAATAACGTTTTGAAAACATTTTCAGAAAAATCGAATTGACAGTTTTTAATTAAAAATAAAGACCCAAAAAACCCAAATATCTTTAAAAAAAAAGACATTGATATTAAACTAATTTCATCTTATAAGAATATTGGTTTTAACGTACTATTAAATTTTGAGAAATCAAGTTTTTCAAGAAGATTTCTAAAAATTGATTTTCGACAAAAAATTTCGTTAACAAAAATAGATTTTGAATTAAACTATTTCATCATATTTAAAATGTTTGTGGTAAATTTCAACTGATAACTTTCAAAACACTACAACCTTCAAAAACAACAAAAACCTGATGAGAAATGGTTTGCAACTCAAGCATTGGGAGAACAAAAAACGACATTAACATTTAATTATTTACTTCACACGAAATATTGTTACGTGATTTGTATTAAAGTTTGAAGCAAGACGAATAGACAGACCAGATGGAAAGTTATTAGTTAGGGTGGAAGCCCAGCTATCTTTTATTTCGATTATATGGACTATGAAACTAGTTTTTAATTCGACAAATTGGACCGTTTACAAGAACTTTCCATGGGAAGTTAATAAAATGATAAAAATGCCCGTAAGAAAGTTTTCATCCTCTTAAAACCAACATGTTTCCAATTTAAAAAAAGAGGCTGGGATGCGACCCACACTGATAACTTCCCATCCCGTCTGTCGATTTGTCTTGCTTAAAAGTTTGTCTGATACTAGTAGTACATAACTAGTATCAATTTTACCAAATTTGCGTACTATTTTTTGTAGATTTTATTTTTTATGAAAAAACGGACTGTTGGATTTTCATATAAAAATCATTGAATATTGAAAACAATATTTTCTGTAAAATAAATAAGTTTGAAGCCAATATCTAAACTTTTTGAAAAGATATTTGAGTCGAAAATCAATTTTTACCAACTTTTATACATTTTTTTAGGTTTTTATTTTTTGTAAAAAAAACTGTCAATTCGATTTTTCTCAAAATTTTACCGAATGTTAAAAACAATATTTCTTATAAGATAAATTAGTTTGAAGCCAATATTTCAAAGTTTTGAAAAGATATTTTGAGTCGAAAATCAATTTTTACCAACTTTTATACATTTTTTTAGGATTTTATTTTTTGTAAAAAAACTGTCACTTCGATTTTTCTCAAAATTTTACCGAAAGTTAAAAACAATATTTCTTATAAGATAAATTAGTTTGAAGCCAATATTTCAAAGTTTTGAAAAGATATTTGAGTCGAAAATGAATTTTTACCAACTTTTATTATTTTTTTTAGGTTTTTATTTTTTGTAAAAAAAACTGTCAAATCGATTTTTTTCAAAATTTTATCGAATGTTGAAAACAATATTTGTTATAAGATAAAATAAGTTTTAAGCCTAAATTTCAAGTTTTTGAAAAGATATTTGAATCGATATTCAATTTTTACCAACTTTGAGTAATGTTTTTTTAGAGTTTTATTTTTTATAAAAAAACTGTCAATTCTATTTTTCTCAAAATTTTATCAGATTTCAAAAACATTGTTCTCCGTTGCTCAAGATTGTTTTGGAGATGAAATTATATTTAAGTCGTTAAATTTTGGAGGTGACAAATTTTTTTTCAGTTTTTTGGATTTATAAAAAAAACCGTTAGATAGATTTTTTTCAAAAAATATACTTCTTTGAGATCACGTTACAGTTTATTATATAAAATTTAATTCAAGTCTCTAACGTTTTTGGTTCGTAAGATATTTAGGGTTAACCAAAATTTTCACCTTTTTTTTAAACTGCTATGGTAAAAAAACGACCCATGCAATTTTCTTGAGAGCCCTTTTTGCATCTTTCTGCCTTATTATCTATATAACAAAATTTATTTGGAGTCGATATCTCTTCTGGTTATTGAGCTATGGACAACGAAAAAAACGTCGCGAACGTACGGACGTACGGACGTACGAACGTACATACACACGCATGCACAGACATCTTTCTAAAAATCTTTTATTTCGACTCTATTGACCTTGAAACGTCGAGAATTGTCAAAATTTTCAATTTGACAAATCGGACCCATTACAATAACTTCCTATGGGAAGTTAAAAACACTACAGCTTTCAAAGAAACAAAAAAACATTCAATAATCATGGAAAGATATTTCTGGTACCTATAATTTTTCCATACAGCTCAATAAACATCCTTATATTAAATATTTGTTGATTCTTTAAAAATGTTCAGTCTTATTTAAAAACGCTGTATAGAGCCTACATAAAGTTATGTTATCTCTATAATGCCTCTAAACGCAAAAATGCTATTTATAAAACTTATACAAGGTTGCATAGTCCCATAATAAGCTAAACGCGTTTTGAGGTTGAATAGAGCCTACATAAGGAAATTATTGTTATTATTATTTCGTAAATGTCATTTTGATTTCTCTCCTCTCTTTTTGAAATTAAAATAAAAACAATAATGCCTCTCGAGTTTAGCTCGTGAGCCGAAGAAACGAAGAATCTAAAAAAAATATAGATTTTCGAAAGAGAATATCATACAAATAATTGGAATTATTTTGTTATATTTTAGTTGCTATGACAACTAGCAGATTTTATAGTACTTTTGGCACTTTTTTTGATATAAGCATTGTATAACTAAAATTTATAGCAGATTTTTTTATAAATAGGAATTTTTGCAACGTTACATAGAGCCTACATAAATCCTTATTCACTGTATAACTATTCATCTGTTTAGCGAATTCTATTAAATAAGACTGGTTAACTATAAAAATAATTCGAAAACGCTTAAACTTTTCGAATATCTCAACAGAAAGCAGCTTAAACTTGAAATGTTTCAATAGCTGTTAGATGCAATTTGTCGAAAAAATTATTTTCAAAAATTTAAAGTAAAATAAAGTGACTCACCCATACCAATTTATAATTTTAAAATTCACTCAAGTGACTTCAAAAATGCACATATTTCTAAAAACACTACCAATTACGACCGCGTGAGACGCGAAGAATACAAAATAACACAAAAACTCGTGACATAATTTTTCTAAAAATTTAACTTAAGATAAACTTTATTAATTTCATTTACTTTTTTAACGCACAATAAAAATATACGAATATAAAACAAATCATCTTTTTTGTAAAGTGACCAAATTCAAATTCAAATATTCAAATTAGACCGCCAAACATAATTACCAACGAACATTGCCAAACCAACACGACGACGGACCAATCAAAAGTCGAGCTACGTATTAAATGAAATAAAACAACAAAAAGAAGGCATTGAATGGCAATTCAATTTTATAAAAAGAAGACTAATTAACTCCGGAATTAATTGTTAAACATATTTTTAAACAAACTAAGAATTTAACACTTACTTAATGTTTTCTTTCAATTTATTCGCCCGCACATTCAAAATATATATTTTAATTCATTATTTGTTGCTTTGTAATTCGAGAACGAAGCGATCGAGAGCACAAAATATTCACAAACTGAAACTGATACTGTGTCTGCACTGCGGCTGCCAATTGCCAAAGGACAAAGATAAAGACGGTGAACTTGCTGATTGTGTCATGGCGATGGCGTTTAACTGCTTACTTATATTTTGGGTTACAATGCAAGCTCTGCGCTTACAAGAAAGAGAGGATTGGGAAATCGAGTCGAAATTGAATTTAGATAAACAAAAGATTGATTGGAATTGGAAAACAGAATTGTAATTGACAAAATATTTTATAATTCCAAAAAAGAGTTAGAAAGTTTTAATAAAAGAAAACCAAAAACATGCAACTGATGTTAATTAAGTAAAATCAAAACTTAAATATAAATAAATAACAATATAAAATAAATTCGGGTGTGCGAGTCAAGTCAGGGATGGAAGGGACTTGCAGTTTTATATCGAATCCGAACGGCTTATTTGAGAAAACACTTTGAGAAACACGTTAACAACAAAATTTATCACAAAATTAAATCATTTTGAAGTCAACACATTCATTTATTTACGAGATATCGAGAATCGAATATTAATTTTTAAAAACATTGTTTAGATTTTAGTTTTTGTGAGAAAAACTGACTGTTTGGATTTTAATCAAACTTTAGTTGAAGCTCGGAAACAATTTTTTTTAAGATGGAATTGATTTTAAGCCAATATCCTAAATCTTTGAAAAGATGTTTAAGTCGAAAATCAATTTTTACCAAGTTTGAGTGTTTTTTAGGTTTTTTTTTAAGTGTCGGTTAGATACTTCTTGATGATTAAATGGTAGACATGTGCATTCAACAGGACACAAGCGTCCACGGGTATTTCTCAAAACTAACCTCTGTCTATCAACTCCTACTCTCACCTCCCTGTGGTAACATCGGGTGGCTAGTACCTTAACTGGAGATTGGGTTCCAACCCCAGTGGAAAGTTGTTGGGGGCAGCAAACGAGAGAGGTGGGGAGAGGTGTTTTCACTAAGGCACCTCTCCTTATCCAGACGGCAGCGAAGGAATTCCCGGGATGGAATCAACGGTGGAGTCTACAGTTCCAGTCAAATTGAACTACTTAATGAACACCTTATATGGCGTCTTCGACTTATTCGGAGCTCATGCCTATAAGGAGCGGTTTAATTCGGTTTCCCATCCTTGGAGTTATACTTAGGATCTGGCCCTCCAGGTTGGAGGTTGTGCCGTCGTCGGGGTGACTTCCTGGCCACGTAAAAGCTTTTATAGTTGCGAAGCACTAACAAGCCTCGGATACGGACGGATTTACTGTTGACAACCGAATTAAGGACAACGAACTTAACCCTTAACAAACCACGTGCGGCCTAAGAATTAGTAGAGGCCCTAGACCGCTATAAAACATATCACCGCAATCCAGGAAATACGATGGGATGGGCCAGGCAAAAAGAGGATGAAAAAACTGCGATATTTACTATGGTGACTGCTACCACGAAAACCAACAGCGCTTATTTGGATGCCGCTTCGTCATTGGAGCCAGACTTAGGCAAGAAGTCTTGAGCTATAGGTGCATCAATGAGAGCCTCAAGACCATACGCATCAAGGCTAAATTCGGCAACATTAGCCTAATATGCGCGCACACCTCCACAGAAGAGAAAGACAATAACACCAAAGATATGTTCTTCGAGCTCCTAGACAAAACATATGAGCAATGCCCTAGCTACGATATTAAAATAATCGTGGGCGATTTTAATGCCAAGCTATTAAACGAAGACATCTTTGGTGGAATAATCGGGAAGAACAACCTGCACGACAACACTTCAGACAACGGTCGATTTCGCTGCGGGGCGAGACGTTCTGGTAGATAGTAGGCAGTTCACGCATCTTAATATCCACAAGGGGACATGGAAATCTCCTGATCAATCAACCGTCAACCAGATTGACCACATTGCGATCGACGCACGACACTTCTCCAGTATCCAGGATATCCGAACATTCCGAGAGGCCAACATTGACTCGGACCACTACCTCGTTGTAGCCAAGGTACGGCTACGGATATCCCGATGCAAGCCAAAACAAGGAAGTACTGTGAGAAGATTCGACGTTAGACGGCTACAATGGCAAGAGACTACCATGTCCTTTTCCGATCGAGTCTCTAATAACCTCTTAAGGAGTCCTATGCTTCCTTCATTAAGCATTGAAAACCAGTGGCAACATTGCCTTGCAGCCATCAGAGATGCCGCGAAACCGCTGGTTTGACGACGAATACCGGCAAGCGCACGCAGCGAAACAAGAGGCATACAAAACGGCGCTGCTTGCGAGCTCTACGAGCAGAAGAGGAGTGAGGAACACCGGCTTCTTAGATGGAAAAAAGAGAGCATAAGAAGCGCGCGATCGAGGAGATAGAGGGATGTCACAACAGGAATGAGGTTCGTAAATTTTACCTCCCAAGGGTACCAGCCACGAAGCGAAGCCTGTAAAGACGATCAGGGGAACATCGTAGTAGAACCGCAGTCGATGCTGAAAATATGGAAAGATCACTTCTCCAAATTATATAACGGCGATGACGAACCGAATTCCGCTGTAAGGGAGATACAAGCACTCAACCTCGGCGACACAGAGCAACAATTCAGCCTACCCGACCTTGACGAAGTGAAGATAGCTATATCTTAACTTAAGTCAAACAAAGCTGCTTGAGCTGACGGCATCGCTGCCGAACTATTCAAAGCAGCAGGCGATGACTTGGTACGGAGCATGCACCACTTCATCTCCAAAATATGGTCGGACGAAATCATGCCCGATGAGTGGAATCTCAGCATAGTGTGCCCGATACATAAGAAAGGAGACCCTCTAAACTGCGGCAACTACAGAGGCATCAGTCTCCTTAACATTGCGTATAAGATCCTCTCTGCCGTATTATGTGAACGTCTGAAGCCGATCGTCAACAACCTGATTGGTCCTTATCAGTGTGGCTTCAGGCCAGGAAAGTCCACTATCGACCAAATATTCACACTACGGCAGATCTTGGAAAAAACCCAGGAGGTTCAAATCAACTTATCCCTTTGTGCAGAATGACGATGAAGAATGCACGCTGCTCTATCAAGGTCGGAAAAGATCTTACCGATGCATTTGATGTCAAAAAAGGTTTTAGACAAGTCGATGCACTGTCATGCGACTTCTTCATTATCATTCTGGAAAGAATTGTGCAAACTCAACCGTCAACACTAGAGGCACAATCTTCCAAAGGTCCATCCAATTACTCGGATACGCAGATGATATTGACATAATTGAAAGATCAAAGCGTGATGTCAGTGGAGCGTTTTTGAGCATTGCGACGGAAGCGAAGGAGATATGTTTAGTGGTCAATGTGGGCAAGACCAAGTTTATGCTGTCATCAAAAAAGGACACTGAACGACGACGTCTTGGACAAAACGTCACCATGGACAGCTATAACTTTGAGGTAGTTAAGGACTTTGTCTACCTAGGCACAGCTATTAATGCAGACAACGAGACCAGCGCTGAAATCAAACGAAGAATAACTCTTGCAAATCGCTGCTTCTTTGGACTTAGAAGGCAATTGAGAAGTAAAGTCCTCTCTCGAGCATGTAAAATCACCATCTATAAGACACTCATCATCCCGGTTCTCATTTATGGCGGTGAGGCCTGGACCCTGTCAAAGAAAGATGAGAGCGTCTTAGGATGCTTCGAGAGAAAAATTCTTCGGGTGAGAACCTCAACCAATTTGGCATGCGAAACTGGAGACAGCTAGCTAGGCCCCGAGCTTGCTGGAGACTCTTGTTGGTTGAGGCCCAGGTCCGCCCCGGACTGTAGCGCCACCGTAAGTAAGTAAGTTTGGTGTCGTAAGTAAATTTTTACCAAGTTTTAGTTATATTTTTTGTAAGTTTGCAAAGATATTTAAGTCGAAAATCAATTTTTACCAACCTTTTTTAATTTTTTTGTTTAGGTTTTAATATTTTGAAAAAAATGTCAATTACATTTTTCTCAAAATTTTGATGAATGATGAGAAGCTATACATTTTAAAAGATGGAAATAGTTTAAATCCAATATCTCAAGTTTTGAAAAGATATTTGAGTCGAAAATTAATTTTTACCAACTTTTATTAATTTTTTGGTTAGGTTTTTATTTTTTGTAAATTTGATTTTTCTTAATTTTTTTTCTTTTGTTGAAAACAATATTTTTTATAATATTAAATTATTTGGAAGCCATAATCTCTTATTTTTCAAAAGACATTTTTGTCGCAAATCAATTTTTACCAACTTTGGGTAATGTTTTTCTAAGGTTTTGTTTTTATAAAAAAAAACTGTCAATTTAATTTTTCTCGAAATTTTAAAACATGTTAAAAATGTTTTCTTTCGTTGCACAAAATTGTTCTCGAGATGAAATCAATTTTTATTCGTAAAATTTTCGATGTGACAAATTTTTTGTTCAGTTTTTTTTTTTTTGATTTATAAAAAAAACTGTTAATTAGATGTAAATATACTGGTTTGGTACCACGTTACAATATATAGTTTAAAATTTAATTCTAGTCTTCAGGGTCATTGGTTCGTGAGATATTTAAGGTTAACCAACATTTTCACATTTTTTTAAACTGCTTTGGTAAAAAAAAACCACCCACGCAATTTTCTTGAGAGCTCTTTCTGCATTATTATCTGAATAACAAAATTTATGTGAAGTCGTTATTTCTTATGGTTCCTGAGCTATGGACGACGAAAAAACGTCACGAACGTATACAGTCACGCACAGACATCTTTCCGAAAAAAAAAAATTTCGACTCTAGGGACCTTGAAACATCCAGAAATGTCAAAATTTTCAATTCGAAAAATCGGACCGATTACAATAACTTCCTATGGGAAGTTAAAAAGGATCATAAAGTGGGTGGCAAGGGTTTCGGTAGAGATACCCGAACCTATTTTATAAGTGGTTTCGTCAATTTCTTTCGCAGTTTTCTAAAAGACCTTTGGGTTTTTAGTTCGGCCTAGTCCAGTTGCTTTTTTTATTATCATAAGTATATTATTTTGCTTACATAACATTTTATAACTTGCATTCGCTTCCAAATACTAACTTCTCAATTGAGGATCATTTGATGACCGCAGTGCTTTCAGAAGTGCAAACGATTTTTGCCGAGATTTTTAGCAGTCATAGTCAAACCATTTCTCCTTGAATTTTAAGTTGAATTATTAAATTGTAATTTGGAATGTGGTGCCTTCAATTTTCATGAAAATAATTTTTGCTCATTGTAGCGTTGTTATTTGTAAAACTACTCGTAAATTTACCTGACCAAAGGAAGGTTTTATGTATGAATCTATCTCCTTCAACAAAAGAAGTTTGGGTGTTGAAAAAAGTGATTTTTTTGTAAAATGAATTGTTTTCTTATGTGGCATATATTTTTCAAAAAACATATCTTTTTGCAACAATTCATTTAACGTAGACAAATCTATGTGTAGACTTGACGAAGAACAAAACGTTTTATTTTTTGTTTGAATTTATACAACATTACATACGTTCGTACAAAAAAATACAAGGATGATTTTTGCTTAAATCTTAGAGCTCAGTCTTCCGGATATAAGGGTCAGTAGCTTTATTTTTATATTTTATTTGATCAAAGAGAAACAACGCTTTCATGGTTTACCCTAATCAATGTCACACTCGCTTCAGTTTACAGTATTCCAGTCCAAAATGAAATCGTAAAAGTGAAACCAAACCAAACAAGCATTATATTAACTTAAATACTTTTCCTTTTTGACTTGACAAGAAAAACTCATATACACATAGATACATCTATGTGTTAGTATATGTGCTTTTTTATTTTCATTTTGTCCTTTTTTGAGTATATGGGAACATGGTATAGTTGTGGAATATATACATATGGATATTTGTATCGGAATGGATTAAGTTAAGGGCAACGATTTTAAATTTTTCAGATGCACAACATAAAATTTCTTCCAGCAATTGAAAGGTTGACAAGGGTGTTTTGGAAAATATAAATGTATGTACCTATCTAACCTATAGTGGCCTAGAAGGTATAGTGATGTGATGAAAAAAAATTGAGTGTTTCATCAGTTTGCGGGGATAGCTATATTGATGACATGCTTGGGTTTTTATGTTTTTATACTGTTCGTTGTGAAGCCTTGGGTTGTTGTAGACAGAGTTAAAATGATAAGGCAAGTGAGTCAAAATTGAAATGAAGATTTCCTATCCCGGAAATTGAATGATTTCGAAATTCTGTTTTAAGAAGAGAAGTAGGGCCTTAAGATAGAGGCAGGGACATCCAATTGATTTAAAATTGTTTTTTTTTGTTTTGCCTAAATCAATGTGGAAGACATGCAATTTATCATGTAAGTTGTAAGAAGGAAAAATATTCGTTTATTTATCATTAAGTTGAATATGTAAATATTTAAGAACTGAACATTTTGTTAACATGACCCTAAACCCGTATGTCATTAACATAACTATCACAGAAATGATAAATGGTTCGACGTTGTTATTGCGAAATATGTAATTCCTTGCAACATTTTATTTCGTACATTAAATTTGATGGCAACCAATTACCTTAAGCTTATACATTTTGCATGCAGATCCATAAATATCGTAGGCCTTATAGCTTGCGAGCTCTCCACTAAATACTGACTAAATTATAAAGTTCTTAAAAGTAACGTATTATGTAGCTTTTCTATTTTCATTTTAGCGTAAATTTTTACTGCAGCTCCAATCGCAGAACGATTTTTCTTGTAAGCCAGTCAATTTTTGAAATTTTTGATGAAATGAACGGGTGGTTCGAATACAAGTTCCTTTTTAAAATGCAATGCAATCAATAACGTTAAGTTTTAATCATATAGCTATTATCCCTAGAAAGATAACCATATTTCATAGACCATAGGTGATACACATGATATAAACGCCAATTCAACGTAGGTAATCTTTCTAGGGTTAAGGCAACGTCGTTCAAATGGATGCCTTCACCATGGGCTGGCTTTGTACGACACATAAAATGTCATGGATTTTTTAGACTAGCAAACCAGTTGTACAAACTTTTTGCTCAAACTTGCTTACGGCGTGAACTGCACAAGTGCACAATTTTTTAGACTACGAAGCGTGAGTTTTCAATATAAATATTTTAATACTGGCCCGACGTTAAGCAACCCATTTAATTTCGTACAGTTATGATAGCAACTATATGTCAACAAAAGAAGTGTTGACAGTTACAGACAAAGTGGGTAATCACCCGCGAAACTGCCTACAGACAGTCGAGTACGACAGTGATCACTGCGGACTGGCTGCTGTAATGCAGATTCCGTACGAACGCGTGGAGTTGAAGGAATACGTTGCCACGCACTCTTACAATTACGCCTTAGCGAGAGAACTTCGTTCGAGTGAAATAGCCCCACCAAACAACAGAAACCTGACAAATACAGAAATTGCCCAACACTTACAATAGATGGACGAAACAATAAAACGAACGATTTAAAGGACAATACCAAAGTACAAAGAACGGGACCAAATTGACGCATACAGAAACGCGACTATTGACGCACTACGTAGGCACAAGAGTGGCTTACTCACAAGACTCAAAAACTTGTACAGAAGACTTACAGACCCACACGACTTGGAGGTTAGGACATTTAAGTCGTCAATAAAAAATGTCAATCTGTTGATTAAGGAGAACTACAGGCTGTCAATTAACAAGTACTGGGACCGCGAGATCCGGTCAGTTAATTCGACTGACCCTAATATGTTCCCTAAAATCAACAAGATATTCAGGAAAAAGAACGACAATGACCTTCCGAGTCTGAAACTCCAAGGAACCGAAGAAAACAGAGACGTACTCATGACAGCGCAAATAGATCCAGAGGAAGCCATCTTTGAAGATGACTTTTACATAATTGAAGATCCGAGAAAAAGTGGAGGCAGTGGGAGCTGGCTTCCAGCAAGTGTACAAGATGAATGTTAGCATTTGCCCCAACCATGACCTGGAAAACAGAGCCCTACTTAATCACTTTTACCTTCCAAATGATATGACACAATGGCGATCTGAGAACAGCAGGTGTCGATGGTATATCCAACGTTGTACTGAGACATTTACCGATGGAAGCAATTGACATTTACAGCACGCTCTTCAATAATGCACTGAATAATGCATATTATCCATTGCATTGGAAGCCCGCTGTGGTCCATCCTCTCCTGAAAAAAGGAAAGGACAACTACAACCCGTCAAATCTTCGGTCGATAAGTCTTCTTCCGAGCATCAGCAAAGTTTTCGAAAAGATCATTAATAGGGCTCTGACTAAGTGGGCTGCGGACAACAAAATAATTCTGGAAAAATTGTTCGGTTTCAAGGCGGGTCATGACACAATTCATGCTGCGTCTAAACTGGTTTCTGATATCCAATGGAATAAATCAAAACAACAATGCACAGGTGCTGTTCTGGTTGATTTGGAAAAGGCCTTTGAGACGGTATGGTTAGAGGGTGTTTACCTAAAACTGAGCAGGTTTGGCATAAGCAAATCATTGTTGTATATACTTTTTGATATGCTTAATGTTACAAAGTTTGTTGTCAAAAGTGGCAATGTAACTTCTACCACAACATTAGCAATTAAAGAAGTCTTACAAAGGCAATTGCGTACGCCGACGATCTAATTGCGTACAGAACGGCCCGAAAGGTTGAGGTTATTAGAATTCTCTTGCAGCGTGATTTCGACAAGATTCAGCGATATTGCGACGACTGGAAACTGAAAATAAATGTCCAGAAGTCAGACACAATTCTGCTCCGGACTCCGTTGGCTAGAGCCACGAGGTATACGTGTAAAAATTGGCGCAAGATGGTCATCGTTAATCTTCACGGGCAGCGATTAGCGAGCAAAAGTGTACTGAAGTACCTCGGTATCTGGTTAGATCAGTATTTATATTTCGACAGACATAAAAATGCTGCTCTGACCAGGGCCAGAGGAGCCTTCGCTCTGACGAAACGGCTGTTTTTTAGCAGTAGGCTTGACCCCAGAGTAAAGGTAATTTGCTACATGGCCCTCATACGGCCAATGATCGTTTATGGTTGTCCTGTGTGGTTCAACGTTGCCCCTTCCCAGATGGAGAAGTTTCGGGTGTTCGAACGGCAGTGTTTACGACGCTGTACCGGCTTATATCGAACAGCCGAATCTTCTTATGTGCATTACTATTCCAACGAGGTCCTATACAACGGGGCTTGAATCAACAGAATTGACAATTTCGTGATAAAACTCGTTCGAGGTCACACTGCAAGAGCTATGTATGTCTTCGACCAACAATTTAATTTTCGGGGCGTCCGAACGACGAGTATTTTGAAAGTGCACGCTTGAGCGGCTTTATTCCACCAGAGGCATTCCTCTTTTTAGACAAATGCGGTCTGATACAGGATAGATTGGCAGTTCCGTTAATCTACCACGTCGGACGAAGAACCGTGGATAGGCGACTCCCGTAAAATCGGGACGTCATGGCACAAGGCTGAGCGGAGCTCCTTCGATTCAGTAGGGCTGTGTCCGAATGGGACCGAACTGATAGGGTGAAGCAGGAGAACCAGTTTTGGTGGCTTCAATCGGCACTTGATATTGGGTAGTCGGGATAGGGTTTTAAGCCTTGTTTTATAGTTTTAGGGTTTAGTTTTAAGTAGAATAGTCATGGTGGCACAAAAAGAAATAGAAAAAAAAAAACAATAAAAAAAATACAAAAAAAAATAAAAAAAAACATTAAAATAAAAAAAAAACATGGAATAAAAAAAAAAAATAAAATAAAAAAAAAAGACAACAAAATATGAAAAACAATAATGTTAGATAGTTAGATTTGCTGCTGTGGTTGTTCTAGTTTTAAGTAGTTTATAGGTAGAATAGGTGGTTTAAGTTAGTTTTAAGTTTTATATTAAGTACCTTACTTTAAGTAGTTTTTAAGTAAAATAAAAAAGGACCTTGATATTAGTTTTTTCTCATAATTTTCTAATAAATACAAAATAAATAAAATTTAAATTAAAGTAAAAAAGATCTTAAGGCATTAGTAGTTAGTGTCATAGTTTAACTTAGAGTGTTCGTATGGGACCATTAAGTTAGTTGTGAGTTATGGATAATTAGGCCAGTTTTATGAATTTTTGTCTAGCTTTAAGATAGGTTTAAGATTGAATTAATAAAAATGAATTAAAAAAAAAGAAAAAAAAAAGAAGTGTTAAAAGCTCCTATTGTAAGGTTAGGTTAGGTGAGGTTGATGGGCTGAAGATTGATAACGTTTTCCCCACACTTAGATCAATGTAGATCCCTTGTGATTATCTGAAGTATTGAAGTTCCCTGAAAATAAAAAAGTCACATTTTCATTTTATGGAAACCCAACAGGTTGGGAGATGCTTAGAAGCAATCGTAGAAATTCTTTTTCGAGGTGCATAATCGAACAGGATGGATTGTTTATCCAAAATTGTACCTATCCTCGCCAGCTCCCTCATTGTCAGGTACATCGCTGTTACTTGGCATCCAGCAGAGTCTTATGTTATTCTGTGAACCGTAAGTTCTTAACAATATTCGATCATATTTTTGTGGCAGAATGCTGCTCGGTTATCAATGAATATGGTGCTATCATTGCAGCATATGTCACTTCCAATAAATCAGCTTGAAAGACGCGCTGCTTAAGTCGGCAATTCTGAAGAAGTTAGCAGCTCATAATCCAGCATCCATTTTCGAGCAATCAGTATATACATATATGGATCTTGACGACTTATTCATTATTAAAACATTGTCTACCCATTCGTTACTGTCAGGAATGATGGTGTTAAAGATTTTAAAGGTTTTAATGAGTAGACATGGTAATCATGTAGTCTGTGCTTAAATTATTCCCTATTTATTCCTCTGGAATCTGTGCTTATAAGATGTCATTGCTTTTCAAGCAACTGATGGTCTGGCTCAGCCGTAAGGAGCTGTTTGGACCAATTTCTTTAACATAATAGGTGCAGAAGTAAACTATTAAAAATTGCATCTATTCACGTGGTGGTCCTCATTGCTCTTTATCTACACCCCTGTAAGAGTTTTTAGTTATTTTTTTTAGTTATTGCTTGTAAAGGGTGATTCATCAACAAAAAAACAAAAAATGCATGAAATCATTAGTCCATATAACTTAATGGTTGAAGATTATTTCATGCAAATGTTGACCTTGAATGTGCCTCAAATGGTCCACCCACTTAGTCTAATTTGTCTTCCAATCCGTCTAGCGGGCTTGTCTGTATATACATGAGCCTTAACACAGCCCCACAAAAAAAAAATCTAAAGTCGTTAAATCGCACGATCTAAGTGGCCAATTGAACGGTCCGAAGGAGAAATAAAATATTCACCGAATTCGCCTATCACTAAGTCCATTGTTGCGCATTCTTTGTGGGATGTGTTACCGTCTTGTTAAAACCACTTGTCATGCAAGTCAAGCTCTTGCATTTTGGGAAAAAAACGATTCGCATCATCTTTGAAGGAGTACGGTCCAATGATGCCACCATCCCATAAACCGCACAAAATTGTGAGTCTTTGTGGATGCATTTTTTTTCTGGCTGATATTCACTCCAAAATCGACAATTCTTTTTATTAATGTAACCATTGTGCCAGAAATAAGCTTCGTCGCTGAATACAATTTTTCGGTAAAAAAAAGTGGATCTTGGGCCAACTTTCCAAAAACCCTTTCTCCAACAATATGTTGTTTGGCTTCAATTCTTGCACCAGCTGTATTTTGAAAGGCATCACACCTAAATCCTTCCGCAAAATTTTCGACGTTGTTGAGTAACAGGGGCCCAATTGATGCGAACGGCTGTAAAGTTCAATGATTTGCAAGCATTGTTCGTTTATTAGACGATTTATATTTAAAAAGAAGATGTTTGCCATTAAAATAAAACACGAAACGAGCGTCAGCTGTTCAAAACAGTATAGCCAAAAAGATAATAGCTTTAGTTGCTACTACATCAAATTCTTAAGTGAAAATGTTAGTTTTTGTAATGGGGTGTTTTTTGACTCAAATCAAAAGCACAATAATACCAATTAAATCAATGTATTGGCACATTTTTGTGAGGCACTCTAATTGTGGTAGGTAGGTAGAAATGGCGATCTCAAGGCAACCTAGCCTGAGATCCAATTAGCGCTGTAGTGCGCCGTTTTGATTCCAAAAACTCGTTTGACCTTTGATTGAAAAGGATAGATTTATAGAGAAGTTTCATAGCGATTATGTTAGAGCCATTTAGTCGCATTGAGAAAAAAGATTAGGTTTCTAATCTTTGTCTCAGATAGCTCATGAAGTTCGTGAAAGAATGCTTTTCCAAAGTATTTCATTCTAGTGTTTGCCAAAGCAGGACATTTGCAGAGGAAATGGATTATGGTTTCACTTTCTCTTTGGTCACTACAACTACGGCAAAAGGTGCTGTAGGAGATACCCAACTTCTCCGCATGAACTCCTATAGGCCAATGTCTGGTACAAACCGCAACATTCCTGGCTATGTCTTACCTTGGCCTGCATAGAAGATCGTACCTATGTACCGGTTTTATTATAGGTGGGCCATATCTTCCTAGATATAATGCAGTTGGGTAAATTGCTCCACCTTCGGTTTGATTCAGTTTGGTAGATAGAAAAGATTTTACTCTTCATAGCAGTAAGAGGAATGTTAACCATTTCCGCAAGTGAGCTATGAAGGGCCGATCCTTGCCTGGCTAGCTCGTCAGCCCGTTCATTTCCCACGATACCACTATGGCCTGGAACCCAGATCAGGGTGACACCGAGGTTAATATTCAGGCTCGCAAGCTCATCGCGACATTGCTGGACCAATTTAGAATAGGATGTGGCGGAGTTGATGGGTTTTACAACTGCCTGACTGTCTGTAAAGATAGCCGCATTTAGGTTTTGGTTTGGGCTTTGTTTAAGTATCTTACATGCCTCCCTTATTGCCAGCAGTTCAGCCTGAAAAACGTTAGCAAAGTCAGGAAGCCTAAATGATTTGGCTACAGTTAGGGACTCAGAAAAGATCCCAGAACCAACTCCGCACTCCATCTTTGAGCCGTCAGTAAAGATGGTTGTGTCGAAACTCTAATTCTAGTATGCAGAAAATTACTGCCAACTTCCTCAAAAACGTAATTAACATTATATGTCACTTTTAAATGTTGTTGAAGGATGAAAATCTGCTGAAAATGAACAAGTCATTTTGTATAAAGAACTTCTTGAAGTCTTGAAAAGCTTTGAAGGTATTGCTTTTATGTTTTTAAATAATTCGTTTTAGATTTAATCCGAACTCATATTTTAGCTATGTATATGTGCTCAACCACATACAAAACCCGTTTTCAAAATGCTTTTTATATTTCTTTTTCTTCAAACTAGATGTTAGAAACTAGATGTTAGAAGATGTTATAACCTTTTTTCAAACCTTTACAAATCCTCCAAGAGTAATTCTTGTCAAACTTTCTCAAATTAATCGTTCGGATTCGGCTTAAAAAGGTAGATCACCTCTAATTTCTTGCAACATTACTCGCACACAGTTCGCCCTAGTTCTGAACGGACTGTAGCGCCACCTAATTTATTTATACTGAATTTACACTCTCAAATAGCTTATTAAAATTTTTTTTCGAATTTTAAAAACCTGATGCTATTGATTGATTTTGAAGTCGAATTTCAATAAGCTCATCAAAACCATATGCATAGGAAAATTCTAATAGAGTGTACCAAATATAAAACCCTTGTTGACCATTGTTATTTTGTGTATGAGTTCAAATATATGTAAGCTGAGTGCAACAATACTTTTAATAGAAAAGGAAGTTTAGACAGTCGATGCATACCTTAGTAACTTAATTAATATTTACAATTCAAAAACTACAGACTCAACGTAAACGAGTCTTTCCCAAAGTGAAACCATATCTATTTCAGTTTCTAAAGATGCTTAATTAAATACAAAAATAAAAATTCACATATTCGAATAGACAAACAAATATAACTCACACTATACGAGTACATGTGTACATCTTGTTAAATGTATGTTGGTATGTGTTGACCAAAATGTCACAGGATCAAAGGACATAAAATGTCATTTGTGCATTGGTCATCTCTCACGCTCATCAATTACAATCAAAATGTATTCCTTTGGATTCGTTTACACGCCTTTGTTTCTCATTCTCGTTCTCGTGCCAATCCATTTGTCATCGCGTGTTCAATTCGAGAACAAAAAGGATATGCCCTACGTCATCATATTCATTGGACAGGACACAACATAGAGAATTGGATTGTTGAAATTTGAAATGTACATAGGAAGTAAGACTGTGATGCTCCGGATGCCTTATCTAAAATAGATGTCGCTTGTTCCTCGTATTTGTCGACTTGTTCACAAGTAATTTCAATATCACCCATATATATCCTGGATGGTACCAGTCATCAGAGGGACATTGCGTTGATGACGCTTCCAACGACCATACGAAGAACAACGACGACGACGACTTTGAGGATGAGGATGCGAGAATGACGGCATGGTGTACAATTCATCTGTACTCGTGTTTTTTTTCTTCTCACTTTACTTGTTCAGCAATAACATCTTTGCTCTGCCAGAGTGAATTGTTGTGTTGTATGCTTTTGATGGCATTTGGCATTGGTCCACAAAATCTCATTAAAGTTGAAATTTATGATTTGACGCCCGGCGCTATTTGTTGTGCTTAGAAGAATGCAATACTCAATAGATGTAGTCGACACAGCTTGACGTACGCTAACGACGGAGACACTATAGTTCATTGAAACGAGATATGCACTCGGGTCGTATTTATCAGGTTCTGATGTTGATGAAGGCGGGCTTGGTATATTGCAAACGAAACACCATCACCAGGAAGTTTCATAAGAACTCAAAACAATGTAGGTATGTAGCTGGTTTTAGAAATTTCAAGCAAAAAACTTTTCGAAACATCGAAGCTCGATGGTATAAGCAATCCATTTTAACAATCTCAGGGAACAAGTGTACTATAGGTGAGGTACAGATGATGTATTTAATTTCAATCAAGACAATTTCGTGACAAAGCTATCGAGTAGGCTGCAATCCTAGCTGCTCAATCTCTAATTAGCTTTGTTCAGATTCGGAAAAAAAAACCAATTGGTAGAGATTCTTTTTCGTTCGCAGTCATCTTCTTCTGTGAGGTCATATATAGATTTCAAGGATGGATTTAGATAGGAATTCTCTGAGTTGGATTTTTCACCATATGTTCGATCTAAATTATCGAGTAGTAATAGTAACATCAGATGGTCAAATGGTAGACATGTGCATTCAAGAGGACACAAGCGTCCACAGGTTTTTCTCAAAACCCACCTCTGTCTATAAACTCCTACTCTCACCTTCCCGTGGTGAACATCGGGTGCCTAGTATCTCAACTGGAGATTGGGTTCCAACCTCAGTATAAAGTTGTGTGAGATGTTTCCACTAAGGCACCTCTCCCGAGATGGATTCAACGGTGACGTCTACAGTTCCAGTAAAGTTGAACTACTCTGTGAACACCTTAAAGGGCTTCTTCGACTTATTTGGAGCCCAGGCCTATAAAGAGCGGTTTTATCCGGCTCCCCATTCTCGGAGTTATACTAAGGATCTGGCCCTCCAGGTTGGGGGTTGTGCCGTCGGGGTAACTTCCTGGCCACGTAAAAGCTTCATAGTTGCGAAGCACCAACAAGCCTCGGATACGGACGGATTAACTGTTGACAACCAACGCAAACGAATTAAGGACAACGAACTTCGGATATGCACGTAGAATGTTAAGTCCCTTAACAGACCACGTGCAACCAAAGAATTAGCGGACGCCCTAAACTGCTATAAAGCAGACATCACCGCCATGCAGGAAATACGATGGGATGGAACGGGCAAAAAAAAAGAGGATGAAAAACTGCGATATTTACTATGGTGACTGCTACCACGAAAAGCAACAGCTCTTATTTGGATGCGGCTTCGTCATTTGGGCCAGATTTCAGCATCATGGATGTACGAACTTTCCGAGGAGCTAACATCGACTCGGACCACAACCTCGTTGTAGCCAAGAAAGCACTTCAGATTTCCAGACCCAAGCCAAAACAGGGAGGTGCTGGGAGAAGGCACAACGTCAAACGGCTACAATCGCCCGAGATCGCCAAATCCTTTTCCGACCGAGTTACAAGTAAGCTCTCTCGAAGTTCTCTGCCGCCAACACAATGTATCGAAAACCAGTGGCAACATTGCCAAGATGCAATCAGAGAAGCCGCCTCTGATGTGCTGGGTTTCAAACAGCCACCAACAAGGAACCCCTGGTTTGATGAGGAATTTCGGCAGGCAAATGCAGCCAAACAACAGGCACGCAAAGCGGCGCTGCATAAAAATACGAGAGCTGCTCATGAGCTCTATAAGCAGAAGAGGTGAGAGGAACGCCGACTGCTCAGAAGTAAAAAGAGAGGGCATGAGAAGCGTGCGGTCGAAGATGTTTAGAAGTTTAAAAGCAGGAATGAAGTTCGAAAGTTTTATGAACAGCTGAAACGAAATTCACAGGTACATAAACCTAGAACCGAAGTTGACAAAGACGAAAATGGAAACATCATATTGGAACCGCAGTCAATGCTGAGAATATGGAAGAACCAGACTGTATAACGGCGACGACGAACTGAATTTCGCTGTCAGGCAGGATGATCCATTCAATATAGACGACGAAAGCTCACAATCCCGTCCTTCTGACTTAGACGAAATAAAGATTGCCATATATAAGCTGAAGTCCCATAAAGCCGCTGGAGTGGATGACTTGAATGCCGAGGTCTTTAAAGCAGCTGGAGATAAGTTGGAGCATGCACCAACTTATCTGATATGGTCCGAAGAAAGCATGCCCGATGAATGGAACGTCAGTATTCTTTGCCCGTTCCTGGTCTTGGGCCAGAAAAGTCCACAGTTGAACAAATATTCACATAACGGCAGATCCTGGAAAAAACCAAAGAATATCAAATTGACACCCACCAACTCTTCATCGATTTCAAGGCCGAAGAACTCAGCGTGATATCAATGGGGCTTTTGAGAGTATTCAGGTAGAGGCGGCAAAAATGGGTTTAACTGTTAATAAGGGCAAAACAAAGTACATGCTGTCGTCAAGAAAGGACATAGAACACCGACGTCTTGGTCAAAACGTCACCATCGACAGACGTAACTTTCAGGTAGTCAAGGACTTCGTCCACCTTGGCTCCGCTGTAAACGCAGAAAACAACACCAGCGTTTAGATCAAACGCAGAATAACCCTTGCTAACCGCTGTTTCTTTGGACTTAGGAAGCAATTGAGTGGTAAAGTCCTCTCTCGAGGGACCAAAGTGTTGCTATATAAAACCCTTATCATTCCCCTTATCATT